>NC_084858.1:8311473-8621482 GCF_951802175.1 Populus nigra | reverse complement strand
CTCCTCTTCCATTTTTTCTTCGACTGGTAACAAGGATTGGCAAAAGAAGTAGGAAAAATATTTTGAAGCAAATCACATAATCCAAGAGGCTTGGGCTACCTTGAATTTACCCAGAAATTATTTTAATATTATCCTTTTAATTTGATTATTTGTAATCAGTTTCTTTAAATTCAATAAAGAACCAGACTTTATCCAATTCATAAACTTTTTTAATCTTACCAATTCCGTCTGAATTTCTTAAGGTTCATTACAGAATGATTCAAGTATAAATTAGAGTGTTTCCATGAGGAGAGGATTTTGTTGTTGGTTAGAATCAAGTTAAGCTTGTTAGCTTATTTTTAGTTCTTTGTCTTTCTAGTGAAATCCATGAAGTGTTGAGAAGACAGAAATGAGCTGGATTAGAATCTCTGATTTCAGGGGTTTTGAATTCTGATTTGAATCAAATATTATTTTAGGATTATTTTTATTAGTTGTTGCAATTTTCTTTTTATTAAAACTCTAGTTTGGCTATAAAATAACCAAGGTGTATTGAAAATTTTTCAAACTTTTCCGAAACATCAGCTATCCTAAACTCCATTCCTACTCTAATCATTTGCGGTTTGTCTGTATTATCTTGTTCTTCCTTCTCAGAATAGTGTTTTATCTGATCTGAAGGGTTGAACGTCATTTATTTTCCCATCATATATCATACCCTTAATTGCCTTGGAAATTCCAGACCCCATATTCCTGTATCATCTTTATGCATGGTGAAGTTTTCATCCAAGCAACCCGCAGACCTGCAAGCAGGAGAAGAACTCTAACCTGTGAGCAGAAAACCAAATGACTACGTCACAGCGGAATCATTACAAAGGCAATTGCATCAGTGCCCACGAGAACAGTAGCTTTTGCCACAACTGTGTCCTCCATTTGTGTAGAACAGAAGCAAATCTTCTGGATCCTGAATCCTAATGTTGTCCCTGCAGAATATCTGGAGTAGGCATTTGGGGTTCAAGTTCAACAGAATAGAAATGTCTTTATTCAGTGAGTGGAAGGATTCGACTAGTTCTTAACACAATAGAATAATTAAGAGTAATGTTTCTGTTAAATTCAAGTGAGGCAGGCACTAAACTACGCAGGTTCCTGCATAATTAATGTACTCAGCCTCATGCAACGACGTCACAACAAGCAAACAAACACACGAAAATACAATACAAAAACATGTCACTGGGATACATTCAGCTATTTCTGTAAATTCAATAAGAGATCCGCCACCAATTTACAACCTTTACAGATCACAGTCCGCTCTATAACATTTACGCATAAGTAGATAAGAAAAGCTTATAACATCTTTGATTTACTACCCTTTTAGATGATTCCAACACATTTTTTTTCTCTTCCACCTTCGAATTGTTGTTTTCTTGTACTTCCATATTTTAAATCTTTGCCGATCCCTCAACCAGCCAGAGTAATTCTTTCCATGCTCGCATTCAATGAAGTCTGATAAATCATCTATAACTTTGGATTTTGCATCCTTCCCTAGCACGCACTTCAGGAAGATCTCACCATTGCAGGTTTCCTTAGCATCTTCCATGCTGGCAACAGAATCCAACTCATTCATGATAGAGCCATATTCTGAAGTTCCTGCTTGACTGTGTTGTTTTCTGTCGTTGGAACATATGGTGGAGCGTGTTCTGAATAAAACAATAAAAGCCGGGGAGAAATAGGTGATGTTATCATTTCTCTTGACACAAGCAGTCTAAACAAAAGGAAAAAGTATGAAATTTATCACCAAAAAGTAAATAAACATTAAAAAAAAAAAAAACTGGCAGCAAGCAGATTTCAACAGTATAGACGCCATAAAATTTGAACAATCAATTTGATGCACTGTAGACATGGTTCATTCCTGTATAGTGACCAAAGTGGTTAACGCTACAGCCCTCTTGACCAAATGACCAGCAGAAACCAAACAAACCCTAGTTCTGGCATAGAACTTCAACATATTCGTTGTAGTTTATGAGATAACGCCATTATTTCACTAGTATATATAAATTACAACAGCATTAAGATTCATTTTAATACAAAATAAGTCTCTTATTTCAAAAACTATCAAATAATTTCAGAAATCAAAGTGAAGATTATGAATACACATCTGCAATGACCTAGTAACTTTTAGCAAAAACAACTAGTCACTAGTGCATTTGATACAGCTTCGTCCACATTAATTATTAACTAGCGCAAATCTTAAAGGCATATAAACAATAACATTTTGAAATACAAAAGCATGGAGGAAAAAAATCCTTTTGGGAAAATTGTAAGTGCCTATATGTAACTTACAATATTACATTAACAAAAACCAACAGAAAGTTGAAAAACAGAACAATAATAACTAAAGATGCTAAACTTGAGTTATTTAATTTTCCCTGTTTGCAATTTTTACACCATCAAGATAAACGACTCTGCATAAACAGCAGACAAAGTACAATCCTCAACAAATAAGGCCTGCCACAAGAAATTAATGACAAGTAGGTTGCATGCAACAGAAAAGAAATGGAGCATGGTATCTTAAAACAAAAATCTATCAATAAAGGTGAAGGTGTCCAGTAAAGTTGAAATCAATCGTGAAGAGGCAAGATCATTTACCTCAAGTACATCTCCTGAATCTTTTGAATTTTCGATGAAACTATTTGGCTAGATTTTGAGATTGCCATGACCTGCATCATTATTGGAAAATGTTAATGGGTTGGAAACACAGCAACAGTAAAACGGAGAAGGCCAGTGAAGTAAGAAACCAAACTTACCCCTTCAGATTTATCAGAGGATTTAGATGAAAAGGATTCCAAGCTGGAACCAAATAATGAATCCACTGCAGCGAGATCCCCCTCTTCAATAATAAACATATTCAACACTACCATAAGTGCAAATAAACAGTCCTTTACTAAAAAATCAAGCCCGCTAGCATAACTCAATGACAGCAACCCTGAAAAGTGAAAAAACATCCACTTGGACTTCTTATGCCTTGCTGGGTGAGATTGCAATGTTTCACATAAGAATTTTTGAATTGGTAGACTGATACTGAAGTGCTCAAAACAACCAAGAATATCCACTATAACATCGTAGCCCTTGCATGAAGACACATCTTCCAGTGATTTCAGGCAAAATGAAGACCTAAGATGCTTTACATACCATATAGCTTGCAACAATGAGCTACTCATTAATTTCAAGATGGAAGCGAGAAGATAAATGTCTTGAGAGCTGGTTTCCTCCTTTTTGTACAGTAAAGTGTCACCAATATCGTTAGATGGATATCTAAGTATTATGCAACTTAAGATTGACAGAACCTCATCTTTAAACGATTCATCAACAATGCACAGGCTCTCCTTCATGAAGGCAATAGAGGCAGCCACCAGTTCAGAATTTGTTCTAGAAGACATACTGCTTAAATAGGAATTCCATGCATCATATGACTTGGAAATTAGATGATGCAGTTTGTCTCTTGTGGCTGGATGAAGAAAAGATTCAAAATTCAGCTTACTACTGCTCCCATGCAAACCTGATCTGATAAAAGAACCATTGTCACCCAAAAAATCATCAACGTGCAAACTAGACATGTGCCTAGTATACAAGAAGATAGACCTTTCAAATGCCTCTGTATAGCAATCCATAAGTTTAGGATCCAGCATCGTATTTGGTTGAGGCATGCAAATACCAATGGCTTCAGAAACCATTAAAATCAAGTATGCCTGAAACAATTTGGGTGCAGAAAGCATGATGGGATTGAGAAGCAATGATAAGGCTGCCGGCAAACTCATTTCAGGAATTCTGAAATCCTCCCCGTGGCACCAAAATAATCTGTTGAGGAAATTTTCAAAAGCTTGCTCATCAGAAAGTGATACGACAAAATGAGCACAAATCACCTCCAGAACGCTTCCAATATTACCATGCCCAGAGGGGCACACAAATAGCCTTTCGCTTCGGGAAGGTGCAGAGTCAATCATCACAAAATTCTGTCTCAATGTTTGACGCACCAAAAGCTCATCTGCAAATACCTAAAGATGATACCTAAATATTAAGTTGGGTTTGGCTGCTGAAACTCTCATAAAAAAGCAACTATGAGCTGTCAGGAGAAAAAGGAAAGCATGAGAAGGAAATGAAAGGAGAAAAGGCTTCATACAAATGAGGTCATCCCTTTAAATAGATAGGCCATACCATGAACTTTTTAATACAATTGAATTTCTGTCAAAGAAACTAGCATTGAGGAAAAATTTGGATCATCACCATCAGGCAGATTACAAATGGACCACCGTCCCAAATAGGATCATCACAAAATTTGGTTCTCTCTGATAAACCTGGATTTCTTTCACATTATGCAAATAAATGCCTGCCCCTATCATCTTAAGAAAACCAAATATTGAGCTCTAGTGAGACTTAGCGACGCCTCAGGTTACGATAAATCCAGGTCTAAAACCCATCTCATGTCCAGGAAATAAAAAGATCTAAATGAGATGAGATTATTCTCGATCCATAGGAGTGAAGTGGTATATTTTGAATTCATTGAAGACAACCTAGGGATGCATAAAAGGCACACCTGATGTCAAGAAATCTACATTCTACTTATTTCCAAGTCCTCCAAGCATAATTTATGAACTTAAATTAAGCAGTACTCTTGCAAAATTGGAAACAAGATATATCTCATAACCCAAAAAAACACTAGTATCACCGAAGAAAAGAAAAGGGATGCAAAAACGAAAAGGTCGACCTCAAGTACAGCACATAGAAATGCATAGCGCGGATCAGAAGGCTTCCATAAACATAAAGAAGCAACAAACTCCTCAGTAATAGAGGTGGTGCAATCATCACTAACACTTTGACAAGAAGTCAACTTCTTGAAAGTAATAGAACTCTTTCCATTTCGACCACTTAACTCTGTAGCAACCAATCTGCTAAGCATGGAAAGAATACCCAAACCCTTCTGTATGAGAAGAGGCTGGTCATGTTCAATCAAAACCAGCATAACCAAACAGCATCTCAAAAGCAATGTCAGTTCTTCAATCAGGAAACATTTTCCATTATCAGCAGCTGAAACATTATGCTCGTGTAAAGCAGAGAAGAACCCATGAAACCTATCCTCAAGCTGCTTAAACAAAATATCAGACAGGCAGTTGATGTCTTTAAGTTTGAAGTTGAGCCGACATTTCTTAAGCTTCATATCTGGGAAACTGCCACTTATGGGGTTCTTCAGAGTAGACAAATGGTGAAGCAGAGCATACAATCTTTTAAGGCTGGGTGGATTTAGACCCTGCATGGAAATTACAGTAAAGACAAAATCTTTTCAAAATGTGCTGCATAGAATTAGATAAAGGGGGGTTTACTAACCTGTGGGGATTGAATTGCAGAGATGAGATGCTTGATCATCCCCTTGGATTTCTTGGCAACCATTTTCTCCTAGTAAAGAGGTCCGGTCTTTTCTGACAAAAACAGAAAAGTTAACAAACAAGCCAACTCAGTTTCATTGTCTGTGAAAAGGCAGGGCGGGGCAGCCTGGCAGGGGTTCGAGGACTAGAGTGTAAGAAAGGGGGGAAGGAAGGAAGGAAGGAGAACTCAACAGTCAGCAGGGAAAAGATTAAAAAAAAAACCCAACCTTTATTGCCAACCTTTATTGTTACCCAATAGGGCACAGCCCACAGCAACCTTTGATTATTATGATGAGCCCAGTCCATCAGCAAGTTCAGAGATTAACCCAGTTAGAGGTAAGGTTTCAAGTTACATGAATTGACTTGGATCAATCTAAAAAAAATAAAAAAAATATTTGAGATTTTAATATTACACATGAAAAAATTAGAAAACAATTCATGCGAATGTATGTTATATATATTGTAAATAATAAAATTTTAAATATTATTTCAAAAGATTTTTTTATAATATATTAGAAAGATTATATCTTCTCCTTTTAAGTTGAAGTCATTAAATCAAAAAAAATTATTCCATGTTGAAAAAATACAATTTTTTTTAACATGAAATATATATAATAATGAAATTCTAATCCCTTGTTGAAAAAATAAAAGTTTATTCTAATGTTTATAGTAAACTTTGGTATGTGTCAGTAAAGGTGTTCACGGTCCGGTTCGGTCCGGTTTCAACCTAAAAATTCAACCAAACCGGAAAATATTATTCCTTATTCATATAACCCAAATCGAACCGAGAAGTGATTCGAACCGAGAAGTGATTCAAACCGAACCGGTTTTGTTCAATTTAGGTCAGTTTTTAAGCATAAAAACCAGAAAAATCGGACTAATCTTCATCACTGAGCTAAATCGAAGAAAAAATTGACATTAAATATCAATCTAAACTATTAATCACAACAACACTTAGAAATTCAAGAAAAGCAACCAGAAAAAGCAACCAACAATCAAGGTATTCCACATAGGGGCTGGGAAAGGGAAGGGAGGTCCCGAAGAGAGCTGATTGACCATAAAATTTCTCTGATCTTTGGCTCTTTCACCAACTGTGAATGTCATATTAGCTTTAGCAAAGCATTTTCTTTTGAGGTATGTAGATAATCTCAAAGCTTGCCTCCGCTCGACACAAGGATGGAACTAGTATAAGTTATATTATATAACTATCAAAGGTAGGATTTCTTGAATAATGGTTCCCTCACATCTGGATTGTGAAACTGGAAGGGGAAGGCTAGGAGGGGGGAAAGGGAAGGGAAGGCTTGAGGGGGGGTGGCGACTGGAAATGGAAAAAATGATTTAGGGTTCTGGAAAGGGAAAGGAGAAAGGAGGAAGGCTAGAGGTGGAGGGGGGGTTGGCGGCTAGAAAGGAGGAAAAAGTGATTTAGGGTTAGGAATGGTTCTTTTTATATCTTTTTTTTTTAACCGGTTCGGTTTGGTCCGATTCAATCGGTTTAAGCTTTTTTAAACCGGGACCGAACCGGACCTGGTGTTTTTTTTATTTTTTAATTGGTTTATTCGGTTTTTTCTATCAGTTTGGTTTTTTCGGTTAATTTTTTCTTGGTTTTTTCAGTTTAATCGGTTGTTCGGTTTTTTTGAACATCCCTATGCGTTAATAATCAATAAAGAAATTATGGTAGGCCAGTGCATATAAAATTAAGTCGAGTAGGAGAAAAACTTTTGAATGCCCCTTTCATTCGCGCGAGGCAACGCCTATTTCTTTGCTATTCATCAATTTAAATTTTTGGTTTGCTAAGAAAATGTAAGTTTTGCTCCACATGGGGATGTTTGTGTTCGTGGACATGCTATATAAGTATACTAGCTATTAGACCTATTTAACTTTGGGAGTTGTAAATTTTTTTTTTAAAAAAATATCATGGATATATAGGCTATTTTCTAAAAAAAACATTCAAAGTATAGATAAAAAGGCTCATGTAAGTATCTAATAAAAAATATTGATGATAAGTTATGTAAAAAAATAATAATTGTTAACGATAACCAAAAGATAAGTTGGAAAAATTAAGAGATGGATATAAGTCAAAATATTTAATATCACAATATAAATCATTTTATTCGGTTATGTTTAATGAATTTATTTATGAAAATCAACTTGTCACATGAAAGGAAAAAAAATTCTACACAAGGCTGCACATTAAAAATACTATAAAAATAAATGTTTTTATTTTGAAAAATAAGTTTAATTTTTATATAAAAAAATATAGATGAAATACACCAACCTCATAAAAAATTAAACACACTCAATATAATAAAAAAAATAATTGCTATTTCAAAAAAGCTAAATAAGCAAAAAAAATCACAAATAAGGAGCGCTAATCAGAACATAAATGCAAAAACTATTTTAAAAAATACATATAAAAAGTATTACTCTTCTAAATAAACAAAATTATATATATATAAAGAATGAGGCCAGGCATTGTGAGCCAAGCAAGCCTTGCCAAAAGGGTTTGCATGCGGGCCTACAAGTTTAGGCCCACGTGTGCAGGTATTTATTTTATTTTTTGAAGTTAATGGGGGCAATGACGCATCATCTACCCCATTTTTCACCAAAACAAATAGACAACGCGTTATTTATAATTGTCTCAAAAAACGGTTGGAAAAATGGGGCTTTTGTTTTTTCAACCCAAAAAATTATCTTTAATCTGTTTTTAACCCAAAACACCAAGAAACACCTTGGAACATTGTTTAACCAATCTTTGACCTTAAAAAATGCAAAAAAAAAAGGCTTCAAAATCTATAATCAACCCAAAACCAAAAATCTTTTATAGCTCAAATATATTTTTTTAAGTGCTTTCAAGGTAAGAAAACACTTAATCTTAACCTCTCTCATTATATGAAACAATTTGATGCAAAAATCGGTTGTTTTAGTGACCAAGATTGTTGTCAATAATAATTTTTTCTCTCTAAACCGGAATGTAGCGACTCCCTCCCTCCTCTCTATTGAAAAAGAACTAAAAGAGAGGGAAATAAAGTATGGTACAAAAATGTAATATTTTAAAATTACAAGGACCAATTACATAATAGCTTAAAAAAATAAGGACTAAAATGAACTTTTCAGACAAATTATAGTGTCGGCACCCATGTTACTTGTGTTTTTCACCTAAACCCTGTTTTTTAAATTCAATCCTCACCTCCTAAAAAATACACTATTGGGCTCCAATCTAGGATCAAAAGAGCTCAATTATGTAAAATAAATAAATTTGAGGACTAAATTAAAATATTTTAAAAATCTCATTATTAAAATTCACAATGAAATGTGAAATGATAAATGGTAAAATAGTTATAGTAAAAAAGCCACTTGCTTTATAGCTTCTTATAATATATAAAAATATAGATTAAATCAAAGAATAAATTTTTATGTTTGTTGCAAAGATGTTGGAAAAAAAAATAGATTTATGCCGATTTTTGTTGTGTCATGAGTTGACCTAGCAGGTCAAGTGAAATTTATCGGACCAATTGCAAATCTATTTTTTTACCTACTTCAGACCAAATCAAGATCCTAGATCATTCGGATCTCGGATCAACCTGCTAAGACAAATAAATTTTTATATTTGGTGTAAAAATGTTGAAAAAAATATGAATTTATACTAGTTTTTATTATATCACATGTTAACCTATCCAGTCAAATAAAATTTATTAGATCAATTATAGTTTTATTTTTTTAACCTACTTCAAACTCAATTAAGAGCTTAGGTTATCCAGATCTCGGGTCAACCCGCTTAAAAAAGAGAACTACGAGTAAAAGACAAGCAGAGTCATGGAGGGAAGAGATTAGTGAGTGACACTTTTTGGTTTTGGTTTTGGAGGCAATAGGCGCCAATGCCACAAACCAAAACACACATCTTTTCGTTTTCGCTTCGTTTCCCGCTCATTGTTTTCCCTTGAAATCCACCATTACCTTTTACCTTTTCATCTGGTTCCTGTCATTCACCCTACCCAACCTAATCCAACTCAGGCCACCACAAAGCAGAAGCAGTTGTTTGTTGATTAGGGAAGGAGAGAAAGAAAGATGGGATCTTCATCTATATTGGATATAACAACAAATGACCCAGTTGATAATTCTACTTTTTCCGCATCATCAGGTATTCATCCAATCTCAATCCACTTGTTGTCCGTTTGATGATTGTATTATGGTTGGTTCGTTTGTTTTTCACTCTTTTTTTTTTATTATTTAAAATTTGATCAAGGTGTATTGATATTCATCTACACATGCAGTCAAAGGCAAAGCATCCGATTTTCTTTCACCAAAAACTCAAACCCAATATCCAAGTAAAAACTGTACAAAGTATAAAAACATGTGGTGCATAGACAGGGAGTTGTAAAGTTTCTGCTAGAAAACAAAACCTGTTCATCATTTGGGACATCTTGAAATACGAGAATATAGATTTCCTTCCTTCGTGTATAAAAAGTTGCAGTGCATACTCTTGACTGTAATGAGTACTGTTCGCATTTGCCAAGTGTACCTCATGCATGTAGTTTGCCGTTCGTGGGAGCATTATTAGCCTTCTTGATTTGATGGTTGCGTAACCCTGTTATTTGCGCCGGTGTAATAAAAGTTTCAGGGCATTTTCCGAACTGCGGTCAACTATGATTGGAAATGCGAAATGCATTATATATTAGCTTTCTCCATCTGGTGGCTTTGTAACCCTGTTACTTGCCGCCATTGTATTTAAAGGCATCGTTTGATAATTTGTTCAAGTATGTTCTGAAAATGCTGAAAGCATTAATTATTAGCCTTCTTGATTTGCTGGGTTTTTTTAAACCCTTTTATTTGTTTTTTTTTTAACTAACATGATAAAAAATATTTGGTAAATTAGCATATTTGGAGAAACAGAAAAGCTTGTGGATTGCTCTTGCAGAATCTATAATTCATAAATTGCATGGTTTCCAATAGCGCAATCTATAACTCACGATTATACTGTTCTTAATAGTTAATCTAAAAAAAAAGATAAAATAATTCAAAAAGGTTATGCTGTTTCTTACACTGTATTCCCTTGAAGATATATATACATGATTGTAACCTTCACAAAAATACTTGGACAATTTTTTTTTAAAAAAACTCTTTTAATTGCCACTGTTGTCATACAAATTCCAGGGCACGTTTGATATTTCAGTTAAGTAGGATTGGAAATGCGAAGAGATTCAATTATTAGCCATCTTGATATGGCGGGTCTGTTACCCTATTATTTTGCCTATTGTCATCAAAGTTTTACTCGTTTGGAAAAAATGCTCAAGTGCATTTTGAAGTCCGGTTCGGAAATGTGAACAGCATCGATTTGGTACCCTGAAATGCGATCAATTTGATGCCTTCCAACCCTACCATACTTCCAATTGCACCAGAAGATGACTTTTCTGTGGCACTCAAAGTCTAATGCCTTTTGCTTCATGACTGACCTTAAGAGTCAAATTCTTAACCTTTTTTTGCTTCATCACTGAACTTTTGAACTTTGCTGTAGGAATGAGGAAGAACAAGAAAGGAAAACAAAAATCTTCAGTTTCCAATGCAAAGAAGGAAGTGCCGGAAAAAAACGCAAAAGGAAAGAAGAGAAACTTCTCTGATACTAACAAGGAAGATCCTGCTGGTGGGTCGTTGACAAGGCCTAGGAGAGCTGCTGCATGCAAAGACTTCAAGGAGAAATCTCTACGTTTGCATGAAGAGAAGTCTTCTGTTGTTGAATCAAAGAAAGAACAAGTTGTCAACGAAGAGATTTTAGCTCTTCGTTTGACTCAAGGTCAAGAAGAGGGTCGCCCCAACAGGAGATTGATTGATTTTGTTGTGCATGATGCAAATGGTAACCCTCAACCCTTGGAGATGATTGAAGTTGATGATATGTTTATCTCTGGTGTTATAATGCCTCTTGAGGAGAGCCTTGACAAGGAAAAAGAAGTGCCTGTTAGGTGTGAAGGCTTTGGGAGGATAGAAGCATGGAATATCTCTGGTTACGAAGATGGATCCCCAGTCATTTGGCTGACTACTGAAGTAGCAGATTATGATTGCATCAAGCCTTCCGGTGGCTACAAGAAGTTCTTTGATCGTTTCTTTCAGAAGGCACTTGCTTGCATAGAAGTTTACAAAAAACTCTCAAGATTTTCTGGAGGAAACCCTGAATTCACCCTTGATGAGTTGCTTGCTGGCGTTGTGCGAGCAATGAGCGGAAATAAGTGTTTCTCTGGTGCTGCTTCCGTAAAGAATTTCCTCGTTTCTCAGGGTGAATTTATTTATCAACAAATAACTGGTTTAGACCAGACCTCCAAAAAGAACGATAAAATTTTTTCAGACTTGCCTGCTCTTGTTGCCTTGAGAGATGAAAGTCGCAATCATGGAAGTGTTCTGCTAGCAAAAGCAGCAAATCCTGGTGGCAACTTGGTGATTGATCCAAAGTCTGTGGATGGTGCCATTGTGAATCAGTCTAACCAGTCCAGCACCATAGCTGAGGAAGATGAAGATGCAAAGTTAGCAAGATTATTACAGGAAGAAGAGTATTGGCACTCTAATACGAGGCAAAAGAAAAGTCGGGGTTCAGCTTCTGCATCGAACACAATCTACATCAAAATTAATGAAGATGAGATTGCAAATGATTACCCTCTCCCTGTGTTTTACAAACACTCTGATGAAGAAACCGATGAGTATGTAGTTGTTGCAAGTGATGATGTAATTGAACACCCTGATGATCTCCCAAGAAAAATGCTTCATAACTGGTCACTTTATAACTCAGACTCAAGGTTGATTTCTTTGGAGCTTCTTCCAATGAAACCTTGTGAAGATATTGATGTCACCATCTTTGGATCAGGACGCATGACTGAAGATGATGGAAGCGGGTTCTGTCTTGATGATGATCCTGATCAGTCTTCTTCTAGGGGTTCGGAGGCTCAGGATGACATGGGTTTGCCAATATTTTTGAGTGCGATAAAGGAGTGGATGATTGAGTTTGGATCATCAATGATTTTTATATCAATACGCACAGACATGGCCTGGTATTGTACATATTCCCATATTGTTATTAATCGAACACATAACACCAACAGACACTCAAAAACACATATTTCTAAAACTATAGCTGTCTCTTGACATTGCTGCTGATCATTTTAACTAAAGTCCTACAATTGTTGCCAATCAAATATGTCTTCTCATTTGTAATATGCTGAAGCTATTTAACTGCAAGTTTATGTTTCCCTTGGGAAGTTATTTTGGATTTTATCTAACGAAGATTTCTGGTGTTGCAAGTTAATAATGTTATTTTCTCCCGATCTTTATGAGTGTTTTTTCTTTCTCAATATCTTCAGGTATAGACTTGGGAAGCCATCAAAACAATATGGTTCCTGGTACAAGCCAGTCCTAAAAACGGTGAAGCTTGCAAGAAGCATCATTACATTGTTGAAGGAGCAAAGTCGAGTATCACGGCTTTCTTTCGCAGATGTAATCCGGAAAGTGTCCGAGTTCAAGAAGGATCATCATGCTTATATTTCATCTGATCCAGCAGCTATTGAGAGGTACGTAGTTGTTCATGGACAGATAATACTGCAACTTTTTGCCGAGTTTCCAGATCAGAAGATCAAGAAATGTGCTTTTGTGGTCGGTTTGACTCGTAAAATGGAGGAGAGGCACCATACTAAATGGGTAGTGAACAAAAAAGCCATTGTGCAAAAGTTTCAATCCAATTTGAATCCTCGAGCAGCAATGGATACTGTGGGATCCAAGAGGAAGCTCATGCAGGCAACAACCACAAGGCTGATCAACAGAATTTGGGGGGAGTACTATTCGAACTATTCTCCAGAGGATTTGGAAGAGGGAGCTGATTGTGAAGTGAAAGAAGAGGATGAAGCTGAGGAGCAGTATGAAAATGAAGATGATGATAAAGAGGAGGTGGTAGAGAAAACACTAAAACCTCGTTCAGTGTCTGAACGCACTAAATCACATACTTCACAAAAAGAAGTAAGATGGGATGGGAATCCTGTAAGCAAAACATCTTCTGGAGAAGCCATTTACAAGCGAGCCATTGTTTGTGGAGAGGTCATTGTGGTGGGGGATGCTGTTTTAGTGGAGGTTGATGAATCGGATGAACTTCCTGCCATCTATTTTGTGGAGTACATGTTTGAAACACGGAATGGAAGCAGAATGTTTCATGGGAGAATGATGAAGCGAGGATCTGAGACAGTTCTTGGTAACACTGCCAATGATAGAGAGGTTTTCTTAACAACCGAGTGCATGAATTATAAGTTACAGGATGTTAAGCAAGCAATTATTCTGGAAGTTCGAAAAAGACCTTGGGGACATGATCACAGGAAAGATAACATCAATGCTGATAGAATTGATAGGGAAAAGGCAGAAGAGAGGAAAAAGAAAGGATTGCAAGTAGAATATTACTGTAAAAGCTTGTACTGGCCGGAAAGGGGTGCTTTCTTTACTCTCCCGCTTGATACTATGGGTCTTGGGTCTGGTGTCTGCCACTCTTGTAACTTAAAAATAGCTGAAGAAGACAAGGATATTTTCAGAGTAAATTCTTCTCAGACAGGATTTTCATACAAGGGAACTGAGTACTCTGTCCATGATTTTGTCTACGTAAGCCCTCATCAATTTGCTTCAGAAAGGGGGGAGAATGAAACTTTTAAGGGTGGAAGGAATGTTGGGTTGAAGCCTTATGTTGTGTGCCAGTTGTTGGAGGTTGTTCTAAAGGAACCAAAACAAGCCGAAACAAGATCCACCCAGGTCAAAGTTCAAAGATTTTTCAGACCAGATGATATTTCACCCGAGAAGGCATATTGTTCTGATATTAGGGAGGTAAAAGCTTCTTTCAAGAACTTTTGCTGTATAATTATGTTTTATCAGTTTTGTGGATTCTGTAATCACACTTTGAGCATATCATTTTGGCATTTATAGTCTCATACAAATTTATCTGACAAATCTGTGCTCAAGGAACTCTAGAAACTGCTCTGACACCAGAAATATTTTGGTTTTTGCTTAATTATTGGCAGAAATAATTATCAATCTTGCAATTTTATGTTTCCAGTTCTTGCTTCAGTCCATACAAAGGTTCTGGAGTATAGACTTTGCTGCTTCTTTCTAACTACTAATTTAATTGCTTAATCTCAGATATATTACAGTGAAGAAACACATCTTTTATCAGTCGAGACAATTGAAGGGAAATGTGAAGTCAGAAAGAAAAATGACATTCCAACATGCAGTGCTCCCGCAATCTTTGATAATATCTTCTTCTGCGAGCACATGTATGATCCTTCTAAAGGGTCCCTCAAGCAGGTGATTTGTCTTTTGTTCAATCCCATAATGTTACATACTGACCGAGTCCATCAGTTTATGGAAAATTGTCAATCTAGTAAATTTCAAAAGTCATCAGATGCACCATGCACCTGAGCTCTTCCTGTTGTTTCTCTGGACAATTAATGAGGTTCACTATTAGACTTTGCTCCCGTGAGCTATATAAGTAATCTTCCAGTTTTATCGTGGACAGCTACCAGCTCAAGTCAAATCGAAGTTTTCTGCAGTGAGTAGAGATGGTGATGTTGCAAGTAGAAAGAGAAAGGGAAAGTCTAAAGAAGGAGAAAATGATATAGAAGCTGACAAACAAAGGGAAGCAACTCCAGAGAACCGTTTGGCCACGTTGGATATATTTGCCGGTTGTGGTGGATTGTCTGAAGGATTGCAGCAAGCTGGTAGCGCTCATCTCTTTCTATATGCTTCACTTGGAGTAATAATTGAGATTTAGGCCTTTTGTTAGATAAATTGATAATTGGCTATTTTCACCATTGCAGGTGTCTCATCAACCAAGTGGGCTATTGAATATGAAGAGCCTGCTGGGGAAGCATTTAAACTCAACCATGCAGGGTCATTGATGTTTATTAATAATTGTAATGTGATCCTGAGGTAAGTTGTTGTATGGTGATTTAAACCTTTTTTCTCTCATTTTCTAGTGGCTTATCATGGATTGTAATGAAGGGCTGTCATGGAGAAATGTGGAGATGCAGATGACTGTATTTCTACTTCTGAGGCTGGTGAATTGGCTTCATCACTTGATGCAAAGGTGATTGATGGTTTACCATTGCCAGGGCAGGTGGATTTCATCAATGGAGGGCCTCCATGCCAGGTATTTATGGCCTTTCTTTGCACTAACCCTAGGCATCTAATATCTCTGAAATTTATGGACCACGCTAAAAAAAGTAACGTATCTTTGCAGGGCTTCTCTGGAATGAATAGGTTTAATCAGAGCACTTGGAGTAAAGTTCAATGTGAGATGATCTTAGCATTCTTATCCTTCGCTGATTATTTCCGCCCAAAGTATTTCCTCTTAGAGAATGTGAGGAACTTCGTATCTTTCAATAAAGGACAGACTTTCCGTTTAACTATCGCTTCTCTTCTTCAGATGGGTTATCAGGTAGATATTGCGATGCCATTGGAACTAACCATGGTTGTGTACTTTAATTTTTGTGAGCAGAAAGCTAATTGTATATAACCGTGTCTACATGTGTATTATTGTGATTAGGTGAGGTTTGGTATTTTGGAAGCTGGAGCATATGGAGTATCTCAGTCACGCAAACGGGCCTTTATATGGGCAGCCTCCCCCGAAGAGATACTCCCAGAATGGCCAGAGCCAATGCATGTTTTTGCTGCCCCAGAGTTAAAAATCACATTGTCTGAGAAATCACAATATTCTGCTGTTAGAAGTACTGCTTATGGAGCCCCTTTCCGTGCAATAACAGTCAGAGATACAATTGGTGATCTCCCTGATGTAGGGAATGGTGCTTCGAAGACTAATTTGGAGGTATATAAGATGCTAAAATTTTCATCTGAAACTTGTTACTGGTAAGTAACATGGTCACAGGCATGATCACTAACCCTTTTGTTTTGCAGTACGGAAATGATCCTGTCTCTTGGTTTCAAAAGAAGATTCGAGGCGACATGGTTGTCTTGACTGACCATATATCAAAAGAAATGAATGAGCTGAATCTTATCAGATGCAAGAAGATCCCAAAGCGGCCAGGTGCTGACTGGCGTGATCTTCCAGATGAAAAGGTACAGGCACATCTTATTGAGACTTTCAATGTGAGGCTAATGCATGGTGGAAGTATAGACAAATGATTTGCTACAATGCAATGATTTGCAGGTCAAATTGTCTACTGGACAAATGGTTGATTTGATACCATGGTGCTTGCCAAACACAGCTAAACGACACAATCAGTGGAAGGGGCTGTTTGGAAGGTTGGATTGGGAAGGGAACTTCCCAACATCAATAACAGATCCTCAGCCAATGGGTAAGGTGGGGATGTGCTTTCACCCTGAACAGGACAGGATCCTTACTGTTCGCGAATGTGCACGATCTCAAGTAAGTTCAGTTTCTCCAGTCTGACTGACCATTGTTCAAGTTTCTAATGACTTCACAACATAAAGTGATTCTGAAAGCAGTATAGAAAATAGACAGCAAGCCTTGCTTATTTCTTGATGATCTTACGTAATATAACCCATACACCCCCGCTCCTGCATGGCTTTGTTGTTTTATTTGTTTCTTTTACCATGACCCTTCGGTCCTTAGTAATCTTCTTGCGGAGTGAACAACTCCAAGTAGACACCGAAGGTGGATGGATACTGAGTTCTTCATTTTTTGTTGTTTCTTTGACCCTCAGGGATTCCCAGATAGCTACCAGTTTTCTGGTAACATTCATCACAAGCATCGGCAAATCGGAAATGCTGTCCCTCCTCCTCTATCATATGCACTGGGAAGGAAACTTAAGGAAGCACTGGATAGTAAGAGGCGGAAATAGTTGGATTGTTAGAAAGTAAGAGTTTCATGAGATGGGGAAAACACTTGGGTCTTTGTAATCTGCAATTTATGTATCGTGTTCTTGTGTCACTCTCGGGCATGAAGCAGCTGCAAGTTGCAACCATGGTGTGTGTTCACCATAATAAGTTGTAATTAGATTGTGCTCGTTGATTCTAGCTGTTGTTTAGCTACAACACACACACACACACACACACACACACAGCCTGGTTGAGTCGACACATGCTGCGGGTGAATGTAAAAAAAAAATTAATTTTTGTCTAAATCATGTAATATATTTATTTGATGTGATTTGATTGAGTTAATGAGTTTAAAAGCAATTTATTATTATTTGATTAAATAAAAAAATTATTTTAATTAATAAATTTTACAAACATATTTTGTTAAATAATTTATTTTACGAGATCAAGCCTAATTTGCTTGCACAACTACTTCATTTGGAGGCACAGCACGACTCTGTTCAGCAAGTTCTCTGCTTGCATGCACGAAGATAAGAAATGTTAACAATCCTCGAGTAACTATCATCACAAGTGGAGCTCAATGAAGGGGATTGAGTGGAGCTGTTGATTACTAATCGTTATGAATGGCCTGGGCAAGTTTTGCTTTTCTGTTTTCTCATCTTGCTATGCATTTTCCCTTGCTTTTTTTTTTTTTGTACAAGAGTTGACTTGAAGCTCTTTTGCTGGACAAACTATATATGGTGATGGAATGAATTCAAACTTGTTCTAATTTATTCTGCTCTTTATGTTGCTGGCACACTGATACTTTAATCCCTGTTTCTTCCTCGATGAACAGAAACAGAAACCTTCTACTGCAAGATTCAAACCCCAGAACTCAACTTCACACGTGATGTTGTGAAGTTAGTAGGTATAAAAAAACAAGTTTTGAGGCATGAGGATCACTTGCTTTAAGGTATTATTCGCTCCCGCTTTATTTAATGCATAGCTAAAGTAATATATTTTTAGGATAGAACAAAATCTTGAAACTTATAGAGAATAATTTCTATAAACTTTTTAAGAATTTCTGTTTTGTTTCCAACCAATGTAAAAAAAATGTTTGAAAAGAAATATAGAGAGATAAAAAAAAATGTTTTCTAATTGATTTTTGATAGTATCAAACTGAAATTTATAAAAAAAATAACAACCTTTCACACCAATATATTTATAAATTAAAAAGGCAACCCTTTAATCAAATTAACTAAATAACTTAACAAGAGATGTCATGCATAATTAATTAATTAAAAATGATTTATTTTACATATTCAAGTACTAAGTGTCATATATATATATATATATATATATATATATGTCTGTGTGTGTGTGTGTAAAATGGCCTTCTCTTCAAATCTTTTCTCCAACATTTAAATCTATTGATTTGGTGTCCCTCATATTATACGGCATAACAAAACATCTTACATTTTCAAAGTGAGATAAAATTCTCTTGATTTATCTACCTAATATATAAGTTATTTTATAACAATCCCCAACTTAACTTGTAATATTGTGTTGTACCATGTTTCATGCATAAAAGAAAGTATCTTTTGATTTAAACCTCTCCTTAGTGTAATCATTTCAAAACTCTAAAGAAATTATGATGGCAAAAAAACATAAATAAGGATTTCATTCAATAGAATTGAAAATACTACACACACGATCCAATTAATAATAATAATAAATATTTACCATTATTTTAGCACTAATATGGCCTTGTGCCTCTTCTTAAATTCATGAAAATTTACAAAGTTTTTCAAACTTTTGTTGAAGCGACACCACTTTCTATGTTCATATAAGTGAAATTTCCTTCTCACATAGAGATTTCATTAAGAGTATTAATCATTCATCCTCTCATTTAATTTGAATACTAATTTTGTAAATCTTAATTTTGTATACAAATTAGTATACACTCTTAATGATAATTTATTATTACCTATAAAACCCCTAACTAGTAAAAGTACTAGTAAAAGTTGGGTTCATGTTATTAGTAAGTTTAATTAAATGGTCTTAAGTCCATACTAGCAAAAGTACTTCTAACTAAATCTCTTGATAGATCTTTAGTGAAAAAATATGTTAGATTATTGCAAGATCTGACATATACAATGGTAATTATCCTGTCAGAAATTAATTGTCTTGTATATTCATGTCTCAGGCTGATATGTCTACATTTTTCATTGTAAATTTTACTAAATGTATTGTTTGACTATTACAGTATAAGGAAATAGATGGCATCGGTTATGGACACAACTTAATATCTAATAAAATATTTCTCAATCATTTTGTCTCCTTACGAGCAACTGCTAAAGCTATAAACTTGGATTTTATTGTACAATAAATTATACATGTTTGTTTCTTTAAAGCTCAAGAAACAACACCACCTCGTAAAATAAATAATCATCCAATGATTGACTTATTATCACTTTCACTAATTATCCAACTAGAATCAATATAACCTTAAAGTACAACTAAAAAATTATTATAAAATACCCCAAAATTCATAGTCCTTTTTAAGTAACCAAATACTCTTGTAATTGCTTTCCATGATCTATACTAGGATTACTTGTGTATATAAATAACTTGCATATTGTGAAAGCAATATACGGTCCAGTACAATGCATGACTTACATTAAGCTATTAATTGTTTTAGCATATTCAATTGGAACAATTGATCTACTAGTATTTTCTGTTAACTTAAAGGAAACATCTTATGAAGTATTTGCTTTCTTGATATTCAAATGATTAAATTTTTTAAAGACTTTCTCAATATAATTAGATTAACAAAGAGAAAAACCTCATATTGTGTTTTTTTTTATACCTAATATTGTATCTACCTCTTTTAAATCTTTTATTTTGAACTTTGAGATTAGATATTTCTTCGTATCATTAACATCATTCATGTTAGTACTAATAATGAGCACGTCATCCATATATATATATATATATATATATATATATATATATATATATATATATAAAGACATACTATCACACTAAAATAATTTGTAAATTTAGAATAAATACATTTATCAACACTATTATGTTTAAAACTATATTTTAAAATTACATAATCAAATCTCTCATGTCATTACTTAGGTGCTTGTTTCAATTCATATAAAGATTTCATCAATTTATAGATTTTATGCTCATTTTCTAGTAGAACAAAACTCTTTGGTTGTTCCATATAAACCTTGTTATCCAATTCACCATTGAGAAAAGTTGTCTTAACATCCATTTGGTGTATATACAAATTATAGATTGATGGTAAAGCCAAAAGTACTCTTATAGATGTTATATGAGTCATTGAAGAATGTAACAAAATAGTATATTTCTTCTTTTTGTTTAAAGCCTTTGACTATTAACCTTACTTTAAAAATTTAAATTGATCCATCATTGTTATATTTTCTTTTGAAAACCCATTTATATCCAATTGACTTAGAACCTGGAGGCAAATCAATAATAGTCCAAGAATTATTATATAATAATGAATTCATCTCATCATTAACTGTCTATTTTCAAATAGAAACATCTAAAGACACACCCATATGTATAGATTAAAAAGACAACCATTTTCATATCAATATGTCTATATAATTTAAAAGGTAATATTTTAGTCAAATTAACTAAATAACTTGACACGAGATGTCATATATAATTAATTAATTAAAACTTATTTATTTTACATACTCAAGTGCTAAGTGTCATCATATATATCAGATTTCTCTTTAAATCTTCCTTCTAACATCCAAATCTATTTATTTGGTGTCCCTCATATTATACGGTACAACAAAACATCTTATCGTTTCAAAGTGAGATAAAGTTTTCTTGGTTTATCTATCTAATATACAAGTTATTTTATAGCAATCCCTCATTTAGTTTGTAATATTTGGTTGTACCATGTTTCATGCATAAAAGAAGATATATTTTGATTTAAACCTTTCCTTAGTGTAACAATTTCAAAACTCTAAAACAATCATGATGACAAAAAAAACTTGAATCGAGATTCATTCAGTAGAATTGGAAATACTACACAATTAATCCAAAACAGAAATTCATCATTATTCTAGCACTAATATCATCTTGTGCTGCTTCCTTAAACAAAATCTCTTAACTTTTCAACGTGAGATATAGTTCTCTTTAATTATCTATCTAATATCCAAGCTATTTTATAAGAAGTATTTGGTTCTTCGTAAATAAAAGTAGCATATAGATGCTTTGTAGACTCTTAAAACTCTAACCTGTTACAAAAGGAAACTTTTAAGAACCCTTGCAAGTGACAAGCCTTTTAGTAGGAGCCTCAACTGCAAGATATATTTTTACATTACTATTTTCTTAGACATATTTCCAGGAACTGCTTGTGTGAACAGACACAATATGGCCATCAACTAGACTCCATTATGTCAAAAAACCATCTCAACCTAATAGCTTAAGCTTTTAGGTGAGGTCCCAAGATATGATTTATTTTATTCTTTAACACACCCCTTCAAGTGAAAGCCCTTTGGACTTGAAACTTGCATAAACCCATATTACTTGAGCTTAATTTTTATCAAATAATAAGACGGTGAGATTCGAACTCGTGACCACTTGGTCATCAAGGCTCTGATACCATGTTAGAGAACCATCCTAACCCAATAGCTTAAGCTTTTAGGTGAGGTCCCAGGATATGATTTATATTATTCTCTAACACATTAAACCATAGTTATGAAACCCGAACCGGCCCGGTGGCTGGACCGGTCCAGATTTGTTAAAAGACCAGCTGGTGCAACGATCCGGCCAAACCTGATCGACCCATGACCCGAGCGAGACTTAGTTTTTTTTTTTTTTCAAATATGGTTTTTCTCCTATACCCTTTTTTTTTCATATTTTTTTAGTTGGTTATTAACACCTTTTAAAGTTCACTATATAAATATTAGAAAAATATTTTATTTTTTCAATGTGGTATTTGAAATCCTTTAGTTGCAAAGTGAAAAGTGAAACTACTATTTTGCTCTTAGTTGACAAAATCAGTTGGATTTGTTTTAGGAGTGGAGGTATTTTTTTTACAGGACCTGTTGGTCATTACATGAAAGAACGAGATTAAATTGTCTTTCTGCATTTTTATTACATAATGTAAGCATTTTTATTACATAATGTAATTGCTCTCTTACACTTGACAATACAAAAATAATAAACTTTGGTGAAAGTGCTTTTTAATTTTTCATTTGATTTTAAAACATTTCAATTATATCATTGCCCATGGAATTTAAAAAGCTTTACCTGGGCTTTTAAAGGTTTTTTGATCTCTTATATTTGATTATTTGATAATTATTAGATATCATTAAAAAGAAATAACGTAATTTCATAAATAATAATAATAATAATAATAATAAAAAGCTAGAAGCGTGTAAATAATATCCAAGGATTTTGGATAACGTGTGCAACGTTGTTTCGTAGCCAAAACCTTGCTTTCAAAACGGCGGTTGAAGTGCTCTGCATACCCTCCACATAGAAGTAGTGCATGTGGAATAATGATGGCTGGTCTGGTGCGTGTGACCTTTTATTTTTTTATTTTTCTTTTTTTTACTTGATTTTTATGTTGGTCTTCCAAAAAATTCAAATAAGCCTTTAAGGTTTGTTGTCCTTAAGATTCCATCCATGTTCTCTTTATTACAATCTTTTTTTATTATTTAGAATAACTTATGCAATCAAGGATTTTTTTTTCAATTTCATCCCCAATAGATTTTTTGCAACTATTAGATTTGATTCTCTTTCTTTTGAGTTCTGTTTATTTTATTTAGATGGTTTGTGCAATTTTTTTTTTACAATTTCATCCTCCTTGAATTTTTTCGCTATCAAATCTAATTCTTTTTTTTGTTTCTACTTTTAAACCTTTCAAGATTTTTTTAGATTAATTTTTAAATTATTATTTTATTCTTCAATATTTAACTGGCCTAATATTTAACTTTTTAGTTGAGTTCTGGTCTAGAATTTAAATGGTTACGGGTTTAAGAGATTAATTCCAGTTTACAAAAATGACATGAGCTTTTCTCCTTTTTAAATCTTTTTTCCCATCCTCTAGTATTTTGTTATTTTTTAGTTATTTTTTATAGGATTTTTTAGTTGTTTTGAAAATAACACGGGTTATCTAGTGTTTTTTTAATCTTTGTTAAAATTAGTTGTTGTAAAGGATAAGCCATCAAACAAAACCCCTCAATAATCAGTACTGACACCATTGAAGACCTAAAGCATTTTTAAAACATTGATTAGATTAGATTTTGGAAGACATTCACAAACTTTTTCAAAAGTCTTCGCTCTAAAAAACAATCCCAATTGCACACTACAGAAGATTTCAACTTTCACTTGTTTTCATGAGTTATCTCAACAAATAAAACAGCATTGGGTGTTGATACACAAAAGACTAAAAAAAGAAAAGGGAAATAGGTAATTGTTTAATTTCCATTATCTCTAGCTGATCCGCCTAGTTCTCTAGTAAAAAACAAACATGGGCAGACACTACTCGATCGTGGTCTTCAATCTCAAGAATCCAATTGGCTCATCTTTAAATCCTTAATAACATCAAAACAGAACCAGAAGACGAGGAGAGACTTTCATGGAGCAAACAGCAGCCCAGGTTAAATGGGATCAACAATGAAGGCCATGCATTATAAATTTTTCAAAGAATCTGAAAGGCATTCCTTCAATGGTTGATTCATTTTTGTCATCTTCATATCCTCCTTTCTCTAAGCATCCCTTTAATGATTCCAAATCCATTTTCCCTCCTCTTTCTGACTCTCTGGACAAAGGCTCGTTATTTGGAGGGTCAAAATGAATGAGTTTCAACGTACTAAACAGGAATTTCGGATGATTACAGGGGCATTGCTATGTCTGTTCCAACCTGGCCATCAATGTCATGATCCCACTTCTCAATATCTTAATCTGCCTTCTTTTTTTGCCGTAAAATGAACCTGAACAAGGCTTTTCTCAGATTTACATGTTAAATTGAGGCAGTTTGCGAAGAAAATTTCTATTAGATTTTGGCACATTTCCAGTGAGATAAATGATGAATGATAAATGCCTCTAAAGCTGGAGGAAATTTTGAGACTACTAGCAGATTTACGCATTTGGTAACTTCCAAAGTCTTAAGCTTAGGAAGGCGGTCAATTCCAGGAGGCAGATTGACTATCCTGATAAATCCAATCTATCGAGAGATGACAAGCTGCCAAGATGTATGGAAGCTATAAGTTCAGACAATATGCAGCAACAAAGATCTTATCCAGCATTCTAAGCATCATTGTAATGATCGTCGATACATATAATTGCAAATATTTATCAGTTACATTATTGGTTCCAGTGAAGGAATACGAAGAAGCTAAGAATTTGCAGGTCATTTACATTTTACTAGGGACAGCTAGGTACTTAGTATGACGCCCTTGAGCAATAATTTTCCCAGTCTTTTTCTTCTTCAACTCGACACTGACAACTCCAACAGCTTTACCCACACGAAGAACCCTAGCTTCAATCTCGATTTCTTCCTGGAAGAACGGAAATAGAAAACTTCAAATGAATAATAAGTCACAATTCGTTGTGCTCAAGTTATTTTACAAGTACAGAGGCACATCATGACATGCATACACTAATCCATACTGCTATGATGAATGAAATTAATACCCAGAATCAACGTTGATACTGAGATTTATTTTACTCCCTCTTACCGTGCTAAGAATGTAAGATTTCCCTACTCATTTTGTTCTTCTTGCTTGTCCTACATACCAAACCTTCTTGTTCATCAACAAACAGTGCAAACCCAGTGTTCTATCCCATCTAATAAACAAAGCATAGCTCAAAAGAGGGTAGCCCCATTCCAACTTTAACTTGGTATACTCTTTAGTGAGTCAATTGCACAACATAAACATGTAAAGGCTAAAATAGAGAAGTTCGGCAGGGAAAATTTTATGGTGCTCGGGAAGTACCTAGTGGTATCCTATTAGTTACTCCCTGGACTTATCTTGAAAAAAAAAAGATAGATACAAAGAGAAAAGAGAAGATGAAACCTATGATCCACCAAAAGTTATAAGAATATCTTCACTTAGAATTTCTCTCCTAATTGTATCTATTTTTTTCTTCAAAAATATTAGGGAGTAGCTAGTATGATGCTCTACTAGTTACTCCCTGAGCACCATAAAATTTCTCATTCAACAGAGTCTACAAGTGAGACAACTAACCTGCAAAGCATTTATTAAAGGAAAGGACCAATAAGTGAAAAGAAATTAAATCTACAAAATACAAATATTATCCGCATCTCATCTACACAAATTAAGTGTTCACAATTTAGCTTGATACATGCCATTTTGATTCTTTGCAAGTGGGAGCAATCCAGTATTTTATAGACTCTAGAACTATAGCCAACCTATTCTACTAAGGAGATCTTAAGAGCCTGGCGAGTGATTTTTAGGATTTTCAGCTAGAAACATGCTAAACAATTTGGGCTCACCAATCTTGATTTTTAGGATTTTCACCAATAAAGGATTATTTAATGATTATCCTAATCTAGAATGGAAACTAATAAGACAAAAACAAAGAAAGATATTTTGTATTTATTATTGTTCAAGTATTACAAGAAAACCTAGCTCTACAAGAAAAAAACAAGAGGCGACAGAATTAATTCCATATTCAGATTAGATTTTCCTAGTCTATTTGGGACATCTAGAGGTGGCAACCCTTCCTAGAGGTATAATGAAGGTTTATTTCAACTATAACACCTTTTAAGCTAGGAAAATCAGACTTGTCACTTTTATTTCTCTTTGGTTATTTGCAGAAGCATAGAAAACCTTTATTTTAATTTTAATTTTAAAATGTTTTGGGTTTGTTTAACATTATTTGGGTTTATTTCAATTAAACTTTGGGTCTGCTTTTAAGTGGATTTCACATCAGCCTATATCCTGGGTATTCTAGGGTTCAGCTTAGGTTATTAGTCATATAAAAACTCAATTGTAACCGAAGTTTCAGCTATACGTTTTCTTTGAATAATAATTCAGAATTGCCGCACCTTTGTCTTGTGTGTACGAGGGTGAGAATTCTCTCTTGGTTCTCTAAAAAACTAAAACTGACTCACTAAACAATAACTGGCTTCGTCACGTCTTCCTTATACTTCTTGTTAGTGAATTAATATTTGTAGGTTGGGGATTTTTATTCCAATAATTCTGGTATCTTGGGACATGTTTTCATTATGTCACACTTCTATCAAACATGTTCCACCTTTCCAGGATTTGTTATCAATCTTGTTGTGAGTTACATGACCATATGATTATGAGGTTCACATCACAATTGATAGTGATAGTTGAGAACACAAACAATATGAGCAACCATCTATAGACTAAATCCAGCTCCCTCTATTTCTAGGATCATAAGCTAGTTAATAGAAAGAAGTCCCCACCAAAGGTATGCTGAACACGGGAAACTTATCTTCATGTAGCAGTAACATTTGGTGAAACAGCTGAATAATCCATGCCTTTATTATAGCACAGTACAAGAATCTATATTGTATACAGATGAAACCTAACGCATAAATCTATAACATTTAAGACCAACACTGTTAATCAAGCAAAACTGAACCTTATGGTCAAACAGAAAAGGCACCCAATTAAAGCAGACAGAAACAGCACCTGATTAAAGCACGAATAGATGGGACATAATTTGATATCTTTTTTCCAAGGCCATACTTGGAAAACTATTTCTGTAGGCGGGGAGGGGGAGATTTACAAAAACAAACACTCCACCGGCAGCTTATTGGATACTTCTAAGGCACCAAAGTTAACTAAGTTTAGCATAACACCTGATTAATGCACAATAACTTGTGATTAACAGTGCAACAAAAGGGTAAACGACCGCAAACTCTTGAGAAATATAGAATAAGGCTTGCTGGATCTTAGTTCGATAGGTTGAGATATAATTTACAGTCTTATGGTCCCAAGCCCCATCAAATAGGTCTGGTATTGATACCATTACCAAAAAAAATAGGCAGCTGTAGATATGTTGTTAAACCATAAAAAAGAAAACACATAACAATATATTCGAAAAATATTTCCTTTTTCACTCTATCGTATATTCAAGACAGTTTCAACCCTGAGACAAACAGGTTAGGAATCATTCTATCAGGGCATTTAAAAAAACACACGCAAGGAACAAAATATATGAGAGAGGAGGACTGTTACCCACATCAGCAAAAGCAGCATCCAAGTATGAAACATTGATTTCTACAGAAACTCCAGTTGCTGGAGCTCCAACTGTGAATATTGCAGCAGATCCTACCAAGTCGACCAACGTGGCTGTAGCCCCACCGTGCAAGAAATTGCCACCATTCTTAGAAATAAGCAATCAAACAAAACACCAAATAATCAGTAACACCATTTAAGACCTAAAGTATTAAAGCATTCTTTAGCTTAGATTTTGGAAGAAAATTCCCTTACTTTTATCTGATATTAGCTAATCACTTCCAAAGAGAATCCTAATTGAAAACAACCAACAAAAGACTTGAACTTTCTCTTGTTTTCATGACTAATCTCAGCAACCAAACTAAAAGGAGAGTAATTCAACCATTCCAATTGTTAATACACAAGAAAAACAAAAAACAGGAACTGGGTAATTGTTTGATTTCCATTTCCAAGTTCTTGTCGAAACCAAGCATGGGCATACAGTATTCATCTGTGATGGTTATCCCAAGAGCCCAAATGGATCATCTTTAAATCCTTGATTATGTATTTGAATCAGAAAACAACACAAAAACAGAGAGATTTGGGGTTTGTAGTGATTACCAGAAGACGAGGAGGGACTTTCATGGAGCAAACAACACGCCCAGGTTCAATGAGATCAATATGAAGGCCTTGCATTATAAATCTTTCAAAGAATCTGAGAGGCATTTTTTCAATGGTTGATGCATTCTTGTCTTCTTCATATCCTCCTGTCTCTAAGTATCTCTTCACTGATTCCAAATCCATTTTTCTTTCTTCCCTTTCCGACTCGTCTCAGACAAAGGTATGTTTGTTGAAAGAGTGATGGGCAAAGACGCAAAGTAATACTCTACTGTTTTCCCTTCCCGTTGACCCATTTACAGTTTACATGATTGATTAATTTTAATTTTAAAATTTATAAAATTAATTGAAATAGATATAAACTAACTGAATATCCACATTAATTAAAAAAAAATATTCTAAAACATGAGAAATAGGGTTAGGAATTGTATCATAATTATCCCTAGTTTGAGAAAATTACCAACAACTTCAATTTTAATTCTCTCATGAAAAAAGAGTTCGACTGTTTCTGTAAAAAAATCAATTTTAATACCTTTTATTGTCAATTAAACTGTTAGCACCAATCATTATCTTCCCGATCCCACATAAATACAAAAGAAACATAATTAATTGCTTCACTTTTTTTTCTATGTGATCATGAATTATTTTTTATTTATTTTTTCCTTAGAAAGAAAGAGACGGCAGATACGGGGGAATAAACGAAATCTATATGGGTATTATCTAAATGATAAGAATTATTAAAACCACAACTTAACTCATATTTTATAATTTTATGAGTTAATATATATTTAATATATTAAATTAGATTAAAAACTCAAAACTAATAAAATCAAATTTAATTTATGCAAAATCGATAAAATCGATAAATTCGGTCTGATTTTACGAGTTTACTAAATTTATGATATGAACCAAATCAGGTCTAAATTTGACCTTAAAATATCTGCTGACTAGTTTTGCGAGATTGAACATATCTTTCAAACCGTATATTAGATAAAGCTGAAATTTTACAGGAAAATATTAAATATATAAAAATATACTGTGATACATTTTCAGGTCAAATGGAGTTAGGGAATATAATATTTCTTAGAGTCAAAGTTAGTAAACTAATATTATCAAATATATCAAACATGACCTTCGTGTACTGTTTGAGATATATCTAGAGCTACTAGTGGAATTTTACTTCGATTAAAGTTAGGATAGAAAGTAGACATATAAAACTTTCCAACTATATATTGTAGACCCAATAATTCATCCAAACGAGAGAGAACGACATGTTTGAAATTAAGACTTAAATCTGTCAAGAATATTAAAAAATTAGAGATTCAGACTACCTAGAGAAATTTTAACATGAAGACTTTTTTTTATTATTCTATTTTATTTATTTATTTAATTTTAATTTGATTTTTTTCTAGTGCATTAGACACTGTTTAGGAGTTTATTTTATTATTGAATTTATTTTAGTTAATTACTAATTTAAACTCATTAGCTTACAATCCAAAAGGGGTCTATCAAGACTTATTGTAATAGGAACAACAAGGTTGTCACTAGATCTATGTGTGCTTCCTACCTTTCAATGATTCCCCTATATTGAGAAATTTTATTATGAGACTTTTTATTTTTCGATGTTATTAATTTATTGATTCATACTGTATATATCTCTCTCTCATTTTATTTAGATCACTCATTGATTATAATATTATTGACTTATTTTATTAGATTTTAATGCAAATTAATTTCCTGGTTAGAATTATCAATATATAATTAGTTAAAAAAATTACTTACAATTTTATAATTTTACGATTCGAATTTGTGATCTGAGTTTATATTATATTCGAGTTTGTGATCTGAGTTTATATTATATTTTTCGTGTCATGTTAAAAAAATATTTTTGATAATCTTTATCACAATTCAATAACAACAGCTTTAAGAAATCAATCTTGTGGTTAAGGTGGTTTGTTCCTTTTTAGGATATAAATTAATTTTTTTTAATTAAATTCTTTTAAATGTATCATGCTAATATGAGATATATGACGTGCAAGGTAAAAAAAAAACATATATTCATGAATAAAGTTGAGTTTTATAGGCCTAAGCATTTTTAAAAAATCATTCTAATATGAATATTCCTTTTTAACTTCTTGGGTTTTTGCCTATTATTTTTTTTGTATTTTTAGGATTCCAAAATTATATTGTTTGGCATAATTTTTTTGTTAATTAATGGAAAATACCAAATACATGGTAATGGAAAATTAAAAATTATATTATTGATGACCCAATTAACAATAACTAAATAGACTCAACTAGGTGAGTTTGTTCATGGTGATTTTTTTTTTATTATTGTAATTAATTTTATATAATGTAAGTAAATTTCAATTAATTTGTTTTTATTTCTTTCCTATTAATCATATACCTTTTCTTTTATCAAGTTAGTATTCTATTTTTTCTTTCTAAAATCTTTGTGCAGGCCACATGTGCTTTTAACATACTTTGTTAACTATTCTTGAGGGTCTTAAATATTCTTAGCTTCAAATGCAAGGCTGAAATTGAGACTGCAAAGTAGTGTTGGGGGCAAAATTGTTTGGCCTATTTGGGTATAAAAGTTCTTCGCAACTATTACAACTTATTTAGTTAAAAGTAACGAATAAAATAAAATAAAATAAATTTGTGTGTTTACAATAATTTTAAAATGAATTTCTAAGCTTTTAAATTAAAAAAATATAAAAAAATACATAGTTTTTAAATCTGATCCAGTAGCTGGCCTAGTTTAAGACCCGAGTTCCGGTGTTTGACTGAGTCGCCCAAATCAAAAATTTTTTAAATCAAAACGACATCATTTTAGTAAAAAACAAACAAAAATCAACGAGTTGCAATCAGGTTTTTAACTGAGTCTTGCCGGGTTGACTAGCCGGGCCAAGTTGGGTTTGAAAATTATAAAAAAAACATATCCTCTTTATCTTGATTATCTTTGTTTTTTTTTTTAAATCAAAACAGTAACCAAAATGCTACAAGATATGCTTTGGTGATGTATTTACAAGTTGGTGCCAAGATTTCAGAGAAATTAAGGGATTTTTAACAAAATAAAATTCCCCGCAATTTATAATTAAGTTGTTTGCTTTGCCAGCCTTAGGAGTGAAGACCCTCTCAAATCTCCTTCTTGCTGCAGCAAGAACATTCAAAATGCCACGAAGGGAACCATTTCTCATCAGGTGTTGTGCATCATAGACTCTGCAAAGGTACCCAAGGCAGGTAAGGTTGAAGCCAACTATACTGTGGATAAATCATAGGAAGAAGATGTTCTAAACTGTTTTCCTTGTCCAATATCTGATGAGTAGCCTAAACACAATCGACATTAATATATTTCAGTTCATTAATTTATGAAATAAAATCATTGCATTGCATGGAAAATGCTGTCTTGAACTCCAGGAGAAATTCGGAAAGGAGCTGCAACAATATGCGAGGAGGACAACCAAATTTACTGCTCAGCATGGCTGTCAGAGTGTCAAACTCTCCATCATTCAACTCATCTGACAAATATTTTTATCAGAGTACGCGCAGTGTTTGATGCGTTATCGGTTCTCGAGAACGAACTACCACGAAAAACTTGCAAGCCGTTTACATTTTACTAGAAATAAGAAGGTACTTGGTATGACGCCCTTGAGCAATAATTGCCCCACTCTTTTTCTTCCTGAAATCAACACTCGCAGATCCAACAGCTTTGCCTGCACGTAGAACCCTGGCTTCAATCTCGATTTCTTCCTGAATGAACAGAAACAGAAAACTTCGTAAGACTGGCAAGTCAAACGTTGTTTATGATTCAGTAATTTTTACATGTACGATGGAACGTCCACACATATACACAGCTGCTATGATGAATGGAATCAACACTACATATCAGCATTGAGATTTATTTTACTCCATCTTATTGTTCTACAAATCTTAGATTTCCCTTACTCCATCTTGACCAAAACTTCTTGCTCGTCAACAAATAGAATGGACCTAATAGTTCATCTAATCAAATAAATAAAACATTGCACAAAAAACTTCAATACAATTTCCAACTTCAACTTATCATACTCCAAAGTGAGTTGACAGTGACAGAACTCATGTGATGGCAGCTGCAATTAAACGTAAGCAACCTCAAAACTTAGAAATCTACAATAAGGCTTGCTACATCTAAGTTCGATAGGGTTTCAGATAAAATTGATAGCAATATGAATCAAATTCTTCATCAATTAGGCCCTGTATGTCACCGTTACCAAAAGAAACAACAGACATAGGTAAGTCAACATGTTTAAACATAAAAAAATGCATTTAACAATTCTTTGATTTGAAAAAGATTTCCTTATCCACTCTGTCAAATATTCAAGAAATTATGGTTGGAATTGTGCTATCAATTGTATTGAAGAAATAAAATTAACACAAAGAAACGAGTATCGAAAAATAGAGAGGAGGGAATGATACCCACATCAGCATAAGCAGCATCCAAGTGTGAAACATTAATTTCCACAGAAACTCCTGTTAAGAACACTCCTCCTGCGACCAGTGCAGCTGACCCTACCACATCAACCAGCATTGCTATAGCCCCAGCATGCAAGCAATCGCTACCGTTCTTCACAATAAGCCATCATGCAAAACCCCAATAATCAGCAACACCCTTTAAAACTAAAATGATTAAATCATTGTTTGGCTTAAAATTATGGAACAAATTTACAAACTTTTTCAGTATTTTATCTCAAAACACAGAATATAAAGAAAATTAATTCAAAAAAAATCCTAACTAAAGAGCAGACATAAAAAAAATCTCAACTTTCTCTTGGTCATCATGAGTTATCTGAACGACCAAACTAAATCGAGGGTAATCCAACCATTTCTCTAATTTGCCTTAGTTCTGTTGTCAAAACCAATCAAGGGAAAACAATAGTCCGCCGTGGAAGTTATCCCAAGAATCCAAAGGAGTCATCTTGAGATCCTTGATTATGCATTTGAATAAGTTGATAGCAATAAAGCACAGAGTTTGAGGTTTGAAGTGGTTACCAGAAGACGAGGAGGGACTTTCAGGGAGCAAACAACACGCCCAGGTTCGATGAGATCAATATGAAGGCCTTCCATCACGAATTTTTCAAAGAATCTGAGTGGCATTTCTTCAATTTTTGATGCTTTCTTGTCATCTTCATGTCCTCCTTTCTCTATATATCTCCTCACAGATTCCAAATCCATTTCGTCTATTCTCTTTCTGACAGATATGATCCTTACCTGTAAATGAGTTTATGTTTTGGGGGTCTCCGTGTGTTTGGGGATGGGATGGGGTGGGAGATACAATTCATTGAAGCACAACCACACCTCGTCGAATTTATTAGTCGTGGCGCACAAGTTGGTTGAACACTCGTATCAATAAAAAAAAACATTTTTTTTTTTATGTTTTGTTTTATATGTATCTCACCCAAAAATCTCCAATTCACCTCACTTCACTGTACTTTCAAAAACATAAATGTTTATATATATATATATATATATATATATATATATATATATATATTTTGTAAAATATACTAAAAGGGATAAGTGTTTTACTATAGACTGTGCAACCTACAGTAAAACATTGATATTTTAGGTTTTTTTTTAAAGTTATTTTAATTTTTTTAGCTATTTTTTAAAATGTTTTTTGAGATTATTTTTTGCTTCTTTCTTTATTTTTTTCTTTTAACAAAATGTTTTTGTCTAATTTAGTTTATTAATATTAAATTTTTTTATTTAGTTATTAGACTTTCATGACACGTTTTCTGGGTTTAACGGGTTAACCTGATTTGACAAGTTAGCTTAAAATTTTTTTTTGCTTTTTTTTCTTTTTAATTAATTTTTTTTGTTTAGTTTAGTTTGTTAATATTAAATTTCTTTCTATTTAGTTATTAGACTTTCATGACACATATCCTGAGTTTCACAGGTTAACCTCGTTTAACCGGTGAACGCAGTTAATTCTAGGTTGACTCGTCAATTTTTTTTGTTTTTTTTTCACAAATTTTTTTGTTTAATTTAGTTTGTTAATATTAATTTTTTTTATTTAGTTATCAGACTTTCATGACACAAATTCTAAATTTAACGGGTTAACATGATTTGACGAGTTAACCCAGATTTTTTTTCTTTTTAATTAATTTTTTTTCGTTTAGTTCAGTTTGTTAACATTCACTTTTTTTTTATTTAGTTACTAGACATCATGACACGGATTTCGGATTTAATGAGTTAATTTGGTTTGACGATTTAACCTGAATTTTTTTTTTTGCTTTTTTTCTTTATAATTATTATTTTTATTTAGTTTAGTTTGTTAATGTTAAATTTCTTTCTATTTAGTTTTTTTTTTACTTCTTAGAGGTTTTTTTTTCCTTTTCATCAATTTTATTTAATTAATTTAGTTTATTAATATTAAATTTTTTTCTATGTAACTCTCGGCTGATGCTTTTAGTTTTTTTTTTTTTTTTTTTTTTTATGCCTTTGACTATGAACTGCACAATGCAGTCCACAGTGAAAAGGCTGATGACTTTTGTATTTTTTTTCTTTTTAATTAATTTTTTTGTTTAATTTAAATTGTTAATGTTAAATTTTTTCTATTTAGTTATCAAACTTTTATGACACAGATTCTGGATTTGACGGCTTAACCTGGTTTAACGAGTTAGCCGGGTTAATTCTGGGTTAACCCATTAATTTTTTTTTCTATTTAGTTATCAAACTTTTACGATGTGAATCTAAGGTTTGATGGATTAACTTGGTTTGAAAGGTTAACCTAGTGTGTGTGTGTGTGTGTATATATATATATATATATATATATAGAGAGAGAGAGAGAGAGAGAGGATGCTAGTTTGGTGTCCAAAAACAAAGACAATAGTAATGTTAAATATTAAGAAAATACGATATTGAAGAAGTCTCGAAAAAATACATAGGCTATTAGAGATTAATAGGATTTACAATTGAATTTAATCTTAAGATTATGATCTAACCCCATGTATTTTCTTGGATTTCTTTTATTATATTGTTTCTTAAAGGTTTAGCATAACTCAATATAAAATGATGGGAATAAATTGACTGCCTCTCAGCAATGTTCTCTAATGACTCCAGTATCAGCAGGGGAGACTAAATCTACTATGTTCTTCTCTAAATGGTAGTGAGGCTCCTGGCCCAGATGGGTTTTCTGCAGATTTTCTCAAGAAGGCTTGCAGTATTGTTGCTTTTGCTGTTGCTGGTGCTGTGCTTAATTTCTTCTCTAGTGGTAAGTTTCTAAGAGCTGTCAATACTGTTACATTGGTGCCTAAGGTGCAGAATGCTAACAAGGCCATGGATTTTAGACCTTTATCAGGCGGCAACACCATTTACAAATGCATAGCAAAAATTCTAGCCAAAAGGTCGAGAGCTCGTCTTCCAGCTCTTATTAGTCAGAACCAAACAGCATTTGTTCATGGTAGGAAAATTGGTGATAATGTGCTATTGACTCAAGAGACTGTGAGTGTTTATGATGGAACTGGAGCTGTTCGTTCCTGATTGTACTTTAAAGGTGGATCTCTTGAACGCCTTTGACTTAGTTCATTGGGGATTTCTCGTTAATTTCTTGCAGCCAATGGCTTTTCCTTCTCAATTCAGAGACTGGGTCAAAGCTAGTGTCACTGTACTCCTGCTTCTTCTTTTTTTATTATGCCGTTACGATGTAAATTTATTTAAAAAACAAGGTTATTAAGCATATTCGAGGCTAAATTAAAAAAAAAAACACTTATTTTTATGGTTAAAATTTTATTGAAATTTAATATCTAACATATACTCTTTAACATAGAATATTTACATGATTTAAATAAATTGTACGTAAATGAAAAATTAATTTCAAAGAATCATTGATTGACATGTTTTGGTAAAACCTAAAATCCTTTAAAGAATTTTATGAAAAAAAAACCCTATTTTTCTAGTTTATAAAGTGAGTAGTTGAAAAGTTAAAATTGAATTCAAATAACACAAGCTTCTAAAGAGAAGAGATCTTAGAAAAAATAAGCTTTAGGCTTAAACCCGCACGCGCGCCTGCCCAACTTGTGCTCGGGCCTGAGTTTGAGTTTATTATAAAATAATATTTTAGACTATAAAAGATTTTTTTTTTTCAATTGAACTATTTCTTCCAGCTCATTGTTTGTCCAGTCCATGAAGGTTAATAATCTCTTCTAGAAGCTTTTGTTGCAAATATGAACAATTTTTTCATCTAAAAAAAAACAAAACAAATTCATGGCTATTATGTTCAAATTTAATTCTTGATTTATAGTAAGTAATCAAAGATTGATAATGTGAGAATTAATTCTGATTATTACCAAAATTAATTATTCAGATTTTTAGTTTTCAAAATTCACTATAAAAAAAAGACAGAGGAAGAGTTTCATACAATGTTTTTTTTATATATTTTTTAACTTTTCCCAACCTTATATTTAAGTGTTTTCTTTTCTTTTTATACTTTGATTTTCCTCTTAAGTCTAGAGCTTAAGTTCATCTTGTTGAGAAATATTTGAGTTATATAATCTTTGATTCAAAAATCTTGTTTAAAAGTGTATCTAAATCAAGGTGGTAGTGTTGGAATCTTGAAAAACATATTGCAAACATCCTAATTGCACAAGTGATAAGCAATAACATCTTAAGGATAAATGATTCATTATTGACAAAAATAAAAGTTTCTTTACTTTAAAGTGCTTCAACAAGTAAGTACTCTAATTTATTTTAATTAAAGCATAATTATTTTTATTATTAGTATGCATGCTAGGACTTTGATTTTATATCAACTACAAGTATATATTTATGTTGAAAACATGTTTTTCATGAGTTTTATGTTTTGTGTCGCACATCAAAATCCGCGCGGCATCAGCCCCCGGCCTGACTGGCGATTTTTATCTCTGTTATTGGAATTGATTTTGTTGGGAGTCGCCACCTAGTATTTAATTGAGGGTTACTAGGAAACTCAGGTTAAATGGTCTTGTCAGAGATTTGCGGGTAAGGGACTGATTGTGATTAGAAAAGGTATTAGCACCCCTAACGCACCCTACCTGAGGTAAGCTGCTTCATGGCTATGATGTGTTAAAGAAGTTTTAAAAATTTTGTCTTTTCATCGGAATTTAGAAATACAACTTTCGTACAAGTTTGTATTTCTACACCGTGATCCAATCAAAATATTAAATCCTTCTTTATTCTTTTGCCGTCTCATTATAAAAAGATCCATCAAATAATTCAAACTTTACAGAACAGTCCTCAAAACTCCAGGAATTGCAAAGGAAGTGCTTCAGGAACTGCAGAAATTCATGCAGGAACGCTGGCGGCGCGTGTTCCAACGCGCCGCCGTTCCTGGCGGCGTGTGGCTTCACGCGCCGCCGCTGATGCCGGAAACGGGCGGATCTGCCCTGCTTTCTCCTTCTTTGCCCTTCCCTGCCGGAAGTGAGGGACACCACTACCTGCAAAACAATCAAAACGCAACACATGCAGTTGATTTTAGATTTCATTTCCTTAGATCCGGTTCCTTCGGGTCTGTCACGGTTGGATCTGCTTCACTGCAGATCCGGTTTCTTCTTCTTCAAGTGGCCGGTCGCTGGACCATGGAGCTGCTGGTCTGTGGGCGCTGGTTGAAGGAGACGGCGAGGTGGCTTGCTGCCGCCGTTTGGTGGCTGTGGAGGAGACCGAAGGAGAAGAGGATCCGTTGAAATGGGGAGAGCTGGGTCTCGGCTGTTCAGCCGACTGCTCTGGTGAGAGAGAGGGAAGATCGGCTGAGAAGGGAAAGAGATCGGCTGCTGGCGGTGGAATCCGTTCGTTGCAGGCTGAGGGGGAAGCCCGACGCCGAAGGAGAGGATGGAGAGCGGATCGGCGCTGCTGCTGGTGTTCGGCCGCCGCTTCGACCGACAGTTAAGAATGTGGGTCTGTGGCCGCTAAAGCTCCGGTGGAGGCAAGGGGAGATATCGTTTGGCTGAGGAGAGATGGGGCTGTTGTGTTGTTGCTGCCGATGGAGGCTGTTCGGCCGACTGTTCTGGTGAAGGAAAATGGCGTCGGGTGAAGGCTGGAGTGGGAAAACGGTGCCGGTTTGAGGGAAGAAGAAGATGCTGGAACCGGCTGGAGAGGGAAAACCAAAAACGTGGGGGGGGGGGGAGGGGGGCGGCTCCTCTTGAAAAAAAGATGGGTTTAGGGTTAGGTTTTTTTGTATTTTTTTCTGATGTTGTCAAAATTGTCCCCTCCTTGCTTAGCTAAAATTGTAGGCTATTTATAGGTAAAATATTTTTTCGGGCTTCAAAATTGGTCCCTCAAGTTTTGTGTTTGGCTCCTAATTTCAATCAATTCACTTGGTAAAAATTAAATTTGGTCTCTTAAAATTCTGATCTTTTCAATTAAGTCCAAATTAAGCTCCCAAACTTAATTTTTCACCAATTAAGTCCTCCAATTAATTTGACCCGCTTAAAGTATAATTAAGTCCTTGCACTTAATTAACTCCTTCAATTGGACCCAAATTAATTCTTGAACATAATTAAAATTTAATTTGGCCCATGATTAAATCAAATTGGCCCATTAAAAATTTAATTATGTCATTGAACTTAATTTTTATGCAAATTCGTCCAATACTCATTTAATTTGACCTTTGAATTTGTATTTTTCTATTCTTGGGCATAACAACGTACAATTAAGCCTTGAAATTCCTCCGAAAATTGCAGCTTGATTTTTGCCTATTTTGCAGCCTTTCTTGGTCAGCTTTCTCCGCATTGCCAGCCTTTATTTTATTATTATTTTTTATTTTGATTTTTTTTATTTTGAAAGAAAAGTGAATTTTGGGGAATCATCCAAAATTGGGTGATGAAATTTTGTATGCTCTTATTATGATAAACTAAACATCTTTGTTCACTAGTCTAATATATTTACAAATTTGAAAAACAATCTTAAAGCTTTATTCGTATATTAGACTTTGTTTAGTTTATCTCGTGAAAAAAAAAATATATTAATTGTGAAATAGGTTTTTAGAATTGCCTTATAGTATATATTTTTGTTTTAAAGTTATAGTTTATCTTCTAAAATTATTTTCATGCAATTTAGATGTTTCGATCCATGTCATATATTTTATTGATTTATGTTTTTCAACAAGTGAATTATTATTTTGTTTATGATATCTTGCTTATATGATCATGCTTTTTGCTTAACATGCTTAAATATTTTATAATGATAATGATATGATGCATGTTAAAAAGAACTTAAGCTTTAATATATTGATTTTATCTTGCATGTTTAAATATTTTTATTTATTAAGTTGTTTTATTATAATTTTTTTATATTAATTGCTTATTGTGGAGCCAAAATATTTATTTATAAATATTATTGGCTATTGTTTATATAGATTATATCATGTCTTATACTTATTCTACTCAAGATTTGGTTGTGCTAACCAATATTGTTTGCCAAGTACTAATTTGGTAATGAAGATTACACCATCACGTTCTATGGTGTAAGGTAAGAAATCTGAAAAGTTTAATGAATTGAACTTTAAGAGGTGACAACAAAAGATGTTGTTCTATCTAACCACCTTGAACTTGACAAAGTTCTTGGCTGAGGATGTATGGAATCAAACTGATTTCATATGCAAGAACTACATCTTGAATGACTTAGACAATACACTATATGATGTGTATAGTTCTATAAATAGTGCATAAGCATTATGAGAAGCTTTAAATAAAAAGTACAAAGTTGAAGATGCTAGTATGAAGAAATTCATAGTCGGAAAATTTCTTAATTTCAATATGGTTAATTTAAGCATCGTAATAAGCCAAGTTCAAGATTTTCAACTCGTCTTGCATGATATACACAATAAAGGTATGTCTCTAAGTGAGTCATTCCAAGTGGATGCAATCATTGAAAAATTACATCATCTTGGAAACATTTTAAGAATTATCTTAAACATAAGCCTAAGAAGATGAGAATTGAAGATCTCATTTTGAGGTTGAGGATAAAATTTGGCAATAAGTTGTCAGAAAAGATAGCTAACTTTTCTAGAGCCCCAAAAACAAATGTTATGGAACAAGTGGTAAAGTCCTACAATAATAATAAAAAAGCTTGTTGTGAAAAGGAAAGAAATTGTCAAGAAGTTCAATGGCAAATGTTTTATCTATAATAAGACTAAGCATCTAGTCAAAGATTGCAAAAAAAAAAAAAAAAAAAAACAAGGGTCAGAAAGAAAACCCTAAGAAAAGAATTGTTGAAGCCATTGTCACCAATGCCGATCACTTTACTAATAAATTTTTAGAAATGAACTTGTCTTATTTTGTTTTTGAAGTCAACCTAATCAACAATTCTAAGAAGTTATGGGTTGACACTACAAGTCATGTATGCAATGACAAGAGGATGTTTCTAACTTAGAAAAAAATGGATGGAGAAAACTTATACATGAAGAACTCATTAACCACCAAGGTATTAAGTGTTGGAAAGGTCATACTGAAGATGATATCTGAAAAGCTTCTTACCATCAACGATATACTACATGTTGCTGATATTAGAAAAAACTTAATGTCTAACTTATTATTAAGAGAAAAATAGTTTTAAGATGGTTTTTTAGAGTGTTAAATTTATACTCTCTAAGAGTGGTATATTTTTAGAAAATGGGTATCTTTGTGATGATATTTTTAAAATGAATGTAATGATCATTACAATCAATTATGAAAATAATAATAAGATTGCCTCTTCTTCTTATTTGCTTGAGTCTAGTGATGTGTGACATGATAGGTTATGTCATATGCATTATAATTTTATGCAAATGTTAATAAACTATGAATTATTACCAAGTATGATTTTCAAGAAAAAAAAACATAAGTGTGAAATTTATGTAAAATAAAAATGCACAAAACCTTCTTTTCAAATAAATGAAAAAAAGTAGTGAACCTCTAGACTTAATTCACTCAGATATTGATGATTTAAAGTTTGTGCAAACTAGAGGTAAAAAACTATTATATTACTTTTATAGAAGATTGCATAAGGTATTGATATACTTACTTGCTTAAGAGAAAAAAATGAAGCTTTTGAAATGTTTAAACATTATAAGCATGAAGTTGAAAATCAACTTAATAAGAAGATAAAAGTAATAAGAATTTATGGATGTGGAGAATATGAAGCACCATTTGATGAATTATGTTCCTAAAATGGTATTATCCACCAAACTACTTCTCCTTATTCATCACAATAAATAGTGTTGTGAAACGTATGAATCGAACATTAAAAAAAATGATGAGTGCCATATTAATAAGTTCAAGAGCATCGTAGAAGTTGTAGGGGGAAGCAATTCTAACTACCAATTATATACTTAACCAAGTACCCTATAAAAAGTTAAAAAAGACACCATATAAATTGTGAAAAGTAGAAGAGCTTCATATAAATACCTCAAAGTGTGAAAATATTGCAATACTTGATCTTAAAAAGGTCAAGATAAGACATAAAACTATAAATTATATATTTATTGGGTATGCATATAATAATAGTGCATATCAATTTTTATACACAGTCAAGTATTGAGGATATTTGTCCTAATATTATTATGGAATCAAGAAATGCTACATTCTTTGAAGATGTGTTTCTATGGAAGTACGTACAAGAAAATCATTAACTTAAAAGAATGAATGAGGCTAGTTCAAGTAATCATCATCAATCAGAAGATGATGAAGTTGATCGTAGAAAGAGTAAAGGTAGAAAGAGTAAAGAGGAAAAATAACCAAAATATTTTGTTATGATTTTTTTAACAAATTTGTTAGAAAATAAACCTCAAACTTAATCCGAGATGATGTCCTGTCCAGAAGCTTGCTATTAAAAAGAGATAGTCAATAGTCAAATTGAATCTATTATGAATACATGGAAACTAGTGGATTTTCCTCCCGAATGTAAACCATTAGGCCATAAGTAGATTTTCAAAAGGAAGATGAATGCTGACGGCATCATTAACGAATATAAAGCTAGACTTGTTGTTAAAAGTTTTAGACAATAAGAAAGTGTGAAATATTTTGACATATATTCATCTGTGTTAAGAATAAGTTCTATACAAACTTTAATAGTCATTGTAGCTATTAACAAGCTTGAAATATATCAAATGGATGTAAAAATAACTTTTTTAAATGGTGATCTTGATGATAAAGTTCATATGGAAGAATTTGAGAGGTTTGTTATCAATGGGCAAGAAAAGAAAGTTTATCAGTTTGTCAAATCATTATATATTTTGAGACAAACACCTAAACAATGGCATACAAAATTTGTTAAGGTGATGTTGCCATATGAGTTCAAAATTAATAAAGTTGATAAATATATTTATGTGAAAAACACAGATAAATATTACATCATTATATGTCTCTATATGAATGATATGCTAATTTTAGGTAGTAATGGTCACATGATCAAGTTTACTAAAAAATATTAACTAACATGTTTGACATAAAAGACTTGGATGTTGCAGATGTCATACCAGAAATAAAAACTTATAGGACATCTGATTGATTGGTATTGTTCTCTCACCTTATTATGTTTAGAAAATTCTCGATAAATTTTTTAAAGGTGAAAATAGTACTGTTAAAACATCAATAGATATAAGTGTATATCTGTCCAAGAATAGAGGTAAATGAATAAACCAATTGGATTATTCTTGAATAATTAGAAGCCTAATGTACATTATAAACTACATAAGGCCTGGCATTGCTTACTTGGTTAGTAAATTGAGTAGATTTACAAGTAATCCAAGTATTTGACGTATACCTTGGACTATAGGCTACGCTAAACTGGTTACCTACCAGTACTAAAAGTGTATAATAATGCTAATTAGATATCCGACACTGAGAATTCAAAATTCACAAGTGGATATGTCTTCATACTTGGTGAAACAGTTGTGTTATGGAAATCCTCTAAGCAAACATATATCATAAGATCCCTAATGGAATCAAAGTTTATTGTTCTTGATAAAGTTAGAGAGGAAATTGAATGAATTTGGAATTTCTAATAGGATATTCCATTTGGCCCAAACTAGTGCTAATTATTTGTGTTCATTACGATAATTAGTCAGCAATTGAAATAGCACAAAGTAGTATGTATAATGATAAATCTAGACATATACATCATTGATATAATATTGTTAAACACTTGCTCTCAAATAGAATTGTTTCAATTGACTACGTAAGGTCAAATAAAAATATTATGGATCCGTTAACTAAAGATTTATCAAGAGAACTTATGTATAATTCATCGAGGGGAATGAGATTAAAGCCTTTAAACTTAAAAGAATGTAATGATGGTAACCACACTTAGTTGATTGGAGATTCAAATATCTATGTTCAAATGTAAAACTAAGTCATTTAATAATCTCGGTAGCACTAGAAAATTATTATTTTCTATCTATTTCTATGATGAAATAAGTACTAGATTCAACATAATAAATGACGAGTTGTACTCTTAATGATTTTCATATCTTGGTACACCGAGTAGAGTATACTTTTAATAAAATATTATCTATATGAGTAAGAAATGTGATAGTTTATTTAAGAATTTTGATAAATATTGAATTCTATAAAGCACTCATGAATCCAAGAGTCATTCATGGATAAAATAAACACAACAGTGATAACCAAAGAAAATCTCTAGGTAGAGAACTATATGAGTACTATTGTCTTGATTAACATAAAATTTGAATAGTTCAAGATATTGTGTTCACTATTTAGCTAGTAAATTCAATAGTAATTCACTAAGAAAAGTTCAAAGACAAAAACTACTTGTCATGATGTAGTGATCTATCAAATCATTATCTCTCAACAAATTTTTGAGTCATTTCAAAACTAGTGAGACAATTTCCAGTCATGTAGGGAACCGTTGAAAATTTGTTTAAAGAATATGGTTAATGGACATATTTGAGACTAAATTAAAATTGAGATCTACTCACTTTTGGGATTAAAAGTTTGTTGAGATTTAATCTCCAACATATACTCTTTAACATAGAACATCAATATGATTTAAACAAATTATGGGTGAATAAAAAATTGATCTTAAAAAACCCTTGGTTGACATGTTTTTGTGAAACCCAAAACCTTGTAAAGAACTCTATCCCACATTAGAAAGAAATAATACTTTTCTAGTATTTATAAAGTGGGTAGTTGAAAACTAAAAATGGGGTTTAAATGGCACCCAATCTTTTAGAAAGGAGAAATCATAGGCAAAGTGGGCTTTGGGCTTAAACCCCCTCTCCGTGCGCGCCAGGCCTGACTTGAGCCTAGGTTTGGGTTTATTGTAAAATAATATTTTGGGGCACAAAATATTTTTTTTTGCCAACTAAGATTTGGACTTGGGTCTGGTCCATGAAAAATTATTTCTTTCAGCCCATTATTTTTTAGTCCAATCCATGAATGTTGTCATGGCGTGCACGACGCCAAATGACGGGTCTCTTTCCTAGATCGATAGGGTTTTAGATGTGTTGGGATTAATCATGAAATTATGATTTGAAGGGTTCAAGAGTTGTCATATAGTATTATGGCTACTAGAAAACTAATAATTTGCAAAAAGCCTAGGTAGGAGAACTAATTGTGCATGGAGAAGACGTATCATACCTAATACACTCTATCTATGATAAGTTGCATTATCGATTGATTATTTTTTATATAAATCATGTTTCTATTCATTGATATGTCTAAGGTTCAAGAAAGGTCATCCTCAATAAGGAGGTACTTATATTATAGATTTGAGATAAATCCTCCATTGTAAGGAGGTCTCTATCTCTATGGATTCAAGACAAATCCCTCTTAGTAAAGAGGTATTGGTCTTATCATGTTAAAACCTAACCATTCAAAGGCCTAAAGTTTAATGTGTATTTATTTCTATTTTATATCTTTAATACCCGAGGATATTCTTTACCATGTAATTTTATACCGTTAAATATTAAAATCTACAATTAATTCTTAACATTTTATTTTTGTCAAATCATTTAATTTAATATCAAAAATATGCATTACATTAATAAAATTCATACCCAACTATTAATTAAATAAATTGATTTTTGTGGTGTTTCTAAAATTTTGGTAAAATCTTAATGGAAAATCACAAATTTGTTATGATACATATTAATTGATTTTTATATTTTTCAAAGTATGATAAAATGCAATTTTTTTTTTATAAAATATTCATGAATTTTTTTAGAATTTGATTGTATGCACACAAATAAAAATATATTTTTTATTTTTTATATAAGGAATTTCGGATTTTATGTATGTGTGTGTGTTTTGTTTTTTTAAATTCTAAAAAAAAAAGCAGATATATTTAATATTATGTTAGTATATTACAATGTAATTTTACAACCCAAATATTAAATGAAATGGTTGAAAAACATGTAAAGGACAAAATGGTCCCTAATCTTTTTTTAAAAAAATCTTGGAAATCATTTAGGGTTTGTTTGGCAATGAGTCAAAAATATAAAGGAGAAAAATAAATATTTAAGGTGAAGGGCGTGTTTGCCAAGCATACCATAAGAAAAATGTTTTTTTTTCTTGAACAACTAGGACGGGTTAAACAAGGCCTTAAAGTTTTATAAGTCAACCCAACCATATAGGCTGGGCTTGGTGGGCTCAGTCCACAAACAAGAAAATAAGGCCCCAAACAGATAAAAACCGATCAAACAAGACAAAAACACATTTTTTTCATAAATCTCAAATTGAAATGAATCAAAACTCAGAATTTGTCAAGAACATAGAGAACATTTAACATAAACCTATAAACATAGATTCAATTTCAGACCAAATTTCACAAAGTCAAAGACATAGGGGCATGTAAAATAATCATTCAAGTAAAATTTTGTGGCTGAATCATCACAACAAAACAACCAATCATCACGATTATTTGATTTTTTGAAAAATACAAATGAAGAACCAAAAATTGAATGGCAACATTTTAGTGTTTTAAAGCTTTTAAGATCCTAGATTAATGATCAACAAGCTTATACGCATATGTAATAATCAACAATTGATCAAAACGACATGGAAATCATGGACCCAAAGCAATCTTCTTTGGATTAATGTTAAATCTAGAAACCCAGAATCTGCTAAAATCTAGAAAATGCACCAGAATAAAGGCTTATGGCCTATTCATACAAGTAACATACACTCATTTACATATGCTTAAGCCTTCAGAAAAAACAATAAACATGTAAACATTAAAATGAATAGAATTCAAAGCCTATAACCTACTATCAACATACAAACATGCACATATACTGTTTTTATCAATCCAAAAGCTCATTCAATATAAAAAAAAGTAGCAACATCAAAATGACCTACATGAACTTCCAAAACTGAACAAAAACACTAAAATGACAAAGTATTGCTATATATCCTATTTTTACATATAATCATCAAACCATAACATATGCTTTCCATGCACCAAGAATAAGTATTTGAACATAAAAAACATATAATTAATCATTTATTAAACATTATTAAACACTAGATTAACAACAAGAATAAACAATCATATTACAACTTGCATTTAAAGCAACTTTAACATATATGCAAAAACAATTTAAAATATGATCGAATCAATTCAAAAGCATTATGATTACCATTTGAATGAATGAATCAAAGATTAAAATGTAGAGGAGAGGGTATTATCAATAAGTTCTATCCCTCCATCAAGTTGAGTAATGCACCTTAAAGAGACGATTGTAACTAGTTTTTACCTTTTTTGCTTGATTTGAATAGATTCCACTAGCCTTTTCAAAGCAACTTTTGATTTATTCTTCACGATATCTTCTTTCTTTCTTTCTTTCTCTTTTTTTTTTATTGTTTCTCTTAATATTTCTTCTTTTTTAATGCCTATTTTCTCCTCTCTAGTCCCCCCTCCCTTCAAGCTTCAAAAGACATTTTTTTTTATAGCTTAAAAAAGACAGGTGGTTGTGAAACAATTTATGGGTTTAAAGGTGATTTTCTAAAACTCGATCATATGAGATTCTTTCTTATTTTGCCTTTGACTTATTAGGGGACCACTCTCCTCTCCTTTTTTTTTTGTTTTCCCTATCATTGGATGTCTGCAAACCCTCAACCTAAAATTGGTAAATCAGTGCTAAAGTAGTAAATTTCAATTGATAAATGATAATTAAGAAGGAAAGTTGTTACATACAGGGATAATACTTTGAGTAATTTAACTTAAATTGCAGATGAAAAAAAGTAATAAAATCGGTGCATAGATTGTTAATTAGTGATAAATTGTGTAAACTTCCCTGTCATGTAAAATAGTTTTTTAAAGGAAGAATTTTTATAAATTTAGAGTGTAAATATTTAGAGAGAATATAGAAGGTAATTCCAAATAAATTCATGTGTGACCTTACACACAAACATTGATTGTCAATATAAACGTGTATAATCGTGTTATTTGACTAAATATGATGAAAACTCTGAGGAATATTTTATGATGATCATGGATGAGAGTCTCTAATAAATTTCTTTAGAAATCATGATGATTTAAGTAAATAAAATAGTATGCAAAATTTATATTTTTGGCATAAATTACTTAATGTCCAGTTTTATGGTATTAAACATATATTTCAATCTGACTGTTGGCTCGAAATGAAATTTTACAAGGATTTTCTAGACCTATTGTTCTATCTTGGTTAAATTTTTAGGTTAATTAGAGTTTGATAAAGTCTTAAAAGGGTATTGATGGTTAGATAAAAATACAGAAAATGACGCATGAACTAAGTAGTGACGTTTTTATAAATAAATACAAACCACCCCCTCCTCTTTATGTATAGTTAGAATGTTCAATAACTAAAACTAGATATGTTGGTGCTAAAGAAGTCATATATCCACCTTCCACTGTCGGATTAAACTGAGTTTTAGATATGTTGTTTACCTCATTACCCTATTTAATATGACCGGAGGGATTGTGATTATCAGCCTTTATTTGAGAGATATCACATGCGATGTTTTTCTAGAAATCCCACCTCGGGTCATTTACGGTCACCAACTTATTTCTTCATCGTTCATCGTTGGATTTGCCTGACATTGCACAGGGAAATTCACCTATGTGTATTCTTTCATCTGGTTGTTAGAGATTGTAAACAAACATCTCAACAAAAACTTGTTTTTTTTCTAAAGAATAACTCTTCATTTTCTAATTTGGTTCTTTGCCTACATTGGGTAATTTAACTGTTTGATTGAACTAAATTTTGTATATGTTATGTATGATACGATAGTTAATAACTTCACTATTTTGATTGAGATTAATGAAATTTTACACAGAGGTATAGCTATTTGAATATATTAATCCTATACTTATTGATTCACTATTACAGCTCGTTGAGTCACTGTTCTAACTCAGTTATTGTTGCAACTCGATGGTTCATTGTTCAAACTCAGTGGATAATATGAAATTTTAAAATGGTTTAAATGAAATTGAACACTTATTGGGTATATGTTGCTCCAAGTATTGTAGGATGATAAGTATGTTAAATTAGTACGTAAAGTGAGATGTTTAATCGAGAAAAATTTTACAACAGGCAAAATCTTACTTGGCCAAATTTATAAATATGGTAAAGAGAAGGATTAGCTTGAGAAGGGTAACATGGACTATGTCGAATTTCGCTTAAATTATTGTGTAGAATTCATTGATGAAAAATTAAGTTATTTGAACATTGAAAATTGTCAACGAAAAATGAAGTCATTCAGACATTAAATGTCAATGTAAAAAGATGCTACTGTAAATGAATTGAAATGATAAATAAAAATAGTGTATTCATGAACTTGTTTATGAAAGTATTCGATTATGTGAATTAGTAAATGTGATGAATGAACTAGAAAGTTTTGAATATTGGTTTGGGATGTTTAATTGAAATGTAAGAAAAGTATTCAGAGTAGGACATGACTTCTCAGGAGTATGTATAGCAGGATTTCAAGGTAAGAGTTGCTCCATTGCTTCTTTAATTGTTTTAAATTTTTTGTAATGCTAGAATGCAATATAAATTATAAGTATTATGTTAAACTGTGTACCATGAAAGAGTATTGCCTACACGCATGAAAACTATTATTATGTTAATAATCATTTATAGGCATGCGAAATATTATTATTATGTGAATGTTGTCGACGAGTAGGAAAAATATTACCATGTGAATACACATATGGGGCTGGAAATCTGTATGTATGTTATGGCTTGTGATCCATCACAATGACTGTATCAATTATTAACCATATATATATATATATATATATATATATATATATATATATATATATATATATATATATATATAATGGTAATAGTTTTAATATCTCAATTATATCGACCATAATGGTGAATCCTAAAGGTAATAAATTAATTAATTAACTGCAAAATCAGAGACTGATAAGTTAATTGATATATAGTTGACTATGTTAACGGGATTAAGGTTAGGAAAATGATACTTAGTATGTTGTGTTGACGAGACTATGGTTATGACACCTAACCTATTTACTTTTAAGTTAGATAAATTAATTGTGTTTATCTTTTGTTTAATTATTTGATACATCTGAAGACAAAAAAGAAAAGTAAGGATGAGGTTGGACTTGACAGTTGATTAAAATTATGCTACATCCAACAAAAATATTTTTCTAAATTTTAAGTAATGTTATTATCTTATGGTTTCTTAATTCACCACACACACACACACGGGGGTAGGAATAATCAGAAAAGAGAATAATACACACACATGCATGTTTATATATATATAAACTAAAATAAATACTGCTAGTTAATACTAATAAAAAAATTAGTTTATTACTCATTTTATCAAGTTATTGTAGATTACTTTGATAATTAATTTTACTAGTCTTTGTATTTAAAACAAATGAATTCATGGAATTTTAACATGAAAGTAGCATAACATTCATTTAACAAAATCAAGGAGTGGCCGAAACAACCATTCAATGTCTAAATTCATTTAACAAATAAAAAGGTTGCTGAATTTACTTGTTTTTGTGAGTGTGAATGATGGATCAATGTATTTTATATTTATGTGTGTATGTGAATGCATGGTAATAACATAAGATGATGTGGAGCTAGCTTATTTATAGGCTCAATGTCCTTAAGTTCAGCTACGACTGAGTTCAAGCGATGTGGGTTTGGTAAAGTGTAAGACCCAATATCTTTGAGTTTAGTTACGCGCTGAGCTTAAATGCATGTGGGTTTAACAAGGTATCAGACCCAATATTTTTAGGTTTAGCTACATAGCTATGCTCAAGTGCATGTGGGTCTAGCACCCAACATCCTTGAGCTCAACTACGCGCTGAGCCCAAATGCATGTTGGTCTAGTAAGGTCGATAACCAACATCATTAGATCTGAAATCATTCCAAGGCCAAATATATATAGAGTTGATAGTCTTTTTAGGTCTCATGTTGAGTCACAAAGATTTGTTTGTTTATTCTTGTGTCTTTTAACATAAAATACTAAAAATAAATAATGATAATCTCTTTATATCCCTTGATGTATAAAAGTCTTATAAGGACCTACCATATTTCCATTAATAATTCAATATTAATATTGTGTAAGAGATATTTATCTCTCATTAATGTTGTGTAAGGAATGTTTATATCTCATTAATGTTACCGTGATAAGATGACATTTCAACCCCTTCATATATACTACCTGAACTATCCAAGTAAATGACTCACACTTTTTCTATTACCTAAAATATTCATACTCTTATTTTCAGAACATTTATGATACATAACTAGGAACTTTCTTATAATTAAAAGCTTCTTATCTCATTTATTGAATTTTCTTATTAAAAGTTATTAATTTTATTATTGAATGGGCCTCTAAATCCTATCAAAATAGATTATTTTGCAGGTGTCAGGTTTTCTATCATCAATCATTAATTTCGTGAACTTTAAAGAAAGGAATATTGAAGTAAATGTGTGATTACCTACTATTCTAATAATAAAAAAATTTTATTCTTAAACATATTAGATATTTGAAACATTATTTATGTGTTTAAAAAAGTCTTGAATTTGAACATTTGAATATTTTGTGTTTGAAAAAAACTTCAACACTTGAAATACAAGATTCAAAGAAATTTGAACACTTGAAAAACAAGATTAAAAGAAAAGGCAAGAAAAGCCCATGTTAATAAATGCATGTGTTCGGTATTTTAATATAAGATGATTTTTAAAAGTAATTTTTATTTAAAAATATATTAAAATAATTTATTATTATTATTAATATTAGCACATCAAAATTATAAAAAAACACTAAAAATTATTAAATTAATATTTTTTCAATTAAAATACACTTTTCAAAACATAAATAATAATAATAAAAAAAAACAGAAGCTACCCCATAATTTAAAAATGTTGGGGGGGAATGGTGGGAGGCTTTTTTTGTTGACTGCTCCATAAAAATTGGCGTTCCTACCTATCATTTCATGTTTATCGCGACATAATTTTCAAAAATAGATTTTAGGACAGATCATGATGATTTATGTATCTAATTTCAATAGTAATTAGTGAATGATGTTTCAACAAATTAATCCATCAAATCCCCCCCTTTTCTTGTTGTTGCCTACACCCTCTAGAACTCAGTCTTGGTAATCTTACAAGAATAGGAAAAATTATCCAACAAAAGGTGTAGTCAACTATCATCGTAACGCCTAACTAAAAAAAGGAAACGAAAAGTCAATGTTTCTAAGTTATCAGTCAATGCCATTACCATTTCTCTAAAAACCAGTGAGTTTTTTTAGGAAGCTGTCATGAATGAATCCATTCCTAGCAAGTATTTTGAGGCTACCCTTTGTTTGTCCTAACTGGATTGTCGAGTGTGAGTCAAACAAACAGCCTTGGCTTCTTTTTTTGTTGTACATTTGTATTTAATCTCCTTCAGCTTCTCTCCTTCCCTTTCATCACTTTATACATACATACAGCCTCTTCTTCCATTCCTTAATCCTGTTCCTCCAAGGTTGCTTGCTGAAAGTAGCTGGATTTTCACCGCCTTGCATCACTGAAGAATCAGAGGCCTGTTCTGTGAGGTATGGTTTCTTTTTACCTGCTCAAATGCCAAATTCATGTTACTGGAATTTGAGTATTTCTTGATATGGCATCTCATGGTTGCATTGATAGACAATCTAAATACCGTATAAACTAACTATTCACGTTTTGGCAGAGCAAACAAGCTCTCTTTTTCTTAGCTATTATATTTGATAGTTTTGAGCAGGAGAGTCAAGCTTCATCAGAAAATAGATATTAGAACAATATTAGGCACCATGCAGGAAAAACAAGACTATGCCAGCCAGATTACGACAGATGAGTTTTGTTCTTCCTATATGCTCCTATTCCTGGTCAGAATACGAAAAACCTTAAGGAAATTTATATAATCTGTTGAGGGAAACATCAATGCAAACCCCAGTTAGCATTATATCTTTTTTTTTTAAAAAAAAAAACTTGTAAGGGTGAATTCCTTACATTAAATTCAATGGAATTTTATAGATAAAGAAGCAAATTACCTTAGAATCTGACCCATCTTCTGCATTAGGTCCCGAGCCGGATAAAACAGGACCTCAATTTGAATTATGCTGGTCAAAACCATGATTTTGAGACTGATAGGAAGCAATATAAATTGTGAAGGGAGAGAGATTAACACTTGCCTGTAACCATTCAAGAGTCAAAAGAAAATAGGTAAGCCTAAAACCAAGCCAGAACCCATAACAATGTGTCTCAAGACACGCAAACACACCATGCAAAAGGCATTGCTACTTGTTATTGGCAAATGTGATTGCCACGTCCAAAATATGGCTCCATGTCTATGGATTGTAACTCAAGCATGGTATATATAATTCCTATCCAACTGCAATGAAAGCCTACCTTCGTCTTTTAGTTAAAGTTTATACTTTTGACTGCTCTAAAATGAAAGGAGTTAGGCAAGCCAAGGTGCTGCCAAACATTTCATGGGCACTTTCACTAATAATATATATATACATATATATATATACATATACATGCTTTGATGTAATAGATGTCACTCTTTAGATGCATGAATTCTGCCTAACCGTATGCATGTTTCTTCCATAAATGAGAGGCTTCCAGCTCACAAATTTGAACCTTTTCAGGTCGTATCCTAAATGACTTGGGAGCAAGCTTGTACATTGAGATAAGCATCAATGGAGAAGCCGCCAAGCCAGAGCACAGTCGGTGGTAAACCTATTACTACATTTGTGCAAACAGACACAAAGGCCTTTCGTGATGTTGTTCAGCGGTTAACAGGCTCATCAGAGGGTGATGCAGCAGAAGGAACAGCAGGAGCAGCAACAAAGATTGCAGGCATAAAGAGATCAACACCTAAACTCCATGAAAGAAGGCAGAACCTAAGGCCCAAGCTAGAGATAGTGAAGCCCCCTCTTAACTTCAAACCTAGTACATCGCCAACAACATCGGGTAATCAGAGTCTTCTTCCAAGTCCTGCAGGAACCCCTTCGTTCATGTTCTCCCCTTCCACCATTTTATCAAAACTGTCAATCCAAGAACAGGAGAGCAGAGGAGAGTCAGCAATATCTGACTTAAATAACGAGGAAGAAGAGAAAGCCATTAAAGAGAGGCGATTTTACCTGCATCCATCACCACGGTCTAAACCTGGTTACACTGAACCAGAGTTGCTCGCCTTGTTTCCTTTAACATCCCCCCAAGCAAGTCATGCGAAGTAAAGGACGTTGTGTTAACTGTTACCATAAACAGATGTAATCGTTTTTGAAAAAGCACCAAGTACTGTAATGGTATTGTTCTTATAATTCTCAAGAGATCATTTTTCATCACAAATAAGCATGCGCGGTGACTCATGTGAGTGCAGAAATGACGACTAAGGTATCCATTTTTAAATATAATGAACGAGTAAAAGTGCAGGGGATTATGTGCCATCGGAAGCCTTCATCATATCTTCTTGAAGCATGCATGGTTAACTTTTCAGGATATCACTGTGGTCTGCCCATAGGTTATTTTTCGCTATACAATCAGTGTCCATTTTACTCTCATTTTCCTGACCTTTTTGTTGAATGTCATCTGTGGTCTAATTGCTGAGGGATTGCAACCACTTAACAAAAATGACAGAAGAAATCTGAACTCTTTGACAAGTGTGTTTACTGGTAAATATTTCTAAAGGAAAGGATTGACACACTGAAATCTAGACTATAACTAAAAAATTGTAGTGTAATAGTTGAATATATATATGTAAAACTGAAATTTCAACAAAGTTTCTTTTATATGTTTTTTACACCAAGTTATCGACTCAATATTCTCAACCTGTAAACATCAATCAAAATAATCATCCCATCATCTGAATCTTTAAAACTCAACCATAATATCAAATTCTCATTTTCATATTCTATAAAACGATTATTTAAAGTCAATTAATTCATAGCATGCATTACATCATATATAAGTAACTAAGTTAAATATTAAAATTCTTAAACACAAAAGTGTATTACAACAAAATATTGGTTCTTCCAATAACATCAATTACTAAACAAAATTATCCATCCATACATCTACTTTCCAATTTGAGGGTACCTAAAAACATAATCATATTAAGCATGATTAAAATTATACATTACGATAAACAAATAATTAAGGACTACTTATTTATGTGCATTAATGTAATTCCCACATCTTTAAATGAAATATATTGTCTTTAGTAATTCAATAATTTCATCAATTCTTAATATGATTTTCGAATAGAAATAAATTTACGAAAATACCAAGAGTATCTCTAACGAACCCACATATTTAACTTTAATTTAAATCAATTAAATTTTACAATTATCCATTACACCGAGTATTTCTCATTAACCAGGGAGTCAAATTCTTTTAACTTACCCATTTGTCAGGATACAATTTCCCTTAACTAGGAAATCATTATCTTTATGCACCCATTTATCTGGCATTATTTCCATTAACCAGAAAATAATCTTTCGAATTCGCCTATTCAACAGGGCATTAAACTACCTCTTTATTTCATAACTTTATACTAAAATTACTATCTAAAAAAATTCCTTCTACAATAATTTCAAATAAGCTATTAAGTTACTTTAAAGTGTTGAACACCTACCTGGTACTTGTGTGCGCGACGAGGTCTCTTGTAGATTAGATCCTGCAGCCTCATCTGTACCAACACAATTTACCATGTCATTGCTTATTCATTTGAACCGGTACAATTATAATTCTAATTACATATTTCTTGATTAAATCCAACACCCTTAGATAAGTTTAATTAAACTTTTAAATCAAGAAGGATAAAATTCCCTTTTTAATTTTTTTTTATTGATATAAGTCCCCGAATTCTCCATCGATTTACTCGATTTGTCTAAAACCACCCTCCTAAATTAACGAAGTCCAAATCAAAACTTTTTGCCCTTTTCTCTTTTTTTTTTTTTTGTGTGTGTTATTGTCGAACTTCAATAAGGAAAGAAGGTGAGAGTTTTTCTCCATTCTTACAAAAATCATTATTCAATTAACCTATCCAAATCAATTATCTACAATTTGATAAGATTTCTAAACAATTTTATTAAAACTCAATTGTCCCAATTTTCTTTTTCATAGCCGAAATTCATTTAAAAGAAGAAAGTGAGGATTTTTCTTCTCTCTTTGAAAAATCCTTACTTATTTCATCTATTAACATTTATAAACCTATATTTTCCCACAATTTCCAAACAATTGCATTAAAACCTTAAATCTTTCAAATCTTCCTCTTTGGCCGAAACCTCTAAAGGGGGAAAGGGATTTTGTTTCTTCTATTTAAAATTAAACACTTACCCAATCATAATTCATGCTTTCTAACATGATTTAATCATAATTTCCATTATTCTCGTAATTAATATCATAAACCCACAATTTCACATAATCACAATAATTCAATTCCTTCATCAAAAATAAAATTTGAGAAATTAATCACTTGGAGCATGTTCTTTACTTTACTTTGATAAGGATTCAAGGAAAAAATGCAAAAAAAAAAATCAAGTTGTCTTGTCCTCCCTCTTCAAACCCTAGCTTGAATTTCTTCTTCCAAAACACTCACAACACTAAAATCACCCCTCTAAATTTGTTTAACTAAGTTAATCACTCCAATTATACACTTTTATTGATGAAATCAACAAGAATTCAAGTAGAAAAATCACACAAAACCTCTCCCTCTCTTTGTTTTAAATCGTCGGCCAAGAGAGAAAAATGGGGCATTTATAGTCTAATTTTTCTTGTATTTACACATTGGCTCTCATTACTTCTTATTTCTATTTTTGTCCCACAATTCTCTTTTTTACTTAATTTACACCATAACACCTTCTCTTTTATTCTATTGTATCTCTTCACAATACCTGAAATCCTTTTATTTAATCTATTCAGTGTTTTATTTATTTTGTTCGGATTATAATTTATCGGGTTTTCACAGGTGCATTATTAGGAATTCTTTGCATAAGAACACAAAACTATTGTTTAGAAAGCTCAAAACCAGGAGTTTATAAACAATATATGTTGCATGGTACTTTCTCTAGTCATATTTGACATGTTTGCTTATCTTTACTATTCAATTATATTCATGTGAGGTAAAGTTCCATTAAGCACAGCAATAATCACTTCAATTCATGAACTTAAATAAGAACAAGTTACAAAGTTTAAAGCGCATCTGTTTTATCTGCTGGAGTTTCCCAGCAGTTGGGAGACAGTCATACTAATCTTTCAAAATAACATATGAAACAATACCAGGTCACTAGAAGAAATTGTCAAATTAAGTTGTTAACGAATAACTTTCAGATGCTATGTACTGGAGGTTATGTAGAAATTTATGATGTCAAAAGTTCTATGGTTGGGACTTGCCTCTCCAGGAATATGGATAATTGAGGGCAGATGGATGTGAGTTAGAAAGGCATTGAACCTTGATGCTCAACTATATAGAAACTGTGTTGAACAGAAATCTGCCAAAAAACAAATTCCTCTTAAGTTGATAATAAACCAGGTGACAAACAAATATTAAACAAAATGGTGACATGTTAGAGATGAATGAACAAGTGTAAATACAGCTATGAAAACCTCAGTCTCTTATAATTATGAAAATATCCAATCTCAATGCCCACAACTCACTAAGGTATGCCACCAAAAAAGATAAAGCAAGCAGAAGGAATTGGTTGACACATTGAGGCCTTCCAAAGGACTGTGGAGTGACTCATTTTGATGAGTTTGCACACATTAAGGCCAAACAAGGGGTCTAATGAAATCCACACTTTTACAATTTGTCATTTAGACGCAATGGATTTTATCCCATATTTTGAAGTTTCTATAGAAGCAATAAGATAAAAACATTAATTTGAAGTTGGAAACATACCAAAACTGTAGCAGAAACTCATTCCATGATCCTGACACAGAAGTTGGGAAACATTGCATCCAATAGATTAACTTGAAGTGGATCATGTTTAACAACTGAATCAACATGAAGTAGAGAGATTGTGTCTACACCTCAATGCAGCAGAATTTTGCCTTAGAAAATTTATATCCGATTATAGTAACATCTTTTGCAAGGCAACTCCACTTGCTTTCACATCTAACATTCAGAAAGCTGTAAGTTTAACAGTTGATTTAATTGAAATGGCTCTTTGATTTGGTCATTTAAGGTACTTAATATTCTGTAAATATCAATTCTATGAGGATGAGAAGTATCTCCAGCCACAAAGACATTTTTTCTCCTCTCCACTTCAATCCAACTGCATCCTGCTGGCTTTTTAAGATCTCTTGTCCTCATCAGTTTCCTTATTTCCATGACTCCATCCCATCTAGCATCTGCTGCATACAGGTTTGACAAAACTACATAGTTCCCAATATTCTCTGCTTCAATTTTAAATAAACGGTTCGCTACAAAACGACCCAATTCCACTTCATGATGGGTCCTGCAGGCACCTAACAGCGTCCCCCATATATTTGCATTAGCTTCAATGGGCATTCCAGTCACAATAGAAAATGCATCATCAATTCGACCTCCCCGAGCAAGAAGATCCACCACACAAGAATATTGTTCCATGGTTAGCTTCATTCCATGGACCTTCTCTATAGAATAAAATATATTTAATCCTTCATCTACAAGGCCAGCATGACTGCATGCAGATAAAACAGTGGTGATGATAACATGATCTGGCTTTATACCCAATTCAATCATATGAAAGAAAGTCCCAAGAGCTTCCTTTCCCATACCATGCATGGCATATCCTCTAATCATGGCAGTGAATATAATCAGATCCTTATTTGGAATTAATTGAAAAAGTTTAAAAGCATAGCCTATGCTGCCACATTTTGCATATACATCTTGCAGAGCTCCATCCAAGTGGAGATCACCAAAACAAGACCTGATCACATATCCGTGGCACTGCTTTATCAATTGCACAGAAGCCATTTCAGCACATGATGGAAGGAGGCTCATGATAGTCACTGCATCGGGTTTTATTCCTTGAGCTTGTAGCTCATGGAAAAGACCAAGAGCTTGACTAGAACAATCATTTTCAGCATATAATCTAACCATTAGATTCCAAACTGAGAGATCTGAGGAAGGCATCCTGTTAAAAGTTATATATGCTTCATCAAGTAACCCGCAATTGATATAACCTGAGATCATTGCTTTGAAAGTGACCAAATTCCTGTTCTCTGATAAACTCTGGAAAACTTTAGATGCGTACTCAATGTTACCACATTTAGCATATGCATCAAGTATTGCATTTCCAATGGTAGGTTCAACATCAAATTTTGATGCTAAAAGACCATGCCTAATTGAGTAGCTATGGGCCTCTTTAACCTTGTCTTCTTTCAAAACATTAACACAAAAGTGAACAACACTTAAGATTGTAACAGAATCAGGTGTAGTTCCTTCACTAAGCATCCACCGTAATAATTCCAGAAACCAGGTATTATACCCACTCTCAACAAGAGCATCAAGCATAGAATTCCATGATATTAGGTCCCTCCGAGAAATCATAAAAAATGTCTCGTATGCTCCTTCTATGTCATCACACTTGGCATAAAAACTAACTAGAGCATTCCCGACAGATGTATCCTCACATAATAATGGATGCCGAAGGACATAGCCATGAATCATTTTACCAACGTGCAAGTTTCTAGACTGTGCACAGGCAGGAATAATGCAGAGAAGGGTGACAGAATCTGGCTCAATCATGTCTAGAGTAAGTAATTCATGAAACAATTCCAAAGCTTTTGACCATTCACCATTTGATGCATATCCTGCAATAATAGCATTCCATGAAACCAAATCTCTCAATTCCATTCTTCGAAACAGCAATTCTGCTTCTTCTACCCGTCCAACTCTTAAATAGAAACTTACCAAAGCATTCCAGACAAAAACATCCGCTAACAACTCGTTATGCCGGAGCACATAACCGTGAATCTCTTTCCCAAACCAGTAAGCAATATACCCGTCAAAAGATGCACAAACAGGCAGAATATTAGCTAAGGTAGTATAATTTGGCTTTATTTGACCTTTTAGCATCGAACTAAACAATCTAAATGCATCCTCCATCAAATTATTCTCTGCAAACCCTGAAATAATCGCATTCCATGAAACAACATCTTTTTCATCAATACTATCAAAAGCAGCATAAGCATCTTGGCATACTAGTCCACATTTTGCATACATCGACACCAATGCATTCCCAGCAAGTGTATGTGTATCCAATCCAGATTTAATAGCATAACAATTCACACTCCTACCCATATATACATCCCCTAAGCGAGCACAAACAGGAAGAACAATAGCAGCAGTAACAGAACTAGGCTTCGGATAATTAGCACCATGCATTTCCCTGAATAACCTCAAAGTCTCAGCATCATAAACTCTGGAACCAGCATACCCAGATAAGAGAATGTTCCAAAAAATAGGATCACGATCATTACAACTACCAATTTCACCAAAAAGCTTCTTGCTTTCATCTAGAGCTCCACATTTGGCATACATATTAAGCAAGGCCTTAGACACAGCATGGCAAGAAACATGACCTATTTTAACAATACTCCCGTGAAGAGCTCTCCCGCATTTTATAGCTGACAGTCCAGCACAAGACTTGAGAATCGATGCAACAGCCTGATAATCTTGTCTAAAATCTCCATTACAGTCACTTATCATGGTATTCCATGCTTTAAAATATGGCTCAACCATCTTACTAAACAGCACCACTCTAGTTTTTCTCGACAACCCGAGTTAAAAAAAACAACTTTTTGTTATTGTTTTCGGCTACAAAATGAAAAAAAATGAGACCTTTTTTCTTCACATGGAAATTTCAACAAATAGTTTGCATGCAAAAGCTCAACCCTGTAAAAGCATAAGAGCAAGATCCAATTGAGCTCAAACCCACCAATTCCTTGAAGATTCATGTTCCATTTTTTCAAAGAAGCACCTACTTCATTGGTCAACTGAAATTGGGTCCGATCCTCCTTTGAAGAATTTTGAAACTTTCAATGGTAAAGACCACCATTATATTCGTCACTTCACTTTCGCAGGTATTGCCCAATGCAATTTTTAGTTTATTACATCAAGGAAATGGCTTTCCTGTCCTCCAGCTTGCGTCTCCAATGAAGGGTAGTTTGGGAATTCCACATATATACTGAAAGGCCCGAAATTACCTCGAGCAAGAGCAACCCCACCCACTTTCCCTCTTTCCCTCTCAGTGGATTATTATTATCAATTAATTAGCAAGTCAATTTTAATCAAATCAATCAGAGAAAAAAAATAAATTTAAATAGGGTTTCGGTCCCTCTATCTCCCTCCTTCTTCAAGAAGACAGAAGACAAAGTTCTGAAGGTTTCTATGTCTCAAAGGTTCGATCTTTAATCTCTACAGTTTTTTTTTTAATTTAATTCAAATGGTTTGAGTTTTTTTTTTTGGGTTTTATATGACGATTAACATTTGAATAGATTAAAGATTGAAACTTTGATTGTGGGCTATTTTTTTTTCAAAAAAAGAAATTGATGTTTGGTTAATGAAATTGATGTGAATGGATGGGACAATCAAATGGTCTCTGACTTGGTGATTAAGGAGAATTTACTTATCGTTTTTTATGTTTGGATTGGTTGAATTGATGTGAATGGGAAACTTTGTTTATTGTGATTATGATGTAATCAAAGGGACATTAATTTGATGATTAATACTGTAAGAGATGAAGGAGAATTTATTTTTTCGTTGTGGAATATGTTGTTGTTGTTCACTTTGATGTCTGCATTAGTTAATTGATATGAATAAGAAATCAAAGTGTTTACGGTGATTTTTCAACTCCCTTTTTTTCAACTCCCTTTGATTCTTGTGTGGGTTTCTTTTTGATGTATTTAGGAAACCTTGCAAGTATTTTGCTCAAGGAGCATGCTGGCGAGGGGATCATTGTAAGTTTGTGCACGAAAGGAAAGAGCCTCAACCTCTGTCAAGAAATGTAATGATATTTTGTGTTTATTAGTTTTTTCATGATGATTTGTTTTGGTTGAGTCAGGATTTGATTAGTTCTCTTATTGTTTGTTGGTTTTATATTACTTATTTATCGATGCAGGTTTGTACTTTTTATCAAAAAGGAAATTGCACTTATGGAAGTCGATGCAAATATGAACATGTCAAAACTTCCTGGGTAGCTTCTGGTGGTGCTGCCGGGGCATCATCTTCATCGAGTCCTCATCAATCTGTAATCTTAAGTTCTGTTCCTGCAAGTGTTGGATCAAGTAGGGATGGCAAAAAAGAAGACCGTCCTCTCTGTTCGTTTGATGTTGCTGGTGATTGCCCCCATGGAGATAAATGTTCTTTTGTTCATGGTGATTTATGCCCTACTTGTGGAAAACATTCCTTGCATCCCTTCCAGGCAGATGAGAGAGAGGAGCATTTGAAGTCATGTGAGAAGAACCAAAAGTTTCTTGTGGCAGTTAAACGAAGTGAAGAAATTGAGTGCAGTGTATGCTTGGATCGTGTACTTTCAAAGCCCACAGCAGCTGAACGAAAGTTTGCAGTCCTACCTGAATGTAATCATCCATTCTGCATATCCTGTATCAGAAATTGGCGTAATGGTTCCCCAGCCTCTGGGATGGCATTGAGAGCCTGCCCAATATGTCGTAAAACATCACACTTTGTCATCCCAAGTCTTATTTGGTATTCCTCTAAAGAAGAAAAGCAAGAAATTATTGATACGTACAAGGCCAGGCTCAGGTGATCTTTTTGAAACTCTGTATATCTCTGCTTTACTTGCAACCTGATTTGTTTGATCATCAATCTAATCTTGGATAGATTCAGAAATAATTCAAACACATGCCTATTGTAGTTGGACACTTGTTAAGATATCCCTGTTCTACTTCTTGATGTAGTAGAAGAAGGAGATATAACTTTGTTCATATTCTGAACAAATTATCGGTTTAAGCATCGACAAGCAAGCTAGATACTGAATATGGACCTAAGAGAACTTGATATTCCTTAATTTGTGCTGTAGATTTCTGTTGTGAAATAACTGCAAATCTGCAATTATATTCATTTTCTATTTTCTGTTTTTGCAGGCAAATAGATTGCAAGCACTTCAACTTTGGGAATGGGAATTGCCCATTTGGCATCAATTGTTTTTACAAGGTAAGATTAGTCAATTTGAATACGCAATTTCAATTATATATTGCTTCTTCGTCTGTCGCACTGTTAGAGTATCTTGTGAAGATTCTATTTTTTATCTCAAAATGTTTTTCACAGCCGCCCAATTTACCCACAGACATTTAGTGATAATTGAAGGCTTTCAAAGCTATAAAGCTATGTTTTGTTCTTAACTGCACTTGCCTGGACCTTTTTTTGTCTGATCATCTGAACACGTGTTGTTAGACAATAACTTCTCTACTCTTCACACCCTCATTGCCAATGTGCTAGCCTCATGCCTTTGCTGGCTGCCCTCTTATGAAGCTGTAACTTTTTAAATTTGGGTGTATTGAATCTCTCTCTCCGGGTCTTGAATGTCTCTTCTTCTGTCTGTAAATTTTCTCACATGCATGTATTTTAGGATTGTTTTTTGGAGGCGTAGTTGAATGTTGTGGCACTTTTTCCACAAATGGAAAAAAAAAGAAAAAAACAGATTTAAGAACCAGGAGATAAATCATTTTTTATCATTGGAAGAGTGCTTCCTTTATGTTCATTTATTGTTAGCTTAATACTCCTCCTAATGAATATCTTGTTGTGTTGTGTTCTAGCACACTGTCATGCCGGGCTCATATACATGGAAACATCACAAGCCCCCTCCAAGGAGGCCACCACCTCGTCGCAGATCCAATGCAGGGCATGCAGATTCATCATTTGATTATTTTGGGCCAACAATGGAAGATTTACTAGACATGTTTGATGATGATTATCTTGATTATGATAATTACTGCGATCCCTTTCATGAAGAATATCAACTGGACATCTTTGATTATGAGGATTATTTCGATGAAGAACGTCTTTCTCCTTTTGACATGGCTTTATTACTTGCAGGGATGGATTGTGGAGGAGCAAGTGACATCTCTAGTGATGAGGATGATTTCTATTAATTTATATAGCTTTTTATCCTTCGTTGCAAACAGTTTGAAAATGACATCACAAGTCATTTTGCTTTCTGGGATTTAGTATCTTTCTCCACATAAGCATCTTTGAGAAGGTGAAGTTCGTGGTCTGTTAACTATATAAGGTTGTGTTGCAGGGGTTGTGTCAAGAACTGTGTGTTCTGATTGCATTGTAGTAGTACGGCTGCCAGGATTTTGATTGCCTCTATTTATATGTTCACGGCAGCATATTGGATAAAGATAGTAGGAATTTGCAATGTCATCGGCTTTTATTTTTATCTTTATCAACACTGTTATTATAATTTTAGGAGGCTCAATTTTCATGAAAAGTGTGTTTCTTTTTCGCATTTAGATCATCATTCCCACAAGAATATTTTTTTATATATAAATATATGTACAAGAAAACCAGGATGAGGAGATTCTGACATGTTGAGATAAAGGAAAACAGGCTCGGGGCCTTTGATTGCTGTATAAAGGGCATACATAGCAAACGGAAATGCCATTTTCACCTTCACATGTTTGTGGAGACGAGAGTAACCCTCAGGCAGACCATTTGTTTTTCTGGAACAAAAATACACTCTCTTCTCCTTCTAGGTTATACTTGTAGACGTGACAGCAGAAATTATATCTTAGTCCCTAAGAGCTAAAACCCTAATAAATTAGCCCTCATGATCAACCATAAGCTAATTCGTTGATTGTCAGCTCATTATTAATGGATCCATTCCTTGTTAAAAAGAAATTATCGAACATTAGAGTTTGTTGAATTTAATGTGAAGACATAAGGATTGAAATATAGAGTTTGTTGAATTAGAGGGACTAGATTGCTAGTTTTTTTAAAAAGCACCATGATCAAAGTAACAACTAGCGACAAGAGATCCACTTGATTAAAAAGAGATGCTTAAAAATATCTCTAACACAACACAACTCCTTCTCCTAGTCATCCTCTACAATATAAAAATAAAAATATCTCCATTAACTGTCCAACTTCGAATCCATCAACACACCGCCTCTCCTCTCTCGCATTCTCTGAAGAGAGGGTAACGAATCTGCATCCATTGCTGTAAGAGAGGAGGGATTAGATGGCGCCACCTGCAGTACCAGGAGGAGGTGCTGTTGCTGCTGGAGGAGGGCAACAGGGACAAGGACAGCAACGACAGCAGCAAGGAGGGATGGGGCAAACAATAACAGGGATAATAAGGATGGCTGTTTTTTGGTACTTCATATCTAAATTCATCTCTCCCAAAAAAGCCCCTACGGACCCCTCCATCCTCATCTCCAATCTCTTCCAAAAAGGAGATTCTTTGGTATGTGTTAAGGGTTTTTTTTATTATTGCTGTTTTGCGATCTGAGTTTTCTTTTTTACTCTGATTTTTCTCTTATTTTGAAAAAGTTTTGATCTTTGTTGCTGGGTTGATCATGGATTGGTGTTTTTTGCTACTGGTGTTATTGGGTTGGTGTTAAATTTGTAAAGACAGATCAAACTTTAGAGATCACCACCTGAGGAAGTTGTTTTGAACATGCTAATTATATTTTTAAGCATGTGTATTATGAGAAGACTGATTCTGTTTGGGAACTTGTGAGTAAGGTCACAGTTTTGGAATTTTATGCGTCATGACCCTGTGATGTGGAATTTACCTTTACATGGTCATCACTGACAGTGTAAGCTATGAAGTAGGATTTAGAAGCATTTGCAAGCCGGTGCCTCGTAATGGTTTGAAGTGGCAGTGACTACTGCTAGCGTGCAGTCCTGTGTGCTTGGATTCTCACAGTTCTATTTGCAAAATTCTATCATGTAGTCATATATGATGAGTTGATTTGGTGAATAGATGCTGCTGAATAAGGGGCATAGGCATAACTAGAATTAGGTAGGAATGAAAAAGAGAGGGCCCCAGCCAGTAGAATGAGAAAAGCCTCCGAGTGAGTCCATTTAAAAGGTGAGGAGTTATACTTTTCAATGGCAAGCAGAAGCAGCCACACCACACTCAATTGAACTCGAGTGTTTATGCCTATATAGTGGCATAAAAGGGAGGGACGTACTTACTCTGTAGACAATTCTACTAGAGAGTGGGTTGTACCAGCTAGAAGCTATCAAGCAGTTAGAAAGCTTCTTGGACCACCTGCCCTGCTGACCTACTTTCAATTTGAAGAATTGAATCTGGGATCAAAGGAGATTAGGTTATGTCGAGTAGGGTTGAAGAGGTAGCTAGATTAAAAGGCTACTTCAGGATCTTAGGAGTCAGAAAGTGTAGCGCTAGAGCTGTATGACTGTTCCTGACACAAAACAGGAGGTCAATCTTTTCCCGTTGAGGCAGTCCTCTATTTTCAGTATGGCAAAAGGTCTTGAATATCTAAGTTCTAGTTTTTCAGCATGTTGTTTTTCAATATAATGAAAGACTGGTTCTTTAGCCTTGTTCAGTTAACCACGTTTGGTTTTCTTTTGGAACGTTTTAAGTGGGGCCTGAATTTTCAACTTGGGAACTTTATGCTTGTTTTCCTTGTATTCTTTTAAATTTTGGATTCTATGCTAACACCTGGTCATTAGTCCCTGCTATAAATGGTGAAGTGGGAGATAGGAGTGTTTGCTAGCAGAGTTTCCTTCCAACGCTTTAAGCATGATACTGATTACAAAGACAATAAAAATTGTGTAGTGAACCAGCAGTCTAGTACTTCTTATACAAGGATAACGTGTAATTGGCTATGGTATGTTGCTGGAACACAGCAAATTATGCATATTTAAAATATGTAAGAAAGTCATCTGAATGTTGTAATTTTGGTAAAATCAACCCAAGAAGGCTTCTAACTTTTCATCTTCTTACAGGCATCAGAAAAGACATGGATATATGTAGCTAATGATTTAGAATGAAGCATCACAAGATAAAATATAATAAAGATTTACACGTGGAAAAATATTGGATTTAATAACTCTTTTGAATTGCCTTTTTCCTTGTCATATATATTTTAATGATGCTGACAATTTCCTTTTGCTTGTGATCTTTTTTTTTTAGCAGTTTTATTCTAATTGAACTTCATCTGCTTTCAGGATATGTGGTTCTATCTCTCTGAGCAGGAAAGGTTTAATGACTTCAATAATGAAGGTGCGCTTATTTGGCATGAAACAAATATACCTTATGCCATTTGGGGACCAGAGAGCACAAGGTCTCTTTCTTTGAAATACTATCCATCTGAGGTACCACAGGCTGCAAGCACATAATCTAACTTCCTATGTCCTATTTTCAAGCAAAATTCATTACGATTATATTCTGAAAGACAGTATTAAGTCAGTTATATTCCTTTTCCCCTATAAACTACCAATAAACATGAAGGCATTTTTCTCTTCCAGGCATTGAAGCACAATGGCACTCTTTATGCACATGCTTTCTTTGCACGTTCTGGATATCCACCAGACCCAAGTGATCCCGAGTACCAGCCTCTTGCTGCTTTTGGAAGGACACACCGTAAGATTTTGTCCATGCACATCAGATTTATCTTTCATTTCATTACTTGATAACATCTTGGTCGATACAAATCCTGATGTTAGTATCTCTACCTTTTCAACAATTCCAGCTGTTGTTGCATATTTGCCCAAGTCAAAAACAGATAAAAGGAAGAGCCTGTTGGGTGATTCCAAAGACTCCAAGGAGGGTGAAGTGGTTTCTCAGGTCTCTTCTTGGCTATTTGTCATTTGTAAAGTTACATGAAGATGAATTTTTCATTTATGAGTTCTATCAAAAAGAATTTCAATATTTCTTATTGTTAATGTTATTTGATATGCATGAATATGATAACTGTTTTAGCAATCATACCTGCTGAATCCTTTGAAAAACCAAGTCTTTTCCTAGATTTGGGGGGCACCATTGTTTTCCGATCACACTTCAATCCTGAATGGTTCTCAGAATTTTGGTTTCTTAGCATTCAGAAACTTGCTGTTTTCCATCATTTGCCTTTCTTCTTTGTGACACTTTTTCTCATTGTATTGTCCTGCATTTACAGTCTTAATACAAATTTATGTTAATTGCTTCAGGTGGTTGATGATAGTCAAGCTGATTCTAAAGATGATGGCCCTGTAGAATGGATTTCATATTGGAAACCTAATGTTACAATTAATCTGGTTGATGATTTCACAAAGTATGTTTCCTCTCATTGTCAAGGTTCTATAAGATTTTGCTTCTATCAGCAAAAACAAATAAGTTGAAAATAGGAACTTTCTGATCATCTCATCTGATATGGTTTGGAGGACTAAAATGTGATGGGGATTTTCTTTTACTTTTTTCATACTAGTTATAATCCTATTATCATTGAGAATATAAAAGCCTGTATATGCTAATACACGCTTTTCTTTTTCTAATGATGGTTATGCTCTGCTTTGCTGGTAATTATGCTAATTTTTTGTCCCTTTGTTTCCTGTGCAGATACCCCCATAATGCTGTACCGCCAAATATTGCTCCTTGTATCCTTACATTCTTGTATTTCTTCTAGTGTAAATTTATTTATATGATGTCTTTTTCCATTTCCTAGAGATTTTGAAAGAAGTTTGTTGGTTACCATTCTGAAATGGTTCAAACACCTAACCTGGCAAAGTTGAGCCCCCTCCATTGTCAATTCTACACTTAGAAACTTTGCCCACTAGGAGCTGTAGAGAAATTTACCAGCAGGAGGAATAAAAGCGACAATTTTCTAATGTCAATGGACAGCCACATTGCTGTCATTGTGGCAAGTGTTTAATTTGACCACAATACAATTAATTATATCTCTATGTTTACATGCAAATATAAATGAGTCATTATACAATTGCACACTCTATCTAGTGCACTGGCACTGTACTGTAGATGACATAGATGTATAAGAATAGCAAAGAGGTAGGTTTACAAAAAATTTAGCGATGTGCTTCTTATGTGGCTCTGAAGCTTGCTTCAGCTTGTGTCAAAATAGAAATTATCAAGTTTTCATTTTGGCTTTGAGTTCTTGACTTCAGATTTGCAGACTTGAATGTTGAGCCTACTTCCGGGAATTACTTCCCCACCATATTCTTCAATGAATTCTGGCTGCTTCGAGATAAATTGATCGCACTGAATGAGACAGTGACAGAATTGACACTTAATTTGGAGGTGGGTCCAATAGGCATGACAAAATGGCAACTATTCATGCAGATTGATCAGTCATTCCAGGTTCATCGTAGTTATGGAAGCATGCTTGAAGGCGAGGCTGATGAACTGAAGGTACACTTATCTATATTCAAATCATAGTATGAAATTGGGTGGCTGGAGAGTCTAGATTTAGTTGTGAATGTGATACATAACTTACACCTTTTAATTCAAAGTCCATTTAGTTACATATACTCTCACTTTCATTTTCACTTCAAATTGTCTTAGATTAGAGACATTAACATGGAGTTGCTGAATTGTGAAATAACTCCATTGTTTAGTTCAAGTTGGTTTCTAACTAGTTGACTTGGATACCTGAGCCATGATAATACATAAATTACTGTATATTCTTTTCTTAGATGGATAAAAGCATAATTAATTGCTCCCTGAAGCTGTACCCTAGGTTCAGAAGCTAACTTCTTCTGCTGATTGTTTCCTTGCTACTCTTTAAAGCCAAATGAAAGATAGGAATTATCTGTGTTTTCTTGTTTTCAATGTACTGATTAGTTGATAATCTTTTCAGAGGGTGTTCTTGGAAGGAAATCCTTACCTCCTGGTGATTACCATGGTTGTTTCAATGCTTCATTCAGTGTTTGACTTCTTGGCGTTCAAGAATGGTGAATTATGTCCTACTACAATAAGATTCCTATTTAACTTTAGGATTTGTTGTCTCTGCTGATGCTTTTTGTAGGATGTATATGGAGCTTCTTTAACCTTTTTTTTTTTTTTTTATATCTCCGCAGATATCCAATTTTGGAACAAAAATAAGTCTATGGAAGGACTGTCTGCAAAGTCTGTTGTTGTGAGCTTTATTTCTCAGCTCATTGTCTTTCTTTATCTGCTTGACAATGACACTTCATGGATGATTCTCGCAAGTTCTGGAGTTGGCTGCTGCATTGAGTTTTGGAAGATAGGGAAAGCCATGCACATAGAGGTATCGTTCCTGATCTTATTTACTGAGATTTGTTAGTCCTTCTGTGTGTGGATGTAACTCCACACAGCTGGCAAAGATTTAATGTCGTTGCTATTTTTTTGTAGACAAAAAAAAAAATATTAGGTTTACACACGTAAATAATTTTTTCACTGTGGCTTATTAATGTTGCATTTGTTACATCTCTCGTTATGACATCTATATCCTTCATTCACAGCATTAACATTAGTGCATACGTTTTTGCTTCAATCTTTATCTGCTCGCATGTCCCTGTAGCACACTATGAGCAAATTCTCTTTACTCATCTTCTGATTTTTGAATTCTGCATGTTTTACATTTGCTGATATTACATCCATCCTTCAGTAGTTGTATAAATGTTTGCTAATATTAGTTTCATGAATTGTCAAGTGACAAATGTCATAATTGTTCTCGTCTCCAGATCGATAGAAGTGGAAGAATACCTATGTTAAGGTTCCGAGATCGCGAGTCGTATGCAGGGAATAAGACAAAGGAATATGATGACCTTGCAATGAAGTATTTGTCCTATGTGCTCTTCCTCCTTGTTGCATGCTCTTCTGTTTACTCACTAAAGTATGAGCGCCACAAGAGCTGGTATTCATGGATTCTCTCTTCACTCACAAGCTGTGTTTACATGTTTGGTAAGCCACCGTTTCCTTCCATCCCTTCACTTATTCTGTATTTTTTCTAAATTGAGAGTTTTTGTTATATGGAGCAGGAATTTGAATTATGTTTTTTTCTATAATTAATTTGTTATTACAGGTTTTATCATGATGTGCCCTCAGCTGTTTATAAATTACAAGCTGCAGTCTGTGGCACATCTTCCATGGAGGCAGATGACATACAAGTTCCTTAACACCATCATTGACGATCTTTTTGCATTTGTCATCAAAATGCCAACATTGCATCGGCTTTCTGTCTTCCGTGATGGTGAGATATATAGTCAACATTCCATGGTCATGACAGTCATATGTAAGATGGTCCAATTGTGCACTGCTGACAATATTAGTTTTGTTTACGTTGCAGATCTTATATTTCTGATATACATATACCAGAGGTGGGTTTATCCGGTGGACAAATCACGTGTAAATGAATTTGGTTTTGGTGGTGAGGATGATCAGGCATCGGCTGGTGAAGTAACTGCTGCAAAAGAGGAAGACAAGAAAACTAACTGAGCTGTTGTCAAATCCTTCGAAACTAGCTAAAGTTCAGATAGGATGTTTTGAACCTTTGTTTTCATTTCATTAATTATCATAGAATGTTTTTCCAGAGATTTTGTTGGTATTTGATTGCAATAGTGATTTTGGGATCCCCTTCCTGGGTTAAGTTCTGCCGGTTCCCACATATTGCTCTGTGTTTGTAGATTTGGAGTTACCTGCAACAAATGAACCTTCAGACAGGTAAATAACTGCACTGTTGGCCAATGCATGAAAGAAGAAATAGCCTGCTAACCACATAAAACGAAATATGCAACCATCCATTGCCGCAAAAAACCCCATAAGAGTGCCCCCCCCCCCCCCCCCCCTTTTTTTTTTTTTTTTTGCACGTATTTCCTATCCGTGGTGATAAAACAGTCTAATCTTTGCAAGTTGTGTATTCACAAGAGAGAAACAAGAAAATGCCTCAAAAGTTTCTCGGTGCTTTGTGATTAAGAGTTCACACCACTGCTCTATTTCTATTATTTCTATAGCCGTTTCTTCCAAGTCTCACCTTGGAACTTCAGGCATTGCTAGTGCCATCTGACTGGTTTGGAGTGTACTTCTTCATAAGGCTGGCTCGTCGAGCATCAAACTCTCTATTTCAAGCTTCCTGCGCTTCATTGCAGTCAGCTTCTCAGCATATTCTTTAATCAAGTCATATCCCTCTCACCCAAATGCATAGCAATATTGTAGTGTATAGGTTTTCTTAGAAGTCCATAACATGCACGCAGCAGCATCAATTAGCCAACATCAGTTTTCAGGTGTACAATCTTTTCTATGATAGACAAAATTATATCCAGTTCATAGCAGCACCTCTTGTTCTGTTCATGATGCATTTGGGTTCTCAGCCTCACAATACGGTTTTCTTCCTCTGTCTTCCGCAGCTTCTCATTCACTATCCCAGAAAATTCTTCAAGTTGTTCTTCAAGTATAAGAGTTGCTGGTTGTCCTCGGCCATTTGCCTGATTTGGTTCACAACCATCAATCCTTTCCATTTGCCCAACACTTCACCAGCAGAAGATGTATTCATCTCTGTCTCACCATGGCATTATCATTGGAAGGCAAGTTATTAAACTTCTATTCCTCCCCACTCCACAGCACCCTCTATCAGTAACACCAAACCCTGTTTTTTTTTTTTTTGGTTGAAATACATATATAGATTGTAGTGTATAGCATTAATATGTAATTAATAACGTGGTGTATATATTTTAAAAAAAAATAATTTAGCTAATAAAATATTAAATTCATATTCTTTGATGTATAATATGTTATGTGTGGACACAAGATGGTGGTGGTGGCAGCCATGTCAAGCATGGCTGCTGTCAAACATGGCTGCAAGGTTAGGCATGGTAGGTTACCTAACCATTGAAAATGGTGGCTGTCATATTTGACTAAAGGAGAGTGTCTCAGCTATAAATAGAGATGCTGAGAGAGAGACGAAGTGTAGAGAGGACAAGAGAGAAACACAGAGAGAGAGCTAGGGAGAGTTGAGTTGAGTAGAGAAGAATTTTCTCCTCCTCCTTATTTTGTTGTTTGTATTGTTTCTAAGCTTGATTAATACAAACCAGTTGCTCCGTGGAGTAGGCAAGTTGTCGAACCACGTAAATTTGATGTGTTTTGATTGCTTGAATGACCCAACAACTGGTATCAGAGCATGTTCTTAAAAAGGAGGGTGTTTGATCCAAACTCAAAAATCAAAGTTCTCAAAACGTGTTTTTGACATTACCATCGTGTAGGGGAAGCCGAGACGAATTCACTGGTGAAAACCCGGCGAATAACCAACGTCCTGCATGCCCGAACGTGCCCACACGCGCCGACGAAGCCACTGCCTACGCGCGCCCACGCGCAGCACGCTCTCCACGCGTCGTCTCTACCCGGATGCCTGCACCTGAACCAGGTTGACCCGCCACGTCATCAGTCAGTCAGCAGCCACGCCAGCAATCCCGTACAGTCAACTGACACGTCACCTGACACGTCACCTGACACATCAGCAAGTCATCTGCCACGTCATCCGACCAACTAGCAGACACGTTAGCACTGCCACGTCATCAAGAATCGCGCGTATTTTGCCACGTCAGCACAAGGGGTCCCGGTTGGCCTACGTGGAGGCCACGTCATCTGGCCACGTAATCAAAGTGGGTTTTGATCCAGTGCTTCACAGACACTATTCTGGCTGACACGCGGCTTCATCTGCACCGTCTGTTGATCCAAAACTTTAATTGTTAAGATCTGAGCCATCCGAAGTCCGATTGGGGTGATCTCAGTGTCGTTTCCAATATTTTTGGTCGTTCCGGACACATCTGTAAGGTCAGCTTTGACAAATTCAAATCGGCGATACATTAAAAATGGCAGATGAAATAAAGGCTGCGGGAATTGAAAAATTTGATGGAACAGATTTTGGATATTGGAAAATGCAAATTGAAGACTATTTATATGGGAAGAAACTTCATCTTCCTCTGTTGGGGAGCAAACCAGAGAATATGCCAGAAGAAGATTGGCTACTTCTTGATAGACAAGTTTTGGGTATTATCCGGTTATCCTTATCAAGAAGAGTTGCTCACAATGTTACAAAAGAAAGATCCACTGCAAGACTAATGGAAGCCTTGTCTGGGATGTATGAGAAGCCCTCGGCAAACAATAAAGTGCACTTGATGAAGAAGTTGTTCAACTTGAAAATGACAGAAGGCACCTCCGTCACACAACATCTCAACAACTTTAATACCATCACAAATCAATTGTCATCTGTAGAGAATGAGTTTGATGATGAGATCCGTGCACTCATTTTGCTAGCTTCACTTCCAAGCAATTGGGAAGGTATGAGGACAGTCGTGAGCAACTCAGCTAGAAAATCCAAACTGAAATATGATGACATCCGAGACTTGATTTTAGCTGAAGAAGTGCGAAGGAAAGACTCAGGTGAAAGTTCAAGTTCAGGATCAGCTTTCAACATTAACACTCGAGGGAGGAGACAGGATAGAGGCTTATCCAGAGGCAGATCCAAATCAAGATACAGAAATAAAAGCAAGTCCGGACCTAGAAAGCAGGTTGAATATTGGAATTGTGGCAAACCTGGTCATTTCATGAGGAATTGCACAAAACCGAAAAAACCTGAAGCTGACTCTGCAAACGCTACCACATATGAGGTGCAAGACGCTTTGATTCTAGCTGTACAAAATCCAATTGATGATTGGATTCTTGATTCTGGTGCTTCATTCCACTGTACACCACACCATTAGATGATGCAAAACTATGTTGCTGGAGATCACGGTGTAGTCTATCTGGCCGATGGACAACCAATGGAGATTGTGGGTATAGGAGATGTGCAAATAAAAAAACTGAATGGATCTACATGGAACTTGCAAAATGTAAGGCATGTTCCTGGACTAAAGAAGAAGTTGATCTCAGTCGGACAACTTGATGAGAGTGGTCATTCAATTCTTTTTTCTGGAGGTATGTGGAAGGTATCAAAGGGAGCAATGGTTTTGGCTCGTGGAAAGAAAACCGGCACCCTGTATATGACCACAAGATTTGCAGACATTATTGCCTCTACTGAAGCAGAAAATCAAGCACAATTATAGCACTGTAGACTCGGCCATATGAGTCAAAAGGGGATGAAGATACTTCAATCAAAGGGAAAGCTGCCAGAGCTTAAAAATGTTGATCTAGACATTTGTGAAAGTTGTGTTCTTGGAAAACAGAAGAAGCTCAGTTTCTTAAAGGTTGGCAGGACCTTAAGACCAAGAAAACTAGAACTGGTGCACACAGATTTATGGGGACCTTCTCCAGTGGCATCTCTTGGAGGTTCTCGGTATTACGTAACTTTCATTGATGATTTCAGCAGAAAGGTATGGGTGTACTTTCTGAAAAATAAATCTAATGTGTTCGAAACATTCAAGAAGTGGAAGGCTATGGTTGAGAATGAATTAGGTTTGAAGTTGAAATGCTTAAGATCTGATAATGGAGGAGAATACATTGATGGAGGTTTCAAGGAGTATTGTGTTGTTAATGGTATCAGAATGGAAAAGACCATTCCAGGCACACCACAACAGAATGGCATTGCTGAACGAATGAACTGGACCATCAATGAACGAGCTAGAAGCATGAGGTTGCATTCAAGGCTACCTCAAACATTCTGAGCTGACGTAGTTCATACTGCAGTTTACTTGATCAACCGTGAACCATCAGTTCCTTTAGAGTTCAGATTGCCCGAGGAAGTATGGAGAGGAAAAGAGGTACAACTCTCTCATTTAAAGGTCTTTGGGTGTGTTTCCTATGTGCACATAGATTCTGATGCTCGTAACAAGCTAGATGCCAAATCCAAGAAATGTTTCTTCATTGGCTATGGAGATGAAGAATTTGGATTTCGATTCTAGGATGATCAGAACAGAAAGATTATCAGAAGCAGGAACGTGATCTTCAATGAGAAAGTTTTGTACAAAGACAGATCAAGTGCAGAAACAGATATGACTGATTCAGACACAAGTCCACAAAAATCTGAATTCATCAGATTAGAAGGGCTTCCCGATGTTACCGAGCAAAACAAAACTCAAGAGTCTTTACAAGAAGATTCAAGCACATCTGTACCTACCACTACCCAAGACGATGCAGAGCTAAGTGAACCAATTGTTCATGTTCGCAGGTCTTCAAGGACTATAAAGCCCCCACAACGGTTCACACTTCTACTGAATTATATTTTACTGACAGATGGTGGTGAGCCGCTAAGTTATGAAGAATCCTTACAAGATGGAAACTCAAGCAAATGGGAGTTAGCCATGAAGGATGAGATGAGTTCGTTACTGAAGAACAAGACCTGGGAGCTGACCTCACTACCTGAAGGAAATAAGGCTTTGCAAAACAAGTGGGTCTACAGAGTAAAGACTGAGCATGACGGAAGCAAACGGTTCAAGGCAAGACTTGTTGTAAAAGGGTTTCAACAAAAGAAAGGGATTGACTACTCTGAGATATTTTCTCCAGTTGTGAAGCTCACAACAATCAGAGTTGTTCTAGGGATAGTAGCAGCAGAGAATTTACATCTTAAACAATTAGATGTAAAAACAGCCTTTCTTCATGGAGAATTGGAGGAAGACATTTACATGCAACAACCAGAGGGGTTTGAAATACAAGGAAAGGAGAACCAAGTCTGCAAGCTAAAGAAAAGCCTATACAGTTTGAAGCAAGCTCCAAGAAAATGGTACAAGAAGTTTGACAACTTCATGTGTAGTTCGGGATACACAAGATGTCAGGCTGATCACTGTTGCTATGTCAAACATTTTGACAACTCCTACATCATTCTACTATTATATGTGGATGATATGTTGATTGCAGGATCCAACATTGAGGAGATTGACAAGCTGAAACAACAATTGTCAAAACAGTTTGAAATGAAGGATCTGGGAGCTGCTAAACAAATACTTGGCATGAGAATCATCAGAGATCAAGACAAAGGCATACTAAAGCTTTCACAAACAGAGTATGTCAAGAAGGTTCTCAGCAGGTTTAGTATGGATAATGCTAAACCAGTAAGTACACCTCTGGGGAATCATTTCAAGCTCAGCAAAGACCAGTCACCAAAAACTGAGCTAGAAAATGGATACATGGATAAGCTTCCATACGCCTCAGCTATCGGCTCTTTGATGTATGTTATGGTCTGTACTAGACCAGATATTGCCCATGCAGTGGGAGTTGTAAGCCGCTATATGAGCAATCCTGGAAAGCAACATTAAGAGGCGGTGAAATGGATCATGAGATACTTAAAAGGTTCATCAGAGACTTGTCTTACCTTCACAGCTGGTGGTTTGAAACTTGAAGGTTTTGTAGACGCTGATCTAGCAGGAGATGTTGATAGCAGAAAGAGCACTACAGGATATGTATATACTATAGGAGGGATTGCTGTTTCCTGGAGTTCGACCTTACAAAAGATCATCGCTCTTTCAACAACCGAAGCTGAATATGTTGCAGTTTCAGAATCTGCAAAAGAGATAGTATGGCTAAAAGTTTCCTAAAAGAATTGGGCAAGATGAATGAAAAGGGTACTTTGTATAGCGACAGTCAGAGTGCAATCTTCCTTGCCAAGAATCCAGCATTTCACTCCAGGACGAAGCATATTCAGATCAAATATCACTTCATCCGATAATTGCTAGACGAGGAGCAACTGATGCTAGAAAAGATCTGCGGAAGCAAGAATCCAGCTGACATGTTAACCAAAGGAGTTACTCTTGATAAACTGAAGCTGTGTAAAGCTTCAGTTGGTCTCAGAGATTAAAAGACAAATCTAGCACCATTTGTGTCCAAGTGGGAGATTGTTATGTGTGGACACAAGATGGTGGTGGCGGCAGCCATGGCAAGCATGGCTGCTGCCAAACATGGCTGCAAGGTTAGGCATGGTAGGTTACCTAACCATTGAAAATGGTGGCTGCCATATTTGACTAAAGGAGAGTGTCTCAGCTATAAATAGAGATGCTGAGAGAGAGACGAAGTGTAGAGAGAACAAGAGAGAAACACAGAGAGAGAGCTAGGGAGAGTTGAGTTGAGTAGAGAAGAATTTTCTCTTCCTCCTTGTTTTGTTGTTTGTATTGTTTCTAAGCTTAATTAATACAAACCAGTAGCTCCGTGGAGTAGGTAAGTTGTCGAACCACGTAAATTTGATGTGTTTTGATTGCTTGAATGACCCAACATAATATACTTATAAACATTGAAGGTACTTACCATAAGATTTAGGAAGCTCCTCTGCTCTGACCTCCTTGCACTTAACTGCTTTGTTATTTGAGTGAATGCTCCAAAAGTATTGCCATACACAAAAATTGTGTTGGTTGGGTTATTCTAGCCCTGGCCCAACCCCTAATAGCATTCTTTTGCTTGACTTCAACAAGAAATGAATAAATTATCGTACCAATACTTGTGAAATGTTGTTGCTTGTGAGAAGATGAGCCAAGTCTTTGGGGCTGTAAGCCTGTAAGTGTATATAACTGGGATAGTGTATAAGAGGGGAGAGGTAATTATTGATATAGTCATTGCTACCATGGCTGCCTCAATTGTTTGCCATACATTATCCTCTTCGATTGGCTCAAGGCACTCTCCAGATTTTGCATATGTTAGCTTAAGGTATACCTATCTCCTTGTACCATTTTAAGAAGGCAAGACTTTATAAGATTAGTTACGTAAATATTAATTACTAGAGGTTTTTGCATGACTCATCAAGAATCCCTGCTGCTGTTGAAGCACAATTTACTCCACTCAGAACGCTTTCTGCTGCTGAGAAAGTGATTGCGAGGGCTGGAAGAGAAGGCAGGCCAAGAACTCCCCTACAAAATCTACGAGAAAAGAAGCAATATTTCACGTACATGGTAGCGTATAGGGCAATATCAAAGTGTGCATGGTGTTAGAGACGTTAGACATCTAGAGTTTATGACGTGTTAGGTCTCTAGTTTAATCTGCAAATAACTCCTAGTATTTAGAAGCTCATTTTGTTTTTCAGATTAGTGTTTGACTGCTTCTTAGTTGTTTACCACGATCTTAAGGTTGTTAAAGACGTGGGCTGGTATTTTGCTATTCAGTTATTTGCAATGGCTTTGTAAGCCATTCGATTTACAACAGATAAACTTCAAAGAACTTCAAAGGTCTTTGCTTTAGAGTCTATTTTTTTTAACAATTTTGTATCTAAGCACCTAATCGGGCCTGGTTGTGAGTGTTAGAGAGAAGAGAGAAACAAGGAAGTGAAAGAGTGAGACACGGCTATAAAAAGAAGTTTCGTTCAGAGCCATTCCCAAGTTTGATGGTCATTATGACCATTGGTCAATGTTGATGGAAAATTTCCTTTACTTGAAGGAATTTTGGAGTCTCATCGAAGAAGGAATTCCAGTACCAAAAGCTGATGGCTCGGGGCTAACAGTAGCTCAGAGGAAGATGATGGAGGATCAGAAGCTAAAAGACATAAAAGTCAAGAACTACCTATTTCAAGCCATTGATCAAAACATTATAGAGACAATCCTCTTCAAAGACACAGCGAAACAAATCTGGGATTCCATGAAGCTGAAGTATCAAGGGTCAACTAGAGTAAAGCGAGCTCAATTGCAAGTTACAAGGAGAAGTTTTGAAGTCTTGCAGATGAAGGAAAATGAAGGGGTAGATGAGTATTTTGCTCGAACTCTTACGGTTGCCAATGAAATAAAGATACACGGTGAAAAAATGGATCAAGTGGTCATCATTGAGAATATTTTGAGATCTATGACCTTAAAGTTTGATTATGTTGTATGTTCAGTGGAAGAATCTAATAATTTGGACACTTTAACAATTGATGAACTATAGAGAAATCTGTTAGTTTATGAACAAAGAATGAAGGGGCACAAACAAAACAGTGAAGAGCAAGCATTGGGGAAGGAGCCTAGTTTCTTGACTTAGGCTGCTCAAACCACATGTTAGGAAACAAGTAGTGGTATGTGGACTTTGATGAGCAATTCCAGCATTCAGTGAAACTGGGGAACAATTCAAGGATGCTAGTAATGGGAAGGGGAAACATCAAGATAGAGATCGGAGGAATAATTCAGGTAGTAACCAATGTGTTTTACATTCCTCAGCTTACAAATAATTTGCTGAGTGTTGGTTAGTTATAAGAGAAGAGGTTGACCATTCTTATTCAAGATGGAGCATACATAATTTATCATCCTAGTAGAGGTTTCATAACACATACTCAGATGACAGCGAACAAGTTGTTTGTCTTGCTCGCCAATGCAAAAATGCAAAGCTCAAAATGTCTTCGAGTCGTAATTAAAGATACCACTGATCTCTGGCATCGAAGGTATGATCATCTGAACAACAAAAGCCTCAGAACCTTGCACTACAAGCAACTTGTTAAAGGGCTGCCAAAACTCAAAGTTGTGAAAAGAGTGTATTGTTTGCAACATCGAAAAACAACATCATGAGACTATACCAAAGAAAAGTCAGTGGAGGGCCTCACAAAAACTACAATTAATACATGCTGACACTTGCGGTCCCATCATACCAAGCTCAAATAGCAACAAGAGGTACATTTTAAGTTTTATTGATGATTATAGTAGGAAGAATGGGGTTTACTTTCTATCTGAAAAGAGTGAAGCCTAAGGTGTTTTGGCCAGAAGCGGTTCAATGGATAGTACGTGTGTTAAACATGATTCCTACAGTAGTGATGAAAGGCAAGACCCAGAAGAGTGCTGGAGTGGAATCAAGCCAACTGTGGAATACTTTCGGGTTTGGGGATGCATTGGAGATGTTCACGTACCAGATACTAAGAGATCAAAGCTGGATGATAAGAGTTACAAATGTGTGTTTCTCGGGTATAGTGATGAGTCCAAAGCTTATAAGTTGTTTGATCACATTACCAAGAAGATTGTAATTAGCAGATATGTTATGTTCGATGAAGGTGAAAACTGGAACTGGGGGAGGAGTGAAGAAGTGAAGCTCGATGTACTTGACTGGAGAGATGATTACTAAGAAGATGATGAGCATGATCTCAATGACTCAGATAAGGATGAAGAAAGTGCAGAAGGTAACCAAGATGAATCATCTGCTTAAACTGATTCATATGGAGGTAGTGGAGAAGTCCATCTTCATCTGGACCAAGAGTTAGAAGAGCACCCAGTTGCATGCAAGATTACAAAAGCAGAGAAGGTTTATCAGAAGAGGAAAAATTTACAAAGCCTTGCTTTGTTCACTTCACAAGAAGATTCAACCTTCTATACAGAGGCTGCGAAGAGTGAAAAGTAGAGGAATGTGATGGATTTAGACATAAAAGCTATTGTGAAAAATAAAACTTGGGAATTGGTAAATCTGTTAGTTGAAGCAAAGAAGATTGGTGTTAGGTGGGTATATAAGACTAAGTTGAATGAAAGTGGGTAGGTTGATAAATGCAAAGCCCGTTTGATGGCAAAAGGTTATGCTCAAGAACATGGGATAGATTATGATGAGGTGTTTGCTTTAGTGGCATGGTGGGATACAATTCACATGGTTTTGGCTTTGGTTGTTCAGAAGGGTTGGTTGGTGTTTCAGCTGGATGTAAAAAGTGCATTCTTGCACGAAGAATTAAAGGAAGTTGTTTTCATTGAGCAACCACAAAGATATGAGCAAAAAGGCAAAGAAGAGAAGGTGTTCAAGCTCAAAAAGGTTTTATATGGCCTAAAGCAAGCCCCTCAAGCCTGGTACAGTAAGATTGAGAATTATTTTCTCAATGAAGGTTTTGAAAGATGCAATTATGAGTCTACTTTATTTGTCAAAACAGAAGCTGGAGGTAAGATTTTAATTGTAACTCTCTACGTAGATGACTTAATCTTTATTGGTAATGGTGCTTGCTTGATTGAGGGGTTTAAGTGTTCGATGAAGTCTGAGTTTGAGATGACGGATCTAGGAAAGATAAGATATTTCCTAAGTGTTGAAGTTCTGCAAAGTTCAAAGGTTATTCATTTGTGTCAGAAGAAATATACCAAAGATGTCCTTGATGGGTTTGGTATGAGGGAGTGAAATTTAGTAAAGAATCTCATAATGTCTGGTTGAAAGCTAACAAAAAAAGGTGGAGGGGAAGAAAGTTGATGTAACTCAATTCAAGCAATTGGTTGGTAGCCTTATGTACTTGACGACTACCAGACCTGATTTGATGTACATTGTATGTCTCATTAGCAAATATATGGCAGATCCAACTGAGGAGCATTTGCTTGCTGCAAAAAGGGTGCTTCGATATCTAAAGGAGGCTCTAGAGCTTGGCGTGTTCTACCCAAGAGAAGGTGCAATATAACTGTTTGCATATACGGATAATGATTATGCTGGTGACTATAATGATAAGAAAGTACTTCAGGGCATGTGTTTAAGTTGAATGAAGGAGTTGTGGTTTGGGCTTCGAAGAAGCAACATGTTGTAACTCATTCTACAATAGAGGCGGAATATGTTGCAGCAACAGTGTGCTTGTCAGAGTATTTGGATGAAGAGAGTGCTTAATCATTTCAGCCCTTCTCAAAGTAAGTATATTAGTGTGTTTTGTGATAACTTATATGTTATTAAGTTGTCTAAAAACCTAATTTTACATAGGGAGCAAACATATAGATGTGAGGTTTCATTTTCTGCATAATCTCACTAGGGATGGAGTGGTTAAGTTGAAGTATTGTGGTACCAATGAGTAGCTTACAGACATTATGACCAAGCCTCTAAAGCTGGAGAGTTTTGTGAAGCTTCGAGAGCTACTGGGGATGAAGTTTCTTGCTGAGGTAAACTGATTGCTTTTGACAATTCCAATTTAGGGGAGGGAATGTTAGAGATGTTAAACGTCTAGAGTTTATGGCGTGTTAGGTCTCTAGTTTGAATCTGTCAATAACTCATAGTGTTTAGGAGCTCATTTTTTTTTCCAGATTCATGTTGACTGCTTCCTAGTTGTTTACCATGATATTAGGGTTGTTAAGGACTTGAGCTGTTATTTTGCTATTCAGTTATTTGTAATGGCTTTATAAGCCAATTCCCTTTCATTTGATTTACAATAGATAAACTTCAGAAAACTCCAAAGGTCTTTGCTTTAGAGTCTATTTGTTCTAACAATTTGGTATCAGAGCTCTTAATCGAGTCTGATTGTGAGTGTTAGAGAGAAAAGAAAAACAAGGGAGTGAAAGAGTGAGATATGGATGCAGAAGGAAGTTTCATTTAGCCAGCCATTCCCAAGTTTGATGGTCATTACGACCATTGGTCAATGTTGATGAAAATTTCCTTTGCTCAAAGGAATTTTGGAGTCTCTTTGAAGAAGGAATTCCAGTACTAGAAGCTGATGGCTCGGGGCTAACAGTAGCTCAGAGGAAGATGATGGAGGATCAGAAGCTAAAAGACTTAAAAGTCAAGAACTACCTATTTCAGGTCATCGATCGAAACATTTTGGAGACAATCCTCGTCAAAGACACAACGAAATATTTTGTTGAAATACATAGATTGTAGTGTTTAGCATTAATATGTAATTAATAACGCGGTGTATATATTTTTATAAAAAATATTTAACTAATAAAATATATTTTTACAAATTTAAACATTCTTGTTTCTCTTTTCAGGATGCATCTAACTTGTAATGCCCTGTTTGTTTTTGCATTTCAAAAGCGCTTCTGAAAAAATTTGAAAATTTTTTCTTTGTTTCAAATTAATATTTTTTTGAAGTTTTTAGATCATTTTGATGCGTTGATATCAAAAATAATTTTTTAAAAATAAAATATATATTATTTTTATAAATTTATAAATAAAAATTATTTTGATAAGCAATTAGAACCACATTTCCTAACATATTTTTAATGAATAAGAGATTATCATCCATCCACCACGTACCTAATTCTTTTGTAGAAAAAGTTAGAAACGGTTTTGCTTTTGAGCAAGAACCACGTTCTTGTCTTTTAACTTGTTTTATTTTCCCTTTACAAGCTAGTTAACTAGAGGTTTTTATGCTCTACTTTGTCATGTTGTTATTTTTCCAAACAATTACAATAACATTGTAATTATTAAATCCAACCAGAAAAAAAAATATAGAGTAACGATTAAGAAGAGTTAACTCAATTTGAACATATTTTTTTAATAATAAAAAACAAGTTTTTGACTAGCTTTAATTAGATTAACTTAAGATTTTAATATAATCATACGGTAACAAATTAAGTTTTTCATTGATTTTTTTGTGAAGAGACTACATTAACGATCCAAGTTTTTCAGTAACACACTGATAAATTTTATACAAATAAAATTGTTGTTAGATGATCATCTTATATTGATTTTATTATTATTATTATTATTATTATTATTATTATTATTATTATTATTATTTATTAACATAAATGTCTTGGTCAGTTTTCGCGCACCTTGATTAATTTCATGGGCCCTGAAGTTAACGATTATGTAAGTCTCTAGTGACCATCATATTAACAACCACAAAGCTTGAACTTGAGATCACAGGGGAAACAAACCCCTTGATCCTAATCTCTAAGGCTCAGTTTATTTGCTGGAAAGTAGTTTTCTTTTGAAAAGTGAATTATGAAAAAGTGAATTATTTTCCGATGTTTGAAAATGAGCTGAAAAATAACTTATTAATGTTTTATTTTTTCAAGTTTATTAAAATAATGAAGAACAAATCTTACAAATTAAAAAGTTGAATGAGAATAAAATTGAAAAAAATATAATTTCATAAATTATTTTAAATAAAATAAATAATAATCAAAATAATAGAAATCAAATATAAAAAATAAAAAGAATTGAAAGATGAAGAAATTATAATAATAATAATTAACATTTCATAAATTATTTCAAATAAAATAACTAATAATAAAAAAAACGAGGACTAAATTTGATAGATAAAACATTTCAATTAAAAAATGATAAAGAAAAAGTAAATAATAATTATAAAAATAAGAACCAAAATTAATATAAAAATTAAATTCTAATGGATGAAATTGAAAAACAAATAATAAAAACAAAAATATATAGTAATCAAAAGTTTGAGGACTAAATTTGATATAATCAGCAAATAATATGATATTTCTAAATTTTTTATAACTTCCGTAAAGTGTTTTCCACCCAAAACAAAAGGAAAACACTTTTCTGAAAATCAAGCTAAATTTTTTTTTAACTGGAAAGTAGTTTTTGTTAATCAATTTTTTTAATAATAAATAAACATAAATAAATTTAAAAAATAATTTTTCTAAAACCAATTTTCAGAAAACAAACAAAAAAGTTATCCTTCTTCAATTAACATTCCCCCAAGCACGGTCACTTGGATGGAGATTTTAAAATCCAATTTCTTAAAATTGATTACAAAAATTATTCAGATATTTTATGTCAACAATTTTTTTAAAATGATATAATCAATACCGGCTAATATTTTGTTTTATTCAGTAATAAATATATTTTCAATTTATTTTAAATGTAATCAGGTATCTTTCCAATATTCTTTTTAAAATCAACATATTAACATCTTAAAAAATCAACTTAGCAATACTGCCACGTATATACATTAACATTGAAAATAATATGCTATTTTATTGATTATCTCATCAATGAAATTGTCATTATTAATATAATCTTTTGTTTATATATTTAAATAATAAAAAATGTATTTGAATTAATTTATAAATTAATTGAAATTAAAGGGATGTTTAAGAGTGTATTAAATATTATTTTTTAAAATATTTTCATTTAAAAATATATAAAATATATATTTTTTATTTTTAAATTATTTTTAACATTAATAAATCAAAACGACTTTAAAATATAAAAAAAATAATTTAAAATAAAAAATAAAAAAAATAATCTGAATCACCAAATTCAAAAAATCACGTCGTTAAAACATTGGAGTGGTGCGTAAAGAATTTCAATTCCGTTCTTAAACCTTTTTTAAAAAAACACTGTCACAATATCCTCTAAAATAAATAATAATTATTTTTATGAATAAATAATTATTTTTTATTTTTTACCAAAATTCCAAACCCCACTGAAATATCAACGAAACTTCCTAGTTCCCACCATAAAGGGCAATACAGTAACTCTCCATGAAAAGACCTCGATAATTGGTAAACGTCTAGAACCAGTCAGCACTCTTAACGGCTAGGATTTCTCCTCTAAATCCAAAGGACATGATGCTAATCAAACTCGTGCTGTTCTCAAATCCAAAATCACAGTCACTCACTCCACTCTCCCCATCCCCACCCCCACCCCCAAAACGTTTCGTTTTCCCCTCTCACTTACTCTTATCAATCTCATATTATTAACCGAAACACTTCCTGTCTCTCTAATCTTTTAATCTCCACCGTCAGATCTACCAGATCTAGAACATTCCTGACTTCCCTTTCCCTTCCCTTCAAGCGCCGCCGTAACGGATATGGTTGTTAACGGGAGACCAATTAAGAGGATGAAGAGGAGAGTCACAGCTGATCTCTATAACTTCCTCACTTTCCCTGCCTCCTCCTCCTCCTCCTCCTCCTCCTCCTCTTCATCTTCGCTTCCTCCACCTCGCGGTCCTTTCAGATCCAACGTCAGGTCGTTTTTAACTGAACACGCGCTGTTACCTCCCCCCTCATCGCTTTTCCCCCATCTGCTCACATGGAAAATCTCGTTTCGAGTCGGTGACTTAGTGGAGTCTGGTGGTGGAGAGGCGGGGTCGGCGGTGGTTTCTTTGTATGTGGTGGAGGAGGATGTGGCTAGATCTAGAACTGTTTACTGTGATCAGTGTCGAGTTGTTGGTGAGTTAACTCAGCTCGAGTTACTGAAAAACGCGTTATTTTTCCTTCACGCTTTCTCTTCCCTTGCCATTCGTTGGTCGGGGCGGGAAACTCGAGAGCTCTCTTGTTATGTGTGTGTCTCTCTCTCTAGTTTGGTTTTTTTTTTTCTTTTTGTGAAATAAATAAAAAATAAAATACCGCGCCATATCACGTGATCGTCTCGTGAGAGTGTCTATTGCATGAGTGAACGAGAAGATGGTAACTTATCGTGAGAAATTGGTGTTGTGTGACTTGGATGGACGGGTAATGTGGGGCCCAGAGGAATAATGACAAAAGACAATGATCTGGTGTAGATAAATGTTATCTCAGTTAGGATAGACATGTCTTTTGGACACGTGGCGCGCTTTGGGTCCCTGCTTTTGTTGTTTTCTTTTTTTTATTGATGGGTGCTATTGCGTGACAGCTATTCTCAGCATTTTTTGGCGGGTAATGCAGCATGCTTGCTTGTCTTGTTGTGGTGGCCAGCCTTTGGTTTAGTTTTGGTGGGACCGTATCGTGCATGCACCTGTGTTGCCTTCTTTTGATTGGGATCATGAATTTGTTTTTGGTTGTAAAACCCATGTTGTGCTTTGACCATTCTAGTTGCTTGGGCAATAATGCTTGGTTGTGGAATGGATAATGAGTTGACGGTACTGTTGTCTTTGAATAGGATATTTCGTTTTGTGGTCTCAACTGGGGTAGTTGGTGCTTGGTAGTTGACCAAATTTAATTTCTTTTTTGAATGTTTTGATGCGTCTAGAAGTTTGTAATGTTGGCCATGGAATGATTTTTTTCCCCTTAATGTAAAACTGGTATTCTAAAGATGGATGAGAGTGGACTCAATCTTGTAGCTTATGAAAGAATGATGAGATTATGGGGTTTAACATGGGGCCACTTTGGAGTATGACTGTTTGATTGCTTGCTGAGGAAAAAATTGTGGGTGATAGATTAACTTATGATGTGTTTAGTTGAACATAATGTCATCTGATGGACTTAAGGTGAAAAGTGTTTTTTTTTTTTTTTGTACTTACACTGTCATTGCTCGATTATGTTTTTCGAATTTTCTGTGTTAGAAAATAGTGTTGTGATTGTTTAGATTTTGCTTGTGTTACTTATTTGTTGTTTTTTTCCTCTGCGTGGTAGGTTGGAGTGAACATCCAGTATGCAGTAAGCGTTACCATTTTATCATTAAAGGTGACGGTAACTCCATTGGTGGGTATCATAAGCCATGCACTTGCTGCGGAGACATCCTGCATTTGTCTGAATCAAGGTGAGAACCCTTAGTTATCCTCAGCTTCGCCTTGTTTAGCATTGATTGTGATAATATGTTGGACATGGTATCTTGTTCTTTTATTATTTGGCATAATTTAGTACTGTATGCTATTAATGCAATGTTCATACTTATTATGATATACAGTAATTATGTGCTGGTACATTATGTTGATCTCTGTTAAGCTGTAATTTTCTTTTTGTTATTGTTTGATGTAAAAAATGTATGTTTGTGGTCTGGGGATAGCATGACCAAGGAAATAGGTTATCTTTTAACAATCTCACGAGTACACTTTATCTGCCCCATAGTCTTGCTTGAAGATACAAATTACTAGATCTGTTTTAATAGCTTTTACAAATTGCTTTATGGAACTGAATTTTGATACATTGGTGTATTGAACTTGATTCATGCTGGGATTAATGCTAATATCATACCTGTTGATAACCCTGGTTGATTTGAAGTTAATACTTTATCTGCATCATTTTTGTGGCTTTTGATGATCTTCTGAATTTTCTATTTTAGGTGCAAGGCATGTGACCATGTAACAACTGCAGATGATGTAGAAGAGTGGGTCTATCACCAGTTGGAAGACACCACTCATCTTTTACACGGGGTCATCCATGCAAATGGTTACGGGCACCTTCTTAGGGTAAATGGCAAAGAAGGGGGCTCCAGGGTCCTTTCTGGATGCCATATCATGGACTTTTGGGATCGGTTATGTAAAAGTCTTGGAGTCAGGTTAGGATTTCTCTATTGCATTTCAATTTCATGCTTGTTACTTGGTGAGAGTGTTCTGTTAAGTTGAAATTAATTTCTAATATTTGCTAGCTCATAATTTTTGTCAGAGTTCTCTACATAAACCTTCAGCTCTCAGTTTCATGCGTGTTACTTAGTGAGACTGTTCTGTTAAGTTGAAGATGATTTCTAATATTTGCTAGCTCAAAATATTTATTGGAGTTCTCTACATAAACCTTCTATTGCATTTCAATTTCATGCTTGTTACTTGGTGAGAGTGTTCTGTTAAGTTGAAATTAATTTCTAATATTTGCTAGCTCATAATTTTTGTCAGAGTTCTCTACATAAACCTTCAGCTCTCAGTTTCATGCGTGTTACTTAGTGAGACTGTTCTGTTAAGTTGAAGATGATTTCTAATATTTGCTAGCTCAAAATATTTATTGGAGTTCTCTACATAAACCTTCAGCTCTTTGGTGTGTTTCTCTAAGACCCCGTTTGTTTTTGTGTTTCAAAAGCACGTTTGAAAAAATTTGAAATTTTTTTTTACTTAAAATTATTTTTTTTGTGTGTTTTCAGATCGTGTAGATGTCAAAAATGATGTTTTAAAAATTAAAAAATTATTATTTTGATTCATTTCTGAGTGAAAAACACTTTGAATAGCAACTATTACCACAATATCAGACACCCTCTAAGTAGATGTTATCTTTGGAAGATATTTCATGGTCTAGGAGAATTTGAATACGGGGAGATTGAGAAAAGCAGTTGATGTTTTGGACCGCTACTTGTAAAAGACAAACATAACTGTGAAAGGGCTGAAATTTGTGGAAGCCATCTATGGGGCTTTTCTTTTGGGTCATTGAAATGTTCATTTTTGTTAATTCATTTTGGTGTGGATTTTGTGGAAGTTGTAATTTGTCTAGTGATTCGGTAGATAGAATGCTTTATGCTTCTCTTGAAATCAAGGGTTTTGTACATATTATTCTGGAGATCAAAACACAGTTGATATTTTATACTCTCTCTTAATCTTGTTGGATGTTGGTTTTCTTGTATGGTAGCATGAATCCTGTTAGCCTCCTGATTTCATCTAATTGTAGCTGGGAATTAAACCTACTATTTTGTCTTTTTTCCATGCATTAACAGAAAGGTCAGTGTGATGGATGTATCAAAGAAGTATGGTATAGAGTACAGGCTACTTCATGCTATCACTAAAGGCCATTCGTGGTATGGTGACTGGGGCTATGAGTTTGGTGCTGGCAGTTTTGGTTTGACAGTTGATGCCTATAAGTCAGCTGTTGAAACACTCTCCAGCCTACCTTTGTCCATCTTTCTTTCCGAAGGACAGAAAACACACACTCGCTTGCAGGATACAATAAAGTTTTACCAATCTTTGTCAGATCATGAGCTTGTAAATACTAGAGATCTTTTCTGTTATTTGACAAGTTTGATCCACGATGCTCACAAGTCTACCTCAGGGGTTGATGATTCTAGTTGCAAGAAGTGTCCTTTTTATGCACCAGGGATTTCTTTTTCATGGACTCAGGTTGATATTGAACGTGTTGAAGAAGCCATGTTTAGAGTACTACGAGCAGTGTCTGGGTCCAACTGGGTAAGTTGGCGTGCACTTAGAGGCGCTGTTTTCAAAGTGGCTCCTCCAGAGCTCCTTGATCATTGCCTGAAAGAACTTGGAGGGAAATTTGCAGCTGATGGAATGATTGTTAGCTCTCGATGCAATCCTAGTTCAGGTGCTTTTGAGTACAGGTTAGCAGTTAATCTATCCATTATTTGATTCATGATTGGCATATATAGAACAACTTAAAATTTGAAGAGGTTTTCTGGCTGACCGGCAGTTCTCCAGTTTTATTATATTAGCTGCAATATCCTATTCTTCTTCTAATTTGGCAATGATTAAACTAATGGTCAACATAGCAATCATCTTCTTTGTGCACAAAATGGATCTTGGAAAGACATGAATGGTTTTGAAAGTAATTTTTATTATTTCACTTTTCTGGGAAAACTATGTTTTGGAAACTGATACAAAAAAAAAAAAAAACACAATTTGAGTTCAGGGTTATGATGGAGCTGGATGGTATTGTTAATTTTTAGGGCTGAGATCTAAACCCCTTTTTCCCTTGGGAGGTCCTGCCATTTGCTTCGAATTTTATGTAGTGCAATTTTTCAGTGCAGTGCTATTGTATTAACTTTGTGTTCCAATTTGATACAGACTGGAACCTGGAAATCCTTCCTTAAATAGCACTGCTGCTGCCATTGGCTCTACTGTCATTACCTGCCCTTCTGAAGAAAACCTTATACAGGACCTGAGATTCCTTTTTGAAAACATGCTACTCCCTCAAACAATGTTGAGCTTTGGACATGAGGTCACAATTGATGCTGGGATCATATCAGCCAGGAAACTTCTGGACTGCAAGCAGTTCATGAAGGACTACAACAAGTGTGAAACAACGGTGGTGTCTGTACCAAATACTATATTCCTGTCATGTGAGGTGGAGATTGTTGATCAGTTGGAAGAAAATGTCCCAAATCTCCCCCCAGAAACAGTAGTCTTGCCTTCAAATGCTACAGTATTTGATCTCAAGCGAGAAGCATCCAGGGCGTTTCAAGATGTGTATTTGATGTTCAGAAGATTCCATGCTGAAGAGCTTCTTGGCTATAGTGGTGTTGATGATTCCACCCAGGTCAAGCTCTTGATAGGGTCAGCTGAATCTGTTCAGCTCCGAGGGAGATGCCTCGGAAAAAATGGTCTTGGTAAATTTAGAATGGAAAGAGGAACCGAGGGATGGACTGTGGACTGCTGCTGTGGGGCAAAAGACGATGATGGAGAGAGAATGTTAGCTTGTGATGTCTGTGGAGTGTGGCAACACACCAGGTGTTCTGGCATTCCGGATTCTGATTCAGTGCCTGCCAAGTTTGTCTGTCCTAGATGTAGAGGATCCAGCCTCTGAAGAGACGATAACTTACCACGTTGGTGGCAATGGCAGAAGCTGTGGAAAGAGGATGTCGCCAAAAATCAAGAGGCCGTAAATGTTCTCTTTTCCATCGTTTTCATAGGCTAGTTTTCCCTCCAATACTAGGGTGAATATGTACACATCAAATGCAGTTGTGGTCTCTCTTTCCAGCACTTGTCTGGTCTGGTGTTCGTCTTTTCTGTACATAAAACCCTAACCGAGTCAAAAAAAGAAGGAATTAGCATGGATGTCAACTGTGAATTCGTATTTACCTGCTTGATGCCTGCCTCGATTAGCTGTGTAGGATGGACGGGGAGTTTCTTGACTGATTGTGTTTGGCTTGATGCGCGCGTGCGCGCGTGCGTATTCCTTGAAAGTGGAGCAGGTGTCGAATATTTGACATCAAACTAAAGGGAAAGTGGCTATTCGGTTGACCCCGGTAGGAGGGAGTTGCTTTACGTGAAACCTCCAAATGCCTCCCCATCAATGTACGGTATCAATTTTATCTCTAAACCTCATAAAATTCTGTGAAATCTCCACATCCATGTTCTTATCGAAATATAATTGTATTCAGTAAAAAAAATGACACGTTTTGTAGGGAAAGTGTCAAGGAATTATAAGAGAGAGCTTCAGTTAAAATATCAAGATTGCTCGGAAGAAAATTGATACCAATCACATAAATCCCAAAGAAAAAGAGAAAACAGTGTGAGAAGCACTCACAAGAGAATGGAAGTAAGAGATTATAAAAGCAGAGAGAGAAGATGGCACCACCACTACATGTGTCCAATGCACTCAAGAAAGCAAGTTGAAATCTCATGCCCAAAAAGAAGCTTTTGATTGCGTATGAAGCTTCCTCCACTTCATGCTCCATTGTAATTGCTTTTTCTTTCAAATGGAAACCAGCTGCATCCCCCACCGCCACCCCCCACTGAATCTTGATCTACGTGGGTAACATTGCCTCCCCCCTCCTCCATCACACACAAGTCATTGTGTCACTGTGTTTTCATTAATATATTGTTTGAATCTTGCACGGTGCCAAGTCTTTTTTTAGTGATTATATTCAAAGTCTTGATAATTACCATTCAGAGTCAACCAGCTCGCACAAACTTCTAATCAACTAGTTTAAGGTTTTACTTCAGCATGGATACTTATGTTTAGGTAATAAGTGGGGAGGTTTACCTCGAAGTGGGAGTTGACAAGTAACAAGGTTTTGATGTGATGAGATTTTTCTAGATTAGTGAAGTCTATTTAGTCGTTGGTCAAGGAGTTAATCAATGTGAATAAGATGCATTTCCAAACAAGTCATTGTTCTAGAATAACAATGGTTAAGAAAAAAACTAGTGGGATTATGAGAAAATTGAGTAAAAGAAGCGGTCACAAATTTACTACTAGTACATTTGAGCCTTGTTTTGTTAGAGAAATAGCACAGTTCTTTTTAGTTATTATCACCATCCAGCGAAAAGCTTTTCAAGTGAGGTTTTAAAATATAATTAATATTATTCTTTAACATATTCCCTCAAATGACTTGAAACTTGTACAGATTTACATTATCTTGTACTTAATTTTTATCAAATAAATAACCTTGTTTTGTTAAAGAAATAACACAATTCTTTTTACCATCAAATTAGATATGGTTATCATCACCATCTAGCGAAAAGCTTTTCAAGTGAGGTTCTAAGATATAATTTATATTATTCTTTAATATATTCCCTCAAATGACTTGAAACTTGTACAAACTTACATTATCTTGTATTTAATTTTTATCAAATAAATGAATATAGTGAGATTCAAACTCGTAACCGCTTGATCATCAAGGTTCTGATACCATATCAAAGAATCAATTCAATTCAAAAGATTAAGTTATTAGATAAGGTATCAAGATATAATTTATATGATTCTCTAGCATTAGTTACTATCTTAAAACAATAATAATAATAATAAAAAGTGATAGCAAAGATAGAAAAAAAATATTTCCATATATTTCCAGTTCTGAAAGCATAATTATTCATTCTAAAATATTCACAAAAATATAGTAATCTTTATCTTTTCAATCAAACATGCTACTATTATTATTGTCCCTATGTCTTCTATTTTAAAACACCTGCTAACAATAACTTTATATTTTTGTCTTAATTATTTTCAATTAAAAAAGAAGATACTAGAAATTAACACCTCTTTCTCAGAAGATGATGATCAAATCCAAGGATACGAATGCTAATGCTAATTGAACTCTCTATTGATTAAAAATCAGTCGACTAGAAAAGGGTTATGAACTCTCTCACCATTCTTGTGCAATTTCATTCGAATTCAATGTTCCTATATGCATGTATGATGATGGTTTGAAAGCAGGCATCATGGTTTGTCTGGGATCGAATATTCAAGGAACACTAATTGTTGTGACTTTGTTACGTGTCTCCCTACATCTACATGCAAATTAATGTGTTAATCAGCACGCATTATTTAATCTATAATTAACATAAAGTAAGCAAGATTATTATAATTTATAATTAGGTGGAGAAAATGATAGATCCATTATCTTCTAACCCTGCATGCATTGTCCAAAATTTACTAATATCTCTTTGGGGCAACCTTTCTCCAATCATTTGCGTTTATATATACACAAACACATTGCTAACTTCCTCTTCACTCTTCAATCAACCTAGCTACTCCAAATCTCTCCCATTGCATTCTTAGCCTTCGCCATATACTGCTCGTAGAGTTCCCTTCGAAGCTATCAAAGATGGTTTTGGCTAATTTTCTTGTCGTGGTCTTATTGATGGAGTTAATAGCAGGTGGTTATAGATTTGGAGCAGACGGCCTGAGCATGAACTACTATGTTTTCAATTGCCCGTTAGCTGAGCCAATTGTGAGGAGCACAGTGACAAGTGCTTTGCAGTCTGATCCTACCTTAGCAGCTGCTCTTGTTAGGATGCATTTTCATGATTGCTGGATACAAGTAATCGACCCTTTTCTCTCTTTAACTGTTTACGCTCTCATTGCACATACACCTCTCTCACATTCATGTGGGGTTTACGTGTAGTTTTGTTATAAGGTTCCACAAGTCAAGTGTTAGGGTTAATATAGATACAAATACCAGCAAGAGTGTCCAATGATCTCTCTTTGTGTTTGACTGTTGAAATAACTTGAAATAGGGATGTGATGGGTCTATCCTGCTGGACTCAACGAAGGATAACACAGCAGAGAAGGATTCTCCAGGAAATCTGAGTGTTAGAGGCTTTGAATTAATTGATGATGTAAAGGAGCAACTTGAATACCGATGCCCTGGTGTTGTCTCCTGTGCTGATATTGTTGCAATGGCTGCTAGAGAGGCTGTTTCTTGGGTAACAAAATTCTTTCAATATTCTGTTTCTTCTTCTTCTTCTTCTTCTTCTTCTTCTTCTTTCAATGCTTAGCATCTACTGATATATGAATTGTCTGGTGTTGGTGGGAATCACAGTCAGGAGGTCCAGTGTATGACATACCAAAAGGAAGAAAAGATGGAAGAAGGTCTAAAATTGAAGACACTATCAATTTGCCTTTCCCCACTTTTAATGCCTCTGAGCTCGTTAGTGTCTTTGGCAAACGTGGTTTCAGTGCCCAAGACATGGTTGCTTTGTCTGGTAAGTATTCATCTTCTTCACCTATCAAATTACTAGGAGTGTTAAGGTGCTCATCGTCGTTCTGTGGTCATCACTTGGTTTATGCAGGGGCACATACACTGGGAGTGGCAAGGTGCTCATCGTTCAAAACTAGGTTGAGTGAACCTGTTGATCCAACTATGGACTCAGACTTTTCAAAGACATTGGCCAAAACATGTAGTGGTGGGGACAATGCAGAACAATCCTTTGACGTGACAAGAAATAATTTTGATAGCTTCTACTTCCAAGCATTGCAAAGGAAAGCTGGAGTCCTATTTTCAGACCAAACCCTATACAATAATCCAAAAACCAGAGCAATTGTCAATAACTATGCTATGAACCAGGCCATGTTTTTCCTTGATTTTCAACAGGCAATGGTGAAAATGAGCTTGCTTGATGTTAAGGAAGGATCAAAAGGAGAAGTAAGAGCAGATTGCCGTAAAGTAAACTAAATGTTGTGAGATGGTTCTTGTAGATTAAGAGAAGAGACTTGTCCTTGAGTAGATTATTGATGATTCCGGTCTTATATGCGATGGATTATCCTTGTACTTTTTGTATACTTTGTTTAAAGATGCAATAAAATGATCAATAAAGAGTGTGGTTCTATTTCTTGTTTGCCTTGAAGATTTAGTTCTATTCAAGAAGCACAAGCGAATCCTAAAGAAAATCATCAGATAATGCTGACAAGAAACAAGTGATAGAAAGGCTAAAGCTAGAATCAGATAGTGCACAGCTGTAACTTGTTTCCAGCTGCCAGAAGCCTGAGTGGCAACTGCGGTAGAGGTAAAGTAGGAGTAGCAGCAAGCAGAGCTTCACAGCAGTAAATCGGAAGCAGAGAAGCCAGCAGAAACAGACTATTTGAAGTAATCAAGAAAGCTCCTGATATATCTCTACCATGGATTAGGAAGGATCCAACAGGGCGGTGGTTGAATGCATTACAGAAAGTTGATAGGACAACAAATATCAAGAAGCAATCCATCAGACAAAGCTAGCAAGAAACAAGTGACATCCCAGATAGAACAGAGCCTAATTACCATCATGGAAACTCCTGATATGGGTCTACCATGGATTTGGAAGGAACCAACAGGGTGGAGGTTGAATCTTCAGTGCATCCAATTGATAAAAATGCTTGACACTTTTGTCTTTCAAGTTATAAACACCCATATCATGGCCACCATACAAATAATCCTCGTTCATTCGCTCCCAGTAATCATCAGTAAAGTAAACAGAATTCTTTTCACATCCTGGAAGATCGCAAGCTAAGACTGATGCGGAGTGATTTCCACCCACGAATACTGCTTGATCATCCAACGATTTCATGCTCACCCATGTTTCCTTGTCAAAATCCATCCTAAACAAGCCAAATAACAATGTCCTGTATGCACAAACCAAAGGTTCAGCAGCCTTGTCAGTAAGCAAGTCTCCTTCGTGCAACACCCTACCTTCCTCGTCAACAAATTCCCCTATGCGCCTCACAACGAGCAAAACCCCACCAGGTGATTCCACCAGGTAAAGTCTGGAGTTGTAAAGATCACTCGAAACATTCAGCGTTTGCCGCAATGATGCACAACAGAAAAGACTCGTTATGGTCTTCGTGCTTACTGGAAAACTATCAGATCCCAAGTCCCAAACAGCAAGACTGCCACAATTCGCGAGTACATATAGCTTATTTTCATGGCACATAATATCATGGAACGGGGCATCCATACCTTCAAGATACATCCATGACATTGCCCCACTATCTCCACACTGGCAGAAAGCGATTTTCGAGTTTTGACAACAGATTAGTACCACTCCGTAGCTCTTATTATGACATGGGTCGCATGACAAAATAGCCTTTTGAATAAAGTGCTCTCTCAGCTGTCTTGAACACGTCCACCCCCTATAAAATCTGGAATCTGAGGCAGCTTCAGGAGCAAATTTAATAAGGTATTCGCCTCCATTATCCATATCCTCAATTATTCTCCCCAAGAAAGTGTCCATTGCAGGAAGTTCTGTTCGTTTCTCGGTTAGAGGGTTGAAAACAAAAAGGTTGTTTCTTTCACAGTTGATGGAGATCATATATCCATGAGATGATCCAACACAAAAACTCTGATAACAAATCTCCTTCGACGTTGCGTACTTGCTACTATAAAGTTGTCCATCTTCAATACTGAATAGCTTGGTACTGGTGTCGCTGCTCGCATTACTTTCTTCATCTTGAGGAGGAATCAAGAGCCAAGGAATTCGATGGAACTTTGTGTAGAGTTTAAGTTGTTTCGCAACAGAATTCCAATGCAAACAAACAGTTTTGGCTCGTTGAACATCGACGAAGGACAGACGGTTAAGAATTTGAAGTAAAACATCACCAACAAGCTGACCCCATTTGGGCATTGATGATGATCTTCTTCTGGCTTCAGTGTTAGCAATGCTTGGGGGTGATGGTCCTCTCATTCTTTTGATAGCCATTGGAATTATTGTAGAACGTTGCTTAAATCTGTCCAGATATATATAGAGAGGTTCGATCGATAGTTTCCCTTTCCTGCATGGATTCTTGATGGGATTTGAATTCAAATCAGAAACCTAACCAATCCTGTTGCTATCAGGATTTTTTTTCTTAAAACATTAATTTTTCTTTTTAAAAAAAGCAAATAACATTATTAATATAAAAAAAATAATCCTATTTCCCTCTTAAAAATCAAATTCTTACCTCGTCACTTACATGGAATAGCCATAACAATAATTGCAATAATAATAATAATAATAATCTTAACCGTTCTTGTTGGATTTGGATTAGGATTGGATTTTATGATGATGATCCTCTCTTTCTTTTGATAGCCATTGGAATTATCGTGGAGCGTCTCTCCAGGCTTGATACTTTGCCTTTACTTTTTTGGATTAGGAACTAGATTGGTATTCCGTGTCAAAAGGATTTTTAACTTAAAAGAAAAAATTAAAAAATAATTATATTTTATGAAAAATTAAAAGAAATTCATACCCGAGTTAAATCTTGATTAATTTAGTAATACGATAAAAAAATTAAATAACAATAACAAATAAAAAATTATTATCTCGGATAAAGCTGGGTTAACATATGAAATTCAGGATTTAAAAATAAAATATGTTCGGATTATATATTTATCGTACATTATATATCATAAGATCGAAATAATTCAATAGAAAAATAAATTGTTAATAAATAAAAATGAAATTAAAAAAATTAAAAAAATATATATATTAAGATATTTAACATCGTAATACAGATCATTTGCATAATTGTATTTAATGAGTTTGTTTATTAAAATTAATTTTTAACAGAAATCGACAAACAAATAAAATTTGTTGAATAAAATAAAAGGAAAAATAAACCATGCAAAGCTATACATATTAAAAATATTATAAAAAATAAATTTAATCTATATAAAAAACAATTACAGATGAATCATGCTAACATCCTCAAAAATTAAATACACCAAATATAATTAAAAATTATCATCATTTAAAAAATACTAAATAAGCCAAAAAATTCATAAAGAAGGAGTGTTAATTAAAATAAAAACTTAAAAATTATGTAAAAAAAACATAAAAAAAGTATTATTTAAAAAAATCCAAAGAATAAAAAAAATGAGATCAAGCACTGCGCGGCCTAGTAAGCCAGGCCAAGTGTCTATCCCATTAAGAAATGACTCACATGTAGGCCTCTCTTTTTTTAAGTTAATGGGGTGGACAACATCGTTCGCTCAAATTTCTTTTGAAAAAAATTGATGACACAGCATCAGGATTCCTAGATTTCAACCATAATGTTGATCGAAAAATTAGGGTTCATGTTTTTTAACTCAAAAAATACCATAGAAACCTTGTTAAACCAATTTATGACCTTAAAAGACGCAACAAAAAAATACCTCAAAACCCAAAACCTAAAATCTTTCCAAACTTAGATCTATTTTTTTAGGAACTTTCAAGGTAAAAAAACACATTTTGTTCGGACTCCTCTCATCATATGAAAAAAAATTGACACAAAAATCGACTGTTTTAGTAGTCAAAATTCTAGCCAACAACAACTTTCTCTCTACACTCGAATCCGGTAAGTCCCTCTCTCTCATCCCACAAAAAAAAATTCAAAAATAAAAAAAATAAAATTTAATATTAAAATTAGATTTTTAAAAATTAAAGGGGCTGGTTATCTAAGAAAAAAAAGAGAGATAAAAATAAACTTTTAAGATAAATTTCAAAGCCGCCACCACCTATTACAATCAAGAACTCCATTGTCAGGAATAAGAGAGAAAATTAAGATATGATTATCTCCATTATTAAGGACATCAAGAATCATATGAGCACATTGTAGAAGAAATTCCCTTCTCCAGCTTAATAAACTTAACTATATTGCATGAATCCTCAAAATTCTGCATGTTTAGTGTATGATTGGCAGTGTGATAGCGGTTACTTTTCAAATAACTTTTCGTGCCGAAATATATGCCAATGATGTTTTTTTATTTTTTAAAAATTATTTTTGACATCAACACTTCAAAACAATCCAAAACATACAAACCATATTAAATTTTAGCAAAAAAAATTAAAACAAATTGAATTTTTTGGGAAGAATAAGATTGAAAAGAAGTAAAGATGAAAATTTAATTTAAACTTGATGAATACCGACTCCACTTAACTTAAAACTTAAATGTATGAGAATGTTTTTGGAAATTTATCTTTTTCAATGGGTAATGGGTAATGGGTAGAGTATGAATATTATTAAACCTGAACCGAAACCTGCCTGAACCTAATCTGAAACATATATTTATATTATATAAATATATTTGTAGAACATTTAGATTTATTTTTTTAATACAATATGATTTATACATATCTCAACACACACACACACATATAAATATTTTTATTTTTTTATTAAATAATAATTAATAGTCAGATAATTATTTTTATTTATATTTTTTACTATATATATATATATATATATATATATATATATATATATATATATATAATACTCATATGGATAGGCGAAACCCGATAAATGGTTATGAATATCTAAATTTTTTATCTGATAGATAATAAATAGGACATAAATAGTAAAACATCTGACCCACGAGTACCCATTACTATCTCTGTTAGAAATGCCACAAACCTCAACAAGTATTTTATTCGGTAGTAAAGACACAAGTTATTAGACTGAAAACACCCTATCTAGAAAAACTATGAAACACAATTCTCAATTACCAAATGTTGAAGAATGAGATTGAAAAGAAAAATCTCAAATATACAAAAAGGATTAGAAAAATAGCAATTAAAAGAACGAAAATAAAAAATGAAACACAAAATAAATTTTATCTTTGATTGAAGGGGGGATCAAAAAGAAAAATAAATTTAACAAAAGGACAAAAAGAAAAAAAACTCAAAAGAATAAGGATCAAAATTGAAATAAAACAATTTTTTTTATTAAAGGGTGAAATTGAAAAGAAAAATAAATTTAACAAAAATGCTAAAAAAACAATGAAAAAAAGAGAACCAAATTAGAAAAAACCACATATCCTAAATTCGGACTAAAATATGAAATTGAGAGAAAAAAAATTATTTTTTTACAAAAGAGCTATAAAAAAATTAAAAATAAAAAAATAAGAATCAAAGTGGAAATTCTCATAAATTAGAGGACAACTCTAAAATCTTACATGGCCAACATGAATTTCAAGGAAAGGAGAGAGAAAAAAAAGAAAAAAAACATCGCAAAAGACTAACCATGCAACTATTGACCTCATCCGCCTTCCTAAAAGGAAGAAAACACAACAATGCTTTTATTGACACGATGAAAAGAGAATTTTAATAGCTAGGAGGTGTTGTACGCACTACTTAAAGGGTATGGTGGGAGTAAATTACATGTTGGTGAGTGCACGACAACTTTGTGTGTGTGTGTGTGTGTGTGTGTGTGTGTGTGTGTGTGTGTGTGTGTGTGTGTGTGTATGTATGTATGTATATATATATATATATATATATATATATATATATATATATATATATATATAGTAAAATATCAAATTGTCTCTAAGATGAGATGATAACAATGAAATACTCATGATGAAAAGACAAAAAAGCTCATTGACACACTTTTAAATTTTTTGCTTTTAGAGGTATTTTGGTCGGTTCATGAAGCTTTTTTTTAATATTTGGTCGAATACCAAATTTTTCTCAATTGACCTGATAATAATGAAAAAAAATCATTATGAAAATACAAAAAAGTCCATTGACATCAATTTTTTTTTCTTTCAAAGGTATTATATTCATTTCATTGTGCTTTTAAAAAGAAAATATAATAACCCAAAATTTTTTACATGATGTACCATGAACATATATTATATTATTTTTTAGAACACACATTTTTTTTTTCTATTTCTCCCAAATTTTTAGTGGAGTTTCTTTTAATATTTCAGTACCAAATTATCGACTCAATCTAATTTTCACAACCTACAAATAAATTTCAACATTTTCCCATTATTTGAGACTTCCTTATATGTATATATATCAAGTCCAGCACAAGAATAAACTAAATGGATACACATACGTTCCCTTTTAATGCAATTTGCTTGGTTTAATGGCATACGCATATCCTCTCTAACCCATAACAGAAAATTTACTTCATTATTACTTCAAGCAAAAAAAATTTATTGCTTATTAACCAGGGTACTAGTCTTATTAACTCATAAACTAATTTCTCCAATTACCCATTAATTAATGTACTATCCTATTAATCAGAGAACTATTATCATCTTTTACCCATTAACCAAGACACTAGTCTCATTAACTAGAGTAACTAGTTTTTTCAATTGCTCATTAAACATGACACTAGTTCTATTTACCAGGATAACTAATTTCTCCAATACTTTATTATTCATCACATGATATGACAACACAATTAGGGAAATTTACATTGATATGTAGCTAATACTTTAATTTTTTAAATGCCTAGCACCTACCTTATGTTAGGGTGTGTGAACTGATCCCTTACTGTTGGATGGGTCATGTGGTCTCTCATATACCAATAAGAACAATGTCATTTTGTATTCTATCATAGGCTTATTTCACATTTTAACTTAATAGTCCATCATTTTATACTTGACTTAAAATGACTTAGTACAATTCCATATCTTCTAACTAATCATTATTTGAAACATAACTAAAACTAAAATTTTAGTTTTGTGTATAGTTTTTTTTTTCTTCTGAAAGCTAAGATATAGTCTACAACTTTACTAAAAGGAAGGAATCTCATTTGTTTTCCATTGACACATCCAAAACTACTCTTATTATACAACTAAAAATTGTTTAGCTAAATTTAGTCCAACCTTCCCTTGATTTTTAATCTATATTTGAAATTTTATAACTCCGATTTAAGTGAGGTAAATTTTGTTGGAAAGATATCATCCCTAACTTCCACTATCATGAGAAACCTATTTCATTTTTTTGTAATTTTTGAGTCCTAAACCCGCTGGAAGTTGTCTGATAAAGTTGTCCAATTTTCCAATTTCTTTCTTTTAACATACAATGAAGTATTTTCATTTGTTTTTCTCATCATTCAATGTAGTTTTTTTCTCTTTTATGTAACTTATAACATCATTAACCCTATCACCTTAATAATCAACTAATTTTTTTCACTTTCTTCTAAAAATAACAAAAAGTTCTCTTTCAAAAACAAATACATTTACTTTCTCTATATTCCTTCATTTATAATATCTCAACATAACACAAAAATCTCTATAATTCCAAACAAACTTGAAATGTACCTAACACATAGTATAACTAACTTTCCATTACAATTTAAAACATGAAATTCCTATTTCTTTTCCATCCATTATTTACATTTAACACATGCTAATGTAGTTATAATCAAACAACATTCATGTATTAATTTAATGTTTTTTTCAATTTTATTCTTTTATGGTTGACACTAATACTCTTCAAAACCCTAGGTTTTTTTCTTTCATTGTTCATTATTTTAAGTTGTTTTCATCCATTTTCATCCCAATTACATTAAACAAAGCCAATTTCTCATTTTATCTAATTTTACTCATGAACCCTAACTTAAAATTTGCAATTTACACATCAATTTCTAATCGTATTCAATCTAACTTTTGTAATTAAGTTTAAAACCCCTTACCTAGTTATAAAATGAGCTTTGATCCTTAACTAGTAAAAACATTTTCGACACTCCCTCTTTACCCCTTTTAATCGGCCCCTTACCACACAAATTTTCCAATTTCTTTCACTTATTCTATTTTAATCCTAGTTTTGAAGTTGTTCCCTCAGTATCTAATCTAAATGTTACCTAAACCCATTCAATTTTGTTGCATTTTCTCTCAATATTTGGTGAAAGAAAGCTTGGAAATCCTCCCCCTTTTTCTTCTTTATGTTGGGAGAGAAATGTTTGGGGTATTTATAGTCCAATCTTTTAGTAATTACACATTGACCCCATTAGCTTAGTTAATTCATTTTTTGTCTGTATCTTTTCTCTTATTTTAATGACTAGTGATGTATACTCTTTTGTTTCTTTTAATTTCATTCCTTGTCATTTAACTTTATATTCTTGATTTAATTTAACTCATTCCATCTCTAGGTTAATATTTTATTATATTTTTTTTAATTTTAACTAAGGTTTTATAGGAAAAGACTTATTTGTCCCTGATAAATCTGATAATGATTAATAGATCTTATACAAAGACTTCAATGCCCCTAATAGTTAGTTTTAAGTTTTTTAATGGGAAAGGTAAAATCATGAAAACACTATTTCAATGAACAATGTTTTCACTCAGAATCTACAGTGTTTTCACTTTGTATTTTAGCTTTTGTTAATATACACCACTCTTTCTCTCTCCTTGTATTAGTCAAGTTATTAATTTTCAATTACATAATTAACTACATTTATCATATGATTACAAAAACACATATAATTTGTGAAGGAAAGACTCATATTAGGAATAAAATTCATACGAGGGTTTTCTACTACTCTCACCCAAACTACTAGTCCCGACCATAGACTTTAAAAGTTAAAAAGAAATTTTAGTGCAAAAATTAAGAATTCAAATTAAAAATAAATACTAACTAATCCATTGGTTTGTGCTCCATTGCGGGCTAAACCAAATGTTTTTAAAATGTAAAAATAATAATAAGAGCGTGGATAATTTTTTGACAGTATTATTAAACCAAACCAAATGGTTCAATCTTAAAACCTCCTTACTCAGCTCTTTACCCAACTCGAGTTTCAAATTAAATCATGTGGGAGCCAGCTCAACTTAAATCGATCGATTTCATGTCTCCAAATGCAACATTGATGACCGGTAAAAATATGGCTTAACTTTTAAAAACATTTCAAGATGACAATGTTTTTTTAAAAAATATTAAGACAGTGACTTTTTTTATAAATTATTTTTATTGAATTATATGATAAAAATAAATGCTCACAAAATTGAGCACCAACCTAAAAATAGATATTTATTTGAGATAGTAATAACCCTATAGAAAAAAAAACAAAAATAAATCATGTAGTCTATTTTCCAAGCAATCCAATATTGAAGAATATAATAAAAAAAACTAAAACAACTAAAGAGCCAAAAACAATATCCGGTCAGTGGGTAAATTCGTCAAATCTGTGAATCGGATAACCCGGGCTAAAACGCTAAACCGGGTTATGAATTTTACTGGGATTATAATTTGTTTTTTAAACTATTTTTATTTAACTATATGATAACAAAAATAGATAATAAAATCTTGGCAAACCAGCAAACCATGTTCATCCTATAGAAAGACAAAATAAAAAGAAACTAATTACAAAGCCAAATTATTAACCACTCCAATATTAAAAGATAAAATCAACAAAACAAATTTAAAAAAATCATACAAAAAATTCAATAACAAAAAAAAGAGAAGAAAAGGAAGAAGAAAAACATTATAATCCACGATGTAATAGGTGTGGGTAAACAGAAATTTCTCTATACCGTCTAGTTTTTGTTACTTTATAAAATTTAATAATATGACTTTTTAAAAAAATTATTTTTTTTAACTATATGAGAAAAAAATTAGACTATATAAAAGTTAAGCTCAATTAAAAAAAAAAACACACCACCAAACTTGTAGACCGAAACAACTTGGGTTACCTTGGCAAACCCACTAACCTTGTAAAAAGGCAAAAAAAAAAAAAACAAATTACAAAATTAAATTCTCAACCATCCCAATATTAAAAAAAATTAAATAAATTTAAATTTAAAAAAAACAAAACATTGTAAATTACTATTGTAATCCATAAACCACAATGCAATGTGTGTAAATGAATAATAATTTCCTTCATATCTTTTAATTTTTATTAATATCAAATAATTATACAACACCTGTTTTGAGAGCGCCTCAGTTGAGATTTTCAGCTTGTAGCCTTGGTTTGATTAGATGCCCAAACCCACTCCAGCTCAAAAATCAACCTAAATATCCTAGCTAAGTTAGAATCATGTCCTGCAAAATTAGACTAACCTAATTTAGATTCCCACCCGGTCTAGTCCATGATCAAGTATGGTTGGATTTTATTCCTGGTTATTAAACTCGGTTAAACTTGACAGTTCACTTCTGGCTTGTGCCAGGTTTTACAATAAATAAAGAAAGTTGATATAGCATGATGAACACTATAATCTTTTTCTTAAAAATTAAATTAAAATATGTATCATGACTAGGTATTAGCCAGATCAATCTCCTCAAGTTAGTTTAATACCTGTTTGTTTTATGTTTTAAAAGGTCTTTTAAAAAATTTAAATTTATTTTATTTTTTATTTACTTTAAATTAATATTTTTACTGTTTTTAAATTATTTTGATATATTAATATTAAAATTAATTTTTTTAAAAAATAATTTTATTTTAATATATTTTTTTTAAAAAAAAAACTTTGAAAAACAACAGTGATACGACTCAGACAGCCTTAATACTACGATTCCTGTGTTTCTGTAGTGGGCCAAATTAAACTGGGCTTAGGAACCCTGTACCTTTCAAGACTGGTATTTTCTTATCACAGAAGCAAAAATAATTACTCTCTCAAAAACACATGACAGTACATAATTATCCTTCGGGGTCAGAGATCCACTAGAACCCGTGAGACCCAGATTGAGATCAGAAGTGGGTTCTGTTTGTTTCTCGAGAAAAAAATGCAGAAGATGAACCAAGCATTCGAGAAAGTGAAGATGCTAGTTGGAATGGAAGTGGAAGATGAAGAAGAAGGTGTTGCAACAGTGGAAAGCAGTTCCTTTACTTTCATGGATGATTTCAATAGAGACTGCACCCTCTCCACTAAACAAGTTTGTATCTTTTCTTTGGTTTTTAATCTATGACATTGACTCTTTAACAGTTTTGTTTCATGATTCAATTTTATGTTAGGAGGGTATCTTGTTTTGACATTGGAATTGTCTATTAAAGGGGGTTTTTCTTTGGCTGCTTTTCCGTTTTAAGGATGAAAACTTTGATAAGATTCCTTCTAGTGTAATGTAATGCTGTCATCATGGCTTGTAAATAAGTGGTTTTTATAATGATTGAAAAACTAATACCAAAATTTATGATGTGCATGTTTTATATTTTAATGATTAGTGGGTGACCATTCAGCTTTGTTTTGATGCAAAACTTGTTGTTGTGGGAGCTAGATTTTTCAAGATAAAGATTTAATGCTATTGAAAATGAGAAAGAGGATATTTTGAGTTTGTGAAAGGAGGGTTCAACTACATTAAGAGTTAGTGTATCCCCTTAGTTCCAAACGCCCCTGCATCAGGCATAATGGGGCTGTTTTTGGAGCTTGCTTTGACTTATGGTCTTAAATTTCCTGCGCTGACAACCAAAACATTGACAACTGAAGTCATAAAATGTTTTCTTAACAATGTATATGAACATTGGGTAGGGAAAAACCCTGATTGTAACTCGTTTTTGGATATGGATGTTGCATTTAAATTTGGCTGAAATTGCAAAGGATAATTAGTTCTAAATTGAGGACTCAGAATTCAAGCATCAGCTGTTGACAAAGATTGGTTGGACATTCTTTCTGTTTTTCCTATGTTGATGTGATTATTTATTTGTTTTATTTGAATTTATATTGAATGTTTTATTGCCAATACATCTCAATATGGTGTGCTTTCTCTCTCTTTCTTTCAAACAGAGGTTTTACGGTTTTGCCATATGCTTTTCTACTGGCTTAGCTTGTGTCCTTTTGGTAAGTCTTACCACTTTCAAATTCTCGCTCCCCTTTCATTACTGTATCTTATTATTACCAGCATTTCTCTAACAAAATCTGGCAATGACATTTTCTGGACAGAACACTGCCCTTTGGTTGACCAACTAAATAGTATTACTTGGTTACCCAAGAAACAAGATCCTGATACAAGTACTCATAGCAACAAGATAACCATTGCTTGTTTGACTTGGGGGAGGGGACTTTCAAAGTAATACCCTTACCATTTAGTTTTAGAAATGGAGTTCTACATGGTGAATTAAAAGATTAATGCTTATACTAGAACAAGTCAACAATTTTGAGTAGGATCAAGCACATACTACACGCACAAGGCTATATAAGCTTGTTTGTTCTTTACTTTATGATGGGTGCAAAGAGACCTGTTAGATTTTAGGCTTTCTATGCTCCTTTAGTGTTATAGAGTCTGTACTTGCATTAAAATTTAAAGGAATTCAATTCTATCACAAAGTTTAACTCAGCTGGGACAAATGGTTTAACTGCCCTTTGTATCATTCTAACCTTAGTATTTGTATCTTTGAGATTTTGAAGTGAGGAGATTGAAACGTTATCCAGTATCTTGTTCGTGTATTGCTCATAGTATTTCTGTATGACACGATTTCACTTGACATAATTTTGTGTCTTTTGAAGTTACTGATTTGCTTTGTCTTCCATGTTCTGTTGTTGCAGTCAATGCTGGTGTTTTTCAATCCAGTCAAGTTTGGAATTACTTTCACATTTGGCAATTTGCTTTCACTTGGGAGGTCTGTGTTTTGGATTTATGTATTTTATGCTCCATGCTGCTGCGGGCTAATTAAAAAATTTTATATGGTCATATATGCCAGGATATCTGCTCTATTTTACTCATCTTTTTACTGCATGTAGGTCCTTTAGCCTGTGATTTAGGTGAATTAAATCTATTGTGTTACAGTGATCTGATTGTGCAATTTTTTATCCGCATTTTAGTATATGATCCCATATATTTCGAGCCTTTTCTTCTTAGCCTGCATATTATACAATAGATGATGGAAAGAGCAAAACAAGAAAGAAAAGATCTCAAGTTTCTTCCATGATTTGTGTGTTAGGCATCTTCAACACAAGTTTCTTGGTGAAGAATGTAACTGAAACCATGTTTGTGATAACTTATTTCAAGTTTTACTTGGAAGTAAGACATATCTGGCTTCAGTTGCAAACATTGATGAATATGATTTATAATTAAGCAGTCTTAGTATTTGGTATTTTTATACCATCATTTTTAGGAAGTGCTAACTTGTGAGTACCCTGCAAGCTCAAACATCTTACATTATTTAAAAGTTTGTGATTCCATCCTTGCTATGATGAAATTTGTTTATAATTTTAGTGTCAAATGTTTTTGAGTTTTTGTGTGTGGCCAAGTTACCTTTATTGACTGACTTGTATTCTGTTCTGCTTAATTTATCATGGAGATAATCATTAATTAGCTAAATCCATTTACATCTTTTATGAGTTCATTTGGTGGTTATTTTTTATTTTTCATTTCAGATACTAAGTTGGTGTCTTTTCTATTGCAGCACAGCATTCTTGATTGGCCCAAAACGTCAAGTTTCTATGATGCTTGATCCTGTTCGTATATATGCAACCGCCCTGTATCTTGCAAGTATAATTATTGCTTTGCTCTGTGCTCTATATGTAAGCCAAGCTCTTGCCCTTTTTTCTTCCTTCCTGATCGTTATCTGTAATTTTCTTCAGACAGAACCATAATTTTGTTCTCATATTTTATGATCTTCCACTGTATACACTGGTCAGGTTCATAACAAGCTTTTGACACTGTTGGCAATCATTTTGGAGTTTGGTGCACTAATTTGGTATGCTTAAGTACTCTAATCATTGTGCACATTTTATTTATCTCATTCCTGCTACAATGAGTGTTGATTCCCATGGAATTGCAGTGACTAAGTTTGACTCCATTTTATTTCTCTCATTATGTTTGTTTTTTATAACGCTGGTTTATCTGGCAAATGTATGGCACTACCAAAACCTGACCAAAGCTAAGCATGAGACAGAAATGAGGCCGAGTTATTATGAGAAACTTGAGATTTTTTATCGTTCTCCTTTGAATGTGTTCAGAAGAAGGTAAACTTGCAACAACCTAAAATAAGTGCATTCAGACATGTTTCTATTGATAGACCATGCTACAGTCAATTCCTCTGCATGTCGAATCTGAAGTCATGTAATCTATGCTTTTTGTACATAGTGTCCTACTTGATTTGTCTTATACAATTTTATTGAGTCATCAGCTCTTGTTATAAGCCAGTGGTTTCAAAAAGAATCCAAACCTTTTTGTGAAGGAAAAAAGCACATTGTTTGGGCTAACCATGAAAGCAGTCCTTATTTGCTTAAATGCTATATTTTAGCTAGTCCATTTTTTATGTTTGCTGCTCATATTTGGTTTTTTTGGTTATTGCTAAAGTTTTCCGTGTATGGGCATTATCACTTGTGCAGAAGTGCAAAGGCTACGCACCATATAATCAAAATGGCATTTCCCGCTCTCTCTGTTTAATTATGGCTACAATTCATGTGAATTTTCCCTTTTCACTCTTTACAGGTATAGCTTGAGCTACATCCCTTTTGCAAGGGCCATGGTCTCCAAGATCATGTTAGCTTGCTTTGACACAGAATTTTAGGCTGATATACAATCTGTAAAGAACTCTGGAGGCGTTGATTGGAGAAGACAATTCAACATGTGTGGATGAGACATTTCTGAGGCTGTATATCGAGGGAGGTTAGTAGACCTCAGATGGATCAACTACAAACCTTTTATGTATGACGATGCCTTGAAAAAATCAGTTTGTTTTTCCTTTCCCATCCGCTTTCATCTAGGCTTTCTTTTCTTTCTTTCTTTTCCCCGCTCTAGGTTATGATGAGAATGAACATGGCTAAGTTCGTATGTATTTACTTCAGGGCGATGTTAGAAACCCTAAACCCTACAAAGTTTACTACTATTGTGCATGAATATAAGCTCACCTTTTTGCCCATACTTGGTGTATCTTTTCTTCCCTGAAACCTCACACCATTTTCTTTATAGTTGGTCCCTTGTGTTGTTCCATTTTCTGTTGTTTGTGGCCGCATTATTGCAAACTGGTCACTTGCACTTGCTTTCTCATATGTATTGATTGCGTTGGAAGGTTTGTTTTGACTAACTGCACTGAAAATCTCAGCGAAGATCGCTAGGCTTTTAATTGAAGTCTTACTTTGTATTGTATTCAATACTGAGGGAGCAGTCAAGATCTCCATAAAAGTGAGCGCAAGGGAGAAAAATGATACGAGGCTGCATTACTGATACCATAAATCTCATGGAAAAAAACAAGAAATAGTTTCATGATGGCCTTAGGTCGAAGCACAGCACAATGCTACTTCCCATTTCAGCAAGGTTTACAAAAATCAAGATCCGCTGCAACTCGCTACGCTGTGTCCCATCACTTAAAAGAGCCAGCAGAAACGCAGTGGCTCCTCGTGGTATTTCATTTTCGTTGGTGAGGAAGACATAAAAGACATAGTAAATTATTTTATTTAGTCCCTGTATTTCTTATGATTTTGGACTTCAGTACTTCTGGTTTTAAAAATCGTTACTTAGTTACTTGACCAGAGTTCCCTGTTAATTTTTTTCAAAATCAGTAAATCACGGGGTTGAATTGAATCAAATCGGTTAATCTATAAATTTATGGGTTAACTCAAACTATGTTTTATAACTCCTAAAACAATATTATTTTAAGTTTTGTTTTATTAAAAAAAACCAAAAACAATGTTTTTTTAATAAAAAAATCTAATTACAGGTATAATCTAGTCCAAATCAAGTTTTGAATTAATAAATCAATCAAATTAATTTATTAAACAGGACAAGGTTTTATAACTATGAATAAGCCTACAAGCTCAATCCTAGTGTTAACCTCTCTCTATTTTTTAAGAAAAGATTAAGTTATACAAAATCAAAAATATTATACAAAATATGAGAGGTATACTTGAAGTCTTACATATCCTAGACTCGGATAAACAAGACTATAAGTTCAACAAAAACAAATTAAAAAGCTAATACATTAAAAAGAGAAGTCAAAGCAAAAAGCTAAGAAAATAGCAAAGGAATCGGTTGACCGATTTATAAAAATCCCAGAAACCAGTTGACTAGTGCACACAAGAAAAAACTAGTCGATCAATTTCTAGAAAACTCAAAACCAGTCGACCGGTTATGCCATTAACTGGAAAATAGACTGAACCGGAGAAGGCAGTACCATAACACTCAATCATGATCCTTAACCTTTTTCTTCTTCTTTATCCTTCTAGAAATAGGAATAAACTCACCCTCAGAATCCAATGTATCCGAGGTAAAGGATGAAGCATAATTTGGAGTTGCATTCCTGAGCCTCGGAAGAGCTTGGAAGTGACCCTTGCTTACTAGTAGTGCACCGAACCAGTTCCTTTTGGGCTAGTTGTTTTTTCCCAACATGCCCTTATTTCTCTTGATGTTGTTAAGGCCGAGCTCTTGTGGCTCCTGAGGAGCTTGCATAGATGGCTCCAGAGGTGCTGGCGAAGTGGTCAAGGTAGGATCAGCAGTAGTCGAGGCTACAGGCATGGCATCACCCTTTACCTTCTTACTAGCCTGAGTATGACATTTGTGACCAAAAACCTTGCACTTTTTACAGTGCCTCGGCTTCCACATCAACAACGATGGTCTCAGTTGAGTCACATTGCTGAACCTTAAGATTATGGACAATCTGCAGTGAAGCATCTGACTCAACACATCTAATCGCGTGACGTTACAAGTCTGCTCGTCACATGATAATTAATGGCTTACCAACCATACTCCAATTAAGGGAAGATTTGTTCACCCTTTCCCCTTTTTACACATCCAAACACAGCTAACGACAACTACAATCCTTTATGCCTTGAAGAATTGCAAATTGCTTGACTATCACCCTCTCTAATGATTAGTAAAATGGTGGATTAGTAGAAGGATTGCATTTTGCAATTCTTTTCCTCTCTCTACTCACTGTTGCATCAATTAAAAAAGAGAGAAAGAAAATCAAAATCACTACTAATTGGCTAGGTCTAAAGCATGTGCTAATAATGAACACTTTGTGTCTCTCTGCATGAATCAATATCACCAAGGCAAATTAACAAAGAAAAGAAATCATGATTATATGGTAAAGAAAATATAGGAATTGATGAGTCCTTGTTTAATTATTATTGTAGTATTAATCTTAGCATCATGGAAGCATCAATTAGTGCCTATGCTTATCATAATCATACCCCTAATTCTGCTACGTAACTTTTCTTAATCAGGTATCCTAAGCTTAACCCTGATAACCCTTTGTCAAGTTCAAAATCTTTCCTCAACAGTCAAAGAGTTCCAAATCTTTCTGCACATGCACCCTACTTATGATTTTAATCAAATACTTAATTGTTCACTCATTTGCATTCCCATTTCTCACCCCACCTTACCTTCCTGTAATTCAAACTTGAGATCTCACTCTGATAGCATGAGACATAAGGTTTCGTTTGTTTATGTGCTATGGGGTGGTGCTGTTTGCGTCTTATTCTAACCATATATTTAAAAGTATTTGATTAATTAACACACATCTTCTTCAAATTAGAAACAAACAAAATATTGAGCTTAGAAAACTTTGAGATATAAATGCTGTTAGATGGAGACAATTATATGACTGTGAAATGGGTAGTTGAAGCCTCAATATGATTATCATCACATAAATTTGTTAGATGTGACAGCACATAGTGGTATTTGCATTATAATTCCTGTGAAAAACATTAGTTTGCTAAACATTTCATGATCTAGCATGAATCTGGGGTGGTATATCTAGAGGCATAGCCACAGGAACATCAAAGTAAGATAGTATTCGGTACAACATGATGTGATGTAATGATAACAAACTTAGTTTCCTTCTGGATTTGATTTTCTATGAAGATGAAGAAAAGAAACAGGCTCCTGGACTGCATGATCTTGAACATACCTAGATCATAGAACTACCTAGACTACTTTGTATTTGCTCATAATAGTGGAAGGCGTTATAGGATGAATGCTGAAAGCTGGAGAAAAGCATAATAAATCATAAAACAACAGCAAATGCTTAGTTCTGATAGACTGCAATATGCTTCTAGCTGCTAGTTGAGTTCTTGACATAGTTATGTTTGTTGTTGTGCATCCACACTTTGAGAACTCTTCTCTTGATCCCCAACTCTTGACAAAGCCCTTGCACAACAGATTCTTCTAGCTTTTGCATTTTCCACCCAGCTTTCTCTGCGAAGTTCAACATCTTTTGTTTCTGTTCTTCTGTGAACTTGGTCCTAAACCTCTTTCTCAGCTTCTCAACTGGTCTAGTGGTCAGTATCCCACCTCCATTATCTTCTTCCTTCTCATCGGATTCTGAAGTGATTGCATTTGCTCCACCATTTTTGTAGGAGACTACCACTTGGTGAGGTGGTGGTGCCCTTGAGGAAATGAAGGAACTTGTAGGGTACCCTTGTGGTGGTGATCCAATAATGCCATTATGATGGCCCGAAATGAGTCTACCACTCCCAATATTGCTCATGATAGGATAGTGATGATGGCAGTCATATGAACATTCGCCATCTATCTCTTTCCTGTGGAAGTTCCTATGGCAATTGCAGGCTGAGCACTTGAGGGCCTCAAGGCTGCCTTCTTCTCCTCCTGGTATGAACTCACCACACCCATCTGTTGCATTCCCACCAATAGCGGCTGCATGGTTTTTGAGGCATTCCTTGTACCTCATCACTTTCTTGTAGGGCCTTTGGTCCTCCTGCTGGCTTGAAGGGGAAGAATGTCCATTGGTGGGAACTTGAGCTGCTGCTGCTGAAGTGACAGTGTGGCTGTGGCCATTTCCACCTGCATAACTACCATTCCTTGAGATTGGCATGTCCTTTTGTAGGCTAGATTCATCCATCCTTTATTCTTATTTTTGGTGCTCCTTCCAACCAAAACAATTGAGTGGAAATTGTACTCTTTTCTGGGATTTAAGGACTTTGGCAGTTAGTCACCTCATTCACTAGCTCCCTCTCTCTCTCCTTTGTCACACGCATACAAAAAAAAGAGATAATGATACTTATGGTGGCCAAGACTTGAAATCTTCACACACAGATGCTAAATCTTTCTCTGTATTTGATTTCCCAAGAAAATGGAAAGAAACCAAAACAAGTGACTCATTTAGAAAAGCCAGTGAAGGGAGTAAATGCCTAAGCCATGGAAAACTGACAGAATGGGGCTGATGAGGTGAACATGATCAATGAAGATGGGCCAAAGACTGATTGAGAAAACCTATAAAAACATTGGATGCTCTTGGAAATATATGCTCAGCTTAAATGTATCTGATGGGAAAAGGATAGGGTGACAGACAAAAAGGACGGATGACACACATTCACCACTATATGCTTTTATTAATACAAGAAATTAGTGATGAAATTTGCAAGTGAAGCAAAGAAACTTATAACTAGAGCTTATATATACATTTATTTATATAACTAGAGGAACTAACAGTACTTCTAGGCTATATGGTAGTAATTAATTTATGAAGAAAGCCGAGGGAGAAAGACAAATATGAGAGAGGTTAGCAGCAAGGATAGAATTAAAAACTGGGATGGTTTTGCTTTCTTTGCTTGCACTATCAACAATATAGCAATTAGCTTTTAGGGCATGGACAGGCCAATCTCAGAAGCACACTTCAATTGTTTGGTGGAAATAGTAAGCAAGAAAAGACCAAGCAAGAAGAAATGGAAGACATGATCTGTGCCTGTCAGAAAGTGTCAGGTCAGATATATAGAGGCTGATATAAATGTCATGCAAGTGGTTGTTTCAGCAACAACTACGAAATTAATGAGATTAAAGACCCTTTTCCCGTCATGAAATTTCAGGTACTATCTTAAAGAAAATCTTGTAAATCTGATAGAAATACAATCACTATGGTGAATTTAAGCTTAGTTTAATGAACTAAACTATGGTGAATTAATTAATGATCAAAGATGAGCTGCTAGTGTGTAATAATCTTGAGATTCCAGTAATTGGCATTGAGCTGGCTTCCTTTTGCCTTCCTATTATGCATGTAATCATTATAGTCTAGAGAGGTAGATCTTAATGTTAGTGCATTTTTTTCTTAGCTTTAGAGGAGTCCTTGTCCCTTCCATCATATCATATTGACAAAATCTTAGATGCCTATATATATATATATATATATAGCGTGAATGAGTAAAACTTCCTTGCCTTTCTCCCTGTGTCGAGTTCTCCATTTCTCAAGTCACAGTACTAACCTGGCCTCACAACTGTGGAAAAAGAGAATTAATTTGTCTGCAACAAGGTAGGTTTTTTTTTCTTAAACCAGTGATTTGAATGGTTGAAAATGTCATTGAATCCAAACAGTAGTGTTCATAGAGTATTTATTGGTGCTTATGCATAACCAGCTGCTAGCTAATTAAATTGATCTCCAAGTCTCGCACCATGTAGAAATGAAATTAATGAATGATAGTTGGCAAAGGTGGTTTCCATCTCCATTAATAAGATTCAATACCATTCTGGTTCTACTGCCATAGACTGAGCAATTGACTCTCTAACAAGTATAGTTCAACAACTTGAGATAACATAAGCAAAATTAGGGTTCATAATCAATCTCAAGTTTGAATGAACTAACCATTTATTTATATAATCATAGAACTACAACCCTTGCAAATGGAGTTGAAGTGGCTAAAATCACCATTTAATCTATCTATTGTATCATCATATATTTACTTATGAAACAGAGAGGTAGGTTTGTATCTTTACAAGTTGCTGAGGCAATATAGCTCAAGTTGTGAAAGGAGAGACTACTCTAGGTTACCTGCGTGTTTGGTATCGTGTTAATTTTTATAATTATAATTTAAAAAAAATAATTTAAAAAATCTATAAATTACAACCTTTTTAATTAATAATTTAGTAAAAAGTTTAATGGTATATATTGATTAACCAAACACCTTTAAAATTATAACTAAGATAGAATACAGTATGCATTTGAGGGTCTAGCTCAGTGGTCAACCGTGTGACTTGTTCCGTCCCCGTCCCGAGTTCGATCCTCTATGTGCACGCCTGTCACCCTCGCGGTGCCTTACCTGCTCACTGGGCTTGCAGGATGTTCAGTGGGCCGTGGGGAATAGTCATGGTGCGCGCAAGTTGACCCGGACACCCCATGATAATAATAAAAAAAGATAGAATACACACCGCACCATACTCGTAAATAGACCCCGGCTAAAGATTCCAGGTTCCTGCCTAACTGGATTCCCATTATCCAAAAAAAAGAGGAACATGTTTTGAAACATTTTAAAGAAAATGAAAGAGATGTTCAATGGATTAAGTAAGGTTTGTTGAGGTGTTTAGAAGGAGAATTAAAGAATAATTAGACTAATTTGTGTATACTATAGAGTGAATGGCAGTGGTTACAGTGGTTGTTTTCATTTAAGACGGCAGGATGACCTGAGCCTGTGAGCAGGGAACTGGAGTAAATGATAACCACTCGTGTATTTAGTAGAGTAAATTCTAGAACCATCCTCCGAACAAAGTCTTTGTTCCATTTAATTTCAGTTTGGTACTAACAAGTTTATCATAAATTAATAATAAATAAATAACCATCTTGAATATATATATATATAAAGATTATTCAATCATTCAGGTAAATTAGAAACCTCATTGGCTTATCCTATAATTTTGATAAGCTTTACCTTTATTTAAATATGTGTTTGATATTGCGATATATGATATTTTTATAAAAGTATTTTTTAATTATAAATACATTAAAATAACACATTTAAATTATTAAAAAACACATAAAAAAACATTAAATACTTTCCAGATGAAATAGTTTGAAAAATACTTTGAAAAAAGAATTAGCCCGTATTACTAAATAAATCATAAGTACTTTTAGTACCACCAAGAGCGTAAATTCTTTAAAAAGTGGGTTATTTTTTTTACATGATAAGTTGTTGTTTTTGATATAAAAAAAAATAAAAGAAGAAAAAGTGTATGTGTGTGATATATATATATATATATATATATATATATATATATATATATATATGAAATGCAAAAGGCAAGACATAGGATAGGACAGAGAGACATGCTTAGGCTTCTTCATACAATAAGGTGTAGGATGTTGCTTGCAAGCCAGGAAATGGACAAAAAGGAAGCTCTGAGGTAGCTCCTACTCTACTTTAATCACTGTCTTTCTACTCTATTATGGAGTTAATTAATGGTGTCTTAGGTCAAAAAGGCAACAATTTGCCAACCTTAAACAACAATGTCTTCTTGCTTCTAGAACTTGTAAGAAATTCATATTAATTGTAGTATGTGATGATCCTTCATTGCTCTAGCCATTTTGGTTGATTATTGCAGTCCAAATTCATCATCAAATGGTAAATTACAACAGCCCTCCTCACATGTCATAAAGTTTTTTGAATCATTCAAGAATCTAAAGATCTGATGAGAACCTTAAAAACCTGTTTTTGATGTTCTCAAAACCATCCCCTAATTTCTTAAAAATATTGAAGGCATTCTGATATAAAAAGATATTTTTGTAATATAAAACTTTTGGATAATCTTTGTAATTTCATGATATTTAAGGGGTTATTGTAATTTTCTTATCAAACAATATTGTATTTGTATCAGCTCATATTTATTCTTGTATTATTTGACCCGACCTATCAAAATCAAATAATATAGACATAATAAATAATAGTAGGTTAAAAAACATAAGAAATGAACATGACATGTCAAGTGACGGGACCATGTTTTTTAAAATCCAGTCTACCCGATCCAATCTATTATATGTTCAAAACTTATAATTTTTATTATATGATTTTTTACATTTGATTCTTCAATTGTATACTCAACCCATGAAAACAAACTATATAAATCCAAATATTTATAATATTTCTAAAAAATTTAGCCAAAATTAGAAATAAAACCCAAACATGACCCAGCAATATTAGGATTTGGAACAAAGTTTTTCAACTTTCTTTCTATCTTTCACCTTTTTTAGTTAAAGAAGGTAACAGATGGAAGGCATGGTGATCCCCAAACCCAGGTGATGATCCTGAACCTTTGATATCACTTGTGCAAGGGATTTTCTCATATATCCAACTTCTAGTTCAAAAACAGAGATATGCAGAGCCAGGCTTGGAAGGAGACAAGTCCCACTTTGATTCACAAACCCAAAGAAATGAAACTAGAGCAAATGGAAGGTTGTTAGGGCACAGCAATAGAACATAGTATTTTTTTTTGGGGGGGGGGGGGGGGGGGGGGGGGCAAGATGAAGAAAAAAAGGAGTTGGAAAACACAGGTTTCATTCTTGAATTTTCTTATGCACAAATCCAAACAAGTCTTCTAATGCATAAATGTGTGTATGAAGACAACACTTATTAAATTCACATACAGAAGCTCTGCTCTGCCACTCTTAAAAATAAATGCAATACAACACTGGATTTCGAACTATCTATTTTCGGTGTCAAAGTGGATTGTGTTCGCAATGTTCGGTTTACTTAGCAGCTGTAAACTTGTAAGAAGCATAAGAAAGAGTGCCATTGCCCCAGCTATGGTGCAAAAGTTTTGCCTTGGCGTTTTCACCTGCAGCTCCCATGGCTACATGCAATGGATAAAAGTGGTCTGGCCAAGGATGAGCCTTCTTTCCATACGGTGCCCTTGAGTCATAGTGATTCACATCTTCATATCTTCACAAAAAAAGAAAAAACTTGCTTAGACGAAAATCAAACTGTGGAAACTGATAGTATCCTCGATTAAGATGATAGAGTGGGAAGCATTTTCATGCCCAGGTAATAGAATAAATTGAAAGAATCCACAGAATTGATCATGTTAAGCCCGTTTTAAACATGGATTGAAATTCTCAGCAGCTGTTCTATGAAAAAACAGCTCCAATTTAAAATGCTACCCAAATGATGATTTTATCTGGAATATGTAGTTTACGCGGAGAAAAAATCGAACATAATCTTGGAAAGACACATCTAAATCCTAATAAAAGAGAATTCAATCGCTTCAATCATCAAAAGTAGAGTTGTAAAACAAGCCATCGTTTTGAACTCGCAGGATGACAGCTACTCAAATTAATCACTTCAATCATTAAAAGTAGAGTTGCTTAGAAGACAAAAGGTGATCGTTTTGAATTCACGGGATGGCAGCAACTCAATGAAACAAACACACACATAATTTCCTAATCAATCACACACTCTGATACAATACGATATAACACCAAAGATCTCAAGAACTACAGAATGGAAAATGCCCACGACAGATATTTTTAGAACTAGAAATTATCGAGAAAGTGATAGTTGCAAAAACCATAGCTTTGCCTCCTAATCCATAGCCCCTACCATGTGAATGCATGTGTTCCATCAATTCCACAAAGACTCCATCAATTACAGGATGAATATATATATGCTGTCCTAAACTGCCCGTATTAGAGTATACTATAAGCAAGGAATTTTCCAACGAAAAAATTACCTTCCTTCAAGAAGAGCATTTTTAAGCCAAGTATCAAACTGCGAAGCCCACGAAGGAACAGGAGTGCCCTCGGGATGCATGGCCGCCAAGTTGTGAGTAGTAGCTCCAGATCCCATGACAAGGATACCTTCCTCCTTGAGGGGGGCCAACGCCTTTCCCATGTTATAATGGTAAGTTCCATCTCTATCTGACTGAACTGAGAGCTGGCACACTGGAATGTCAGCCTCGGGGTACATGAACATCAGAGGAACCCATGTGCCATGGTCAACTCCTCGTTTTTTATCTTCATGAACATGCTTGAAGCCATTTTCCATGAGCAATTCCTTCACCCTCTTTGCCAATTGTGGCGCGCCTGGTGGTGTATATTTGAGCTGGTAGAAGGGGAAAATTAATGGAAACATAAATAAAAAGATCCAGCTAACCAAGAAAAAAAGAGAGAAAAGTTCCAGCCCAAAAAATCCTAACTAATTGGTTTGGGGCCAACCACATATATCTATTTTCTCCGATGCCAGTCCTATTTGTAGCCAAACTTCCTGTGAGATGTTCTGTTCAAATTTAATATAATTCTATACATGTACATATCCGAGTCGCTATAGAAATAGTCTATCATCAATAAGAATCCAAGGACTTTCAAGACCTCTTCGCTTCATAAGGCTAGAAAGATCTACAACTCTCATAATCTTACTCATAATTGAATGCTTTGTTTGCCTTTCAATCATCACCTAGATGTAATTCTTCGAGGTAAGAATATTTCAACAGATTAATAACTTTCCAGTGCAGGAGAAAGCAACAGACAACAACGGCCTTATGGTCTAAAACTCTAGATACTACTCTACATCTTCAACATTTTACTCACAGTTTCAACATTCAATTTCAATTTCAATTTCAGACTCCAAATCACACAATTAGATCATACAAACAAATAAAAAAAAAACTTATTCTTTTTCCTAAATATCTGATCATATCACTCTCAAAAGTTAATCAAGCTACAACTAGGGCAAAGTCTGAATAACGCAGATGAGAAAAAAACCTTCATGAACCAAAAAGCAGAAAACCTTTCAAAGAATCTGCATCTGCATAAAACAAACTACTACTCTAATGGGTATGTCCAACGTTTGACCATAGTTATGACAATGAGTTTTAGCTTCAAACATGGAAAAGAAGCAATTGGCCAACACAAATCAACCGAGGACATTCTTCTACCTAAAGATCTGATCATAAACTCTAAGAGATTAATCAAGCTAAAATCTCACCAACCCAGATAAACAACAAGCAGATAATACCATGTAACTTTAATAGGTGTGTTCAACGTTTGATCATAGACTTATCAATGACTTTCTGCTTCAAAAACAATCAATCAAAGACATTCTTCTATCTAATGTCAGATCATAAGCACTCAAATAAGAAGAAGAAAAAAAAAACAGAAAACAGAAAACTCTAAGGAATCAAGTACCTGGTACATGGGTTTGGGGAAGCCATAGAAGTCATAAATGGTGTCATTAATATTAACAACATTAACTGTTGGTTCTTTAGTGTCCCAATGTCCGGAGATAACAAGAATGGCTTTAGGCTTTTCTTTAAGAACAGTTTGTTGCCATGATTTCAAGAATTGCCTCGCTGGTATGCTTTCATCGATCGCCATCATTGGGGATCCATGAGAGATATAGACCGTGTCCATCAAACCCTTCTTGCAAAAAGAAAAAAAAAATGTGTTGTCTTTTGGATTCAATGAATGAAACTAACGCATCAACGACTATACGAGGTTCCCTTCTTACAGAGCATGAACATCTATATATATATATATATATAGATGCGAGTTTGGTTCGACCTTGCCCTTGTCGATGATGTCCTTGCTGACGTTGTTTTTGTTGAACAGTCAATTTCACATCTGGTCTCCAATCTGATGTGTTTTCTAATATGTGGGTCGGTAGTCAATTTGGCATCTGGCTGGCAATCACATCTCTACACTACCGTGTGTTCATGATGATATGGCTTCCGAGTAATCCGTGTATGTGGATGACATCTTGATCCATGTTCAAGATAAATCACGCATTTTCTTACATAAATTCAGGGTAATAAATATTAATTTTAAAGCTCGAGATTCTTAACTATTAAATCGACACTTGAAGTTTATACAATAAAACATTTAATATCTTATATATATACCGAATTAATATTATGATTATGGTGTGTAGAAAAGGTTGAAGAAATGATGATAATAATTTAAGAAGCAAGAAGTAGTCCCCAAATGCCGAAACAAATGATGAATTACATAGTATTCAAATACATAATAATTTGAATATATTTTTAAATTAAAAAATATTTTAAAAAACAACCAACACCACTAAAAAAACAAAAACCTACCATTCAAGCAAGAAAGGTTGGAAGTCAATGTCTCGTGGACAATTAAAAGCTAAAAAACTACAGGAGGCAGCTACTCCCGTTGGACCGCTTGTGTTTATGGGGCTGCTAACGGGAAGAAAGCATTAAATTGCAGCCATGTCGAATAAATACATTGAGCTCTCTCTGCCTATGAAAAAGTGTACGAATAATGTTTCTGCCTGTGTTGTTTACTAGGAAGGAAGGAAGGAAGGAAGGAAGGAAGGAAGGAATGCATTTTAATTAGATGGGAGAGAGAAAGAGTGCTCGTCATCTTGAGACGACCTCAAACCATTAGGTGTAGCCGTGTTGACCTAACGCCGACGCTTTCGTGGGAGCATGCTTCTCTATTAAAATAAATTCTTTTTATCATTTACTCAATTTATTATTAATTAATTTATGTAGCCATCAACAAGGAAATGTGTTGGTCTTTTTCAATTTTATTCTCAAGATTATTTTCATCATTCTCCTTCTTCTTTTTTAATCGGAGTTCATTAATTTATTGCAATATATGTTTTATAAAGCTGTCACAATCTTATAGTTTGAGTTTCACATTTTAATTCAAATTATTTTTTAATTTTTTAATTGGTTTTTTTTCTTAACTTTATCTTTCAAACCTAGGTTGATTAAGAATTAGGTTTTATATTTTGTTTTTATAAGGTTATCACGGTCTTCTAACTCAGGTCGTGGGTTAACCCGATTACCTCAGAGTTATTTTTGTTCTTTTTTTAATTAAATATTTTTTTCAATCTTATCCTTCAATATTAGGTTGATTAAGAATTAAGCTTTATAATTTGTTTTAGTTTACTTTCTATGAGATCATTATAACCTTATGACTCGGCTCATAAGTTTGGTTAATTAACTAGGGTTGATTTAGGTGTTTTTTTGTGTTCTTTTTTTAATTTCATCTTGTAACATTGGGTTGACTGGGAATTGAGATTCGTAGTTTGTTTTGATTTTTTTCTATGAGGTTATCTTAATCTCATGATTTAGATTTGACAAGTTAACTTAATTTGACTTAGATGATTTTTTAATTGAATTTTGTTTTCAATTCCATCATTCAACATCGTGTTGATTAAGAATTGGGTTTAATAATTTTTTTATTTGCTATTTACTAGGTTTTAGGGTTTCATGACCTAGGTCAGAGATTTAGCAAGTAAATCCGAGTTGATCCGAATAAATCCAAGTTGATCTAATATGTTGGCGTCTCAATATTGTTTTTTAAAAAAGATATCATTTTGATTTTTTTAGTCATAGTACTTTTTTACCAGTTGTTTTGGTTATTTTTGAACCTACAAAGTCGATTAAATCAACCCCCACATAGTTTTTTTTATTAGAAAATATGTTAATAACACCTGAATATTTTTTTCATGTTTAACAAGACAATTATCTAGTTTTAATCTAAAGAGAGTCTTTTTTACACATGAAATGTTTTAGTTTAGCTTAATTTAATTTAATTTAATTTGTTGTTAATATGATGTGAAATTGCATTAAATTGTGGTTATGCATTTATCACTACTTTCTCCAAATTCCTACTTGGAGCTCATGTCAATCTATTCAAGAAAACTAAAACAAATAAAATGTTTTTTTTCCTGAAAGATTACCCATTGAAGCCCTACAACAAAAAATCACAGGAAGAAAAGGTCATTTTAAGACAAATAGGTGTGTTTTGTTTTCCAGGAATAAAGTTTAAAGTCAAGGGTTAAGTGGGTAATGTCCAATGGATGGGGACCTAATTGGAGATTTATTTTTTGTTTGAGGGGCCAATTGGAATTAAATGATAGTTGGGGGATAAGTACACACTTGGCCCTTTAAAAGCTGAAATAAGTTAACTATTACACTTGTTAAAAACATTTTATCTTGTATTGTAATAAAATACCTAATCAATATTCTCTATTCTCCTTTTTAGTAATAATATCTTTTGTAAATATCTTTTTTTAAAATTATATAACCAATTAAGTGTATCTTTAATTAATCATTTTATTTAAATATTTAATTTTTTAAATACTTATTGGTTCTCAAAGCACTCATTACCAAGATTAATATAAATCGGTTCAATACATTATTTAAATAAATTGTTTCTTTGTTATAACTGAGATATGTTTTTAGTATATTTATGAAGATAATATTTAATAAAGGAAAAGTTTTTTATTATTATTATTGTTATGCAATCTATATATACATTAAATCTCAAGATTTTTTATAAGCTTTAGAGATTTAACTTTTTTTTCTTTTTTTTATCTAGAACTTCTTTATATTTTTTTAATTCTAGCGCTGCCACGTGGAATATTTAAGTGTTTTTATCGATAATATACTAATTAATTAATTAATTAAATAGTAATTGATTAAAAATCAAATTATCTACATAAGTATTCGTCTTAAGCAAGACTTTTAATGTTGAAAAACAAAATTACATAAGAATACAAATTGATCACTATAAAATATATTAAATTAGCAGAATAGGATGTTCATTTTTTGAACATGTCAATATTTCAACGTATCCAATCAGAAAGATCGAATGTTGAATTTTCATGTGACAATATTTTAATATCATATAAATATTATTTTATATAAGTTAGATATATATCATTAGTTGTATATGTATTATTTTAAGTATCATTAATCTTGAACCAGACTTGTATATAATTAATTAAGTCTTTTATATATTTAATTTGTTCAATATTTTAATTTGTTCAAACTTGAACACACACACACGGCTAGTTCAAGTTTGAACAAATTAAAATATTCTAAAGTCATACTTGCCCGCAATTTAAAACAAAACCACTAGAACAATAAAAATTATCTCTGACAAAACTATAAAAAAAATGAAATAATTAATTTGTGGAACATCAAGATTAATTGTTTTTGTCTTATTATTGGTTTTGTAAATTTTGGATAGATTTGTTTCTATCTTAATTTATATATGATTTTTTAAAAATCTTTTCTTCCTCCTTCTTTCCCGCTTTAATTAATTTAGAGAATTCAAGATTATGAAAGTTATCATAAACTAAAAGATGGATATAAATTAAAGGGTTTTTAAACATATTGTTTTCATCATAATTAGTTGATTCATTACGAGAGTAGTCAACATAATATATATTATTAATAACTCTAAAACGTGTGGGGAAAGCATTGTAATTTTTTCATATTTTTTATTTGTTTTTGTGTTTTTTTCAAAATTATCTTAACAATTTTTTTAAAATATTGAACTGGTTGAAAATTTAGTTATGTAGTTTTTTTTCTTTAAAATATTATGGATTGCTACAATATTTCCCTATAAAGTTTTTTTTCTTTTTATGATTTATTTTTTTTTTCAAAATGATCTTCGTTGATTTTATTTTTTTTCATATTGAGCTGGTTGAAAATTTAGCTTCGTAGTTTTTTTTTTAAAAAAAAACATTATGGATTGCTATAGTGTTCTCCCTACATGGTTTTTGTTTTGCTGCAGTGTTTCCTCACATGTTTGTTTTTAAATTATCTTTATCGAATTTTTTTTTTTAATATTGAACTGGTTGAGAATTTAGCTTTAGCTTTCCTCACATGTTTTTTTTCTCATTTTTTTTATTTTTTTTTCAAAATTGTCTTTATATATATATATATATATTGTTTTTTCAGAATTACTTTTGTTGATTTTATTTTTTTTACTATTAAGCTAGTTGAGAATTTAGTTTTTAAGTTTTTTTCTTTAAAACACCGTGGATTACTACAATGTTTTCCCATATGGTTTTTTTTTAAATGATTGTTTTTTATAATTATCTTTGTCAAATTTTTTTTTTCATATTAAGTTGATTGAGAATTTAACTTTGTAGTTCTTTAAAACACTATAGATTGCTATAGTGTTTTCCCACATGATTTTTGCCTTGTTATAGTGTTTCCTCACATTTTTTTTTCAAAATTGTCTTTATCGAATTTATTTTTTTCATACTGAACTGGTTGAAAATTTAGCTTTATAGTTTTTTCCCCTTAAAACACCGTTGATTGCTATAATGTTTCCCCACATGATTATTTTTTATTATGATTTTTTTTAAAATTGTTTTTATCGATTTTATTGTTTTTAATATTGAGCTGATTGAAAATTACAACTGTAGATTTTCTCATGAAACACTATAGATTGCTACAGTGTTTCCTTGCATGTTTTTTTTTCTTTTATTTTTTTTATATTTTTCAAAATTATCTTTGTTGATTTTATTTTTTAATATTAAGCTGGTTGAGAATTACAATTGTATATTTCCTCACAGAACATTATAGATTGCTACAGTGTTTTCTTAAATGATTTTAATATTGAACTAATTAAGAATTTAGCTTTAACTTTCCGCACATATTTTTCCCCATTTTTTTTATTTTTTATTTTTTGCTTTTTTTTCTAAAATTATCTTCTTCTTCTTTTTATTTTTTTGTGTTTTTTTTCAGAATTATTTTTGTCAATTTTATTTTTTTAATATTAAGTTAGTTGAAAATTTAACTTTATAGTTTTTTCTTTAAAAATATTGTAGATTGCAACAATTTTTTTTATATATAGTTTTTCACAAATCTATAATAATACATAAGCAAGCCACAAGCCCGCACTATGGCTCTCTGGCATAACATGTTAAGTAATACTCTAAAAGGCGTGGGAAAACTACTGTAGCTTTCCCACGTCTTTTACTAATATATTTACTTATTAATATATTATTATTATTATATTATATAACTGTTTTTTTCTCTTTTTTTAATGAATATTTTTTGTTTGATTTAGTTTGTTAATGTTAATTTTTTTTATTTAATTATCAGATTTTCATGAAACAGATCCCAAGTTTGATGGGTTAACCTGATTTGACGAGTTAATCCGGATTTTTTTAATTATTTTTTTCATTTAGTTTAGTTTGTTAAAGTTAATTTTTTTTCTATTTAATTATCAGACTTTCATGACACGTATTCTGGGCTTACGGGTTAACTTGGTTTGATGGGTTAACCCGGTTTGATGGGTAAACCCTTCATTTTTTTTCTATTTAGTTATCAAACTTTCATGACGCGAATTCTAAATTTTACGGGATAACCTGGTTTAAAGGGTTAACCCAATTAATTTTAATTTTTTTCTTTTTCTTCATCAATTTTTTTTCCTGTTGATTTTTTTCTTTGTTTTTTTAATTAATATATTTAATTATCACATTTTTATGACACGACCTTATAGTCAGACCCACATCCAATATTTTTGGGTCCGGTGTTGCAATCAGACTCACTTAAACTTGGGTCATGCAAGTTTAATATTATTATTAATATTATAAATATTACTCTTAGGTCGGACATTGCAGTCAAACCCAAGATTCTTGGGTATAACTTTGCAGAAAAATCCAAAATTTTTAAATTTTTGTTTTTTTATATATTTTTTATGTCAAAAAAATAACTCGTGGTATTGCGCTGGTCATGTAACTAGTAGTATATCTTATATTATGTGCTATTGGTGGTCGTACATATTGAGATTATATGAAACAATAAGAAAGTGGAATTGCATATGGCTATTCACGTGATTACAATTTTATAGCCACGTGCAATGAATACGACATTCGATTATGTGAACGTTACGTGAGATATTGCATTTCTAACACCTAAATTAACAAAAACGTATAGTGTGAGTTTTTTTTTAACATAGTTTATTATGGATTTATTTTTTTATTCTAGAGTTGAAATAAGTTTGTCTTGGGCCTAAGGGTAATTTAATTCTTTTCATATGTTTTTTGGTCATTAAACAATTATTTAAGGGTATGCTTATATTTTTTAATTTTTTTACATGGTTAAAATATGATTTTACCTCTAGACTTCACAATTTTATGGACAAATGACAAAGAATGATTTTAGTCATTCAAAAACTTTAAAATAGTTAAAATACTAACTTACCCCTCAGATTAAAAAAAAACTAAAGTTGTTGACTAATAATTTTTTTTAGTTTTTTTTACATTTTAAAAAACAATATAAAATACGATTATACTCTTAGAAAAGATAAAAATCAAGGTATGCATCTAGAGGTATTTATACACTTTCACGATGATTTTTTTTATGACCCATAGGTTCATGAAGGATATTCTAGTATTTTTAATTTGAAAAAATATTTTTTTATTTAAAAATGTTATGGGCGCGCACCGTGAACACTCCAACAAGCAGGTGTCATCTGTGGTATTTAGGAGATGTTTACAACGTCATCTAGTGGTCAAACATGTCCTTCCATCATATACTTGGATGCAATGTTGTATCTTCTTCTTTATAAGTGGCACGTGGAGGCGAATGTCGGATTGTTGCTAATTATCATCTCTCTCTCTCTCTTCCATGGAAAGTGCACATTTGTCCTCTTAACTTATTAATTTCAATCCTTATATTTTTTTTTTTGTCATTAGTTCTATTATAAAAGTTTTAAGCATTTTCAATTTAGTCCTTGAATTATAATTTATCATATATATTTTTTTCAACTGAGTCCTTATTTTTTTTATTTTTGATTTTTTTTCCTTGGCTCTTTTATTAAAGTTTTGTTAGTTTTCAATTTCATCATTCAATCAAAGTTTTATGTTCTTTTATTGTTTCTAATTTATTCCTCATTCTTTTGATTTGATTTTCCTTTTGTTAAAATTTATTTGATTTTAAATTATATTAAAAAAAATTTGATGCCTTCTAATTTATTTTTTATTTCAATTTTCTTCCTCATTCTTTTAATTATAATTTTTATGTGCTTTTTTTTCTTTAGTTTTAAACTTCCGCCTTTGAAGATTTTGTGGTAATATTCAATTTCTTCTCTATCAATTTATCCTAAATCCCACGGCCTAGGTTTTGCAGACCTTATAATAATTTTAAAAAATAATTTTTTTTTTAATTTTTGAATAATTCTTTTTATTTTATATAAAAAAATATTTATTCTTAAATAAGATTTCTTATATGTTTGGCCTTGCATAATTTTTTCTCTCTTTTATTTTATTCAAATCGTTTTGCATTTGTTTTTGTTTCTATTATCTTTTATAGATTTTAATAAACAAATTTGATAGATACAAACGAATAAATATCTTATTTATCAAATCAAATATCTTGGTTCACATCAATCTTTCAATTTTTTCAGTTTTTTTTTTGTATTTTTAATGATTTATTTTTGTTTATTTATATAAATGATTATCGATTTATTTGATTAGATGGTTGCATGAGATTTTTTATTTATACTTTGAATTTTTTTAGAAAATATTCAGCATATCCAAAGTTCTTTTTTAAAAGTAATTTATGATCCATGGTGGTGAGTGGGTCATATATATATTCTCTTTTTAGCTTTTAAATAATTGATCATACATTGGGGGGTTTTTTTTTCAAATAAGTCATTTTTAAAAAAAAATTAACTTGATAAAATATGTTTTTAAAAAATTAATACTTGCGCCTTCTTTTAACAGATCTGCTATGAGCACACTAAAGAAGACATGCCCTATCAATCCATTTATTTATTTATTTTAATTAATATATTTTAAAACTAATTTAGATATAATTTAATTAATCGCACGAGTTCTAAAATTAATAAACATATAAACTTTCAATAATTCTAAAAAAAATTTAAATTTATAATTATTAATTTTTTTTTTAAATCTAACTAATTAACTATCCTTCAATATTCCAATCCATTTGCTATGAATACGACATCCATCAAAAAAAAATTCATATAATTAATTAAAGTATTTAATTATGGTGCTCATGGGCATAATAAAGTTATCAATTTGTCAACGTCGAGCAATGTTAAGCTCTCTCTGCCTTTGAAAAATCATTACCCTGGGAGAAGCCATTTACCCTAAAGTCAAACATATCACTTCTCTTGAATGTGATTGGGTTTTGAAATCTTCTTTCTAGCACCCAATTAGTGGACGACCAGAATTATGAGATCAGATTTAATTAATATTAGGGACCTATTTGAGGAAAACATTAGTTTGGAAACCTAATTTGACAATTGTGTTCCAAATTTTAACCAATCCTTTTTTTCTCTGTTTTTAAAGACTTGTTAAAACTTGGCCTTAGCAACTCCTTATTCTCAGTACAAAAATAAAATAAAATAAAATAAAATAAAATAAATCATGGTTCATGCTTAGAAATGCTATATCCACCATCTCATGGACGTACCCAGCATGTGAGGAAAAAAAATCAAATGAATGATATTTCATATTGAAACCGGTAATGGTTTTTGATAGATAGAAGAATTAGAAAATTTTAAAATAGATGTTTCTTTTAGAATAAGAAAATAATCTTGAGGAATTAAAATGAAAATAAAAATTAAAAGTTAAGAAAGAACTGCGTGAAAAAATATTTGTGTAAACCTCAGTTAAAAATAAGAAATGTTATTATAAAACTATAGTAAATTTGTAAATTAAACAAATGATAAAAAGAAAAAATAAGTATATTTTGGAATAAAAAAATGATCTAGAGACTTGTTAAAATAATTGATATGGTTCTACCAATGATTGAATAAAAAAATTCAGATTTTGATATAAAATTATCTATTGACCAGTTTTTTTTTCTATCAAGTATATCTCTCATTTTAATCGTCGGATTGAGCTGAAATTTTACGATAAGCCTCCTAACACATTTCTTTATCTTGGATTGAAATTTGAGGGTAATCGAAGTTTAAAAGGTCATGCCAGAACATCAATCGTTGGACCAAAAATAACATGTAGGCTCATTAATGGTGTTTTCATAAATAAGTTGGAAAAACTAGAAATTCAGCTTTTTCCCCTTTAAACTGCTTGCCAATGCTGAAAAAAATAGAAGAGAAAAAATTGAGAGCTTCCTCACTAAAACCCTAGAAATAAACCAAGATTTTAAGACATGATAGATGAGAAAGTGAGTATTGAACATATCTTACTCAACAATCAAAGAGAAAATCAAGTGAGGGAAAGAGAGTAGAAAGTGGGAACTCATGACATTGAAAAGAAAAAAAAAAGGGGAAGCAGAAACTTCGACCGGTTAACATTCGAAATTCATATCATTATTAAGTAAGACATTATAAACTTGATTGTACAAGTTTAAGTAAAGATTAACAAAGCTTATGCAAAATTTTTAAATTTTGAATTAGAGTTCTTAAATGTTAAATTGAGAAAAATTGAAATTGTGATGCTCTTGGGATGAAATAAAATGTAAATAACTTTAAATAAAGCATAATTAAAAAAGAAAAATTGAGTGTTAATAGTTAAAGTAGACCCGATCATTTAAAGTAGGGGTGAGCAAAAAAATCGATAAACCGATTAAACCCAAAAAACCAAAAAAAAACCGAATTAACCGATTATAAAATCATAAAAAAGTTCCGGTTTGGTTCAGTTTTCAAAATCTAAAACTGATTGAATTGAACCGAACCGAACCGATTCACCCATGCTAGCACTTAAAAAAAGAAGAAGCAAGTATAAATAGAAAAAACCCTAGACCTAAAGTAACATTCAGCAGTCCCCCCTCTCTTTTCTCTGCCTCTCATCATCTTCTCACAACCCCTCTTTTTTTCTCCCTTTTTCTCTCTGCCTCTCGAATCTCCCCGTAGCCCCCCTCCTTTTCTCTTTATCTCTCATCTCTTTAAGTTTACCCATGCATCAATATTTACTTTAATCAACTACATGGACAGATAAAAAAAAAGATGGTTTTTAGATGATTAAGATTCTAACTCCATTTCAAGTTCAGGTTTTTGTTTTTGTATTATGTTGTAATTTGCTTGTAGTTTGTGGGCATATCTGTTTTCTTGAACAACAGGAACCGAAATTTGCTTGTAATTTATGGGCACTGGACATTGAGATTTACTTGTAGTTTGTGGGCATTGGGCAGATTTGTTTTTCTGAACAACAGAAACCTAGATTTGCTTGTAGCTTGTGGGCACTGAGCACCGAGATTTGCTTTTCGGTTTTACTAGTTTTTGGACAACAAAAACCAAACCGAACCTAACCGAAACCAGTCTGTTTGAACCTGTTTCGGTTTTAAAATTTTAAAATTAATAATGTCGGTTTGGTTAATTTTTTTATGTAAAAACCGAACCGAACCAAACCGAAAATGATCACCCTTAATTTAAAGAGAGAGGGGGGAACAAGAATTTTTGGAACCAAAATAAAAGTTTGTTAGTTATGTGTGTTTAGTATGTATTGTTGTGTTTATAAAAATTAAAATAGATTTAATTATATTGTTTAGTTGTAGTTGAATTTTCAATGTAACTTTAAAAAAAACTATAAGAAATTGATAAAATAAATAATTTATAATTGTGTTGGTTGGTTAAAATAAATAATTTATGGTTAGTTATAAGGATACTTGGTTAAATGATAATTTGGTTACTTATATTAAATAAAAAATATTTGAAATTTTAATAATAAGAAAATCCTATAATGTTTTTGATATATAAAATCTCGTTTGTGAATTATAAAAAACAATAATTTTGAAAGCATCTTTTTTATAATATATATAAATAAATTTTGAAACTTTATATTAGAAACTTATAATTTTTGGACTTTTTGGATCTTAATTAATTTAGTTATATACTTGTATTATTTTGCCCCTCCTGAAATTATATCATGAATCCGTCACTGCACCATCTCAATCACCCTATATCTCCATCATATGTACTGAAATTTATTAACAACAATACACAGAATATTTAGTTAAAAAAAATAACACAAATTCATGTCCACAAGAACTCCAGCAGCACTTGTAATGTTGATGAGATTTTATTTAGGCGCTGTGAACTGGTAGGAAGCATAAGAAAGGGTGCCATCAGTCCAGCTGCTGTGCACTAATGTGGCCTTAGAATCTTCACCTGCTGCACCCATGGCTACGTGCAGTGGGTAGAAGTGGTCCGGCCGAGGGTGAGCCATTTTTGGATGTGGTGCCTTTGACTCGTAGTGATTCACATCTTCATATCTGCACAAAAAAGGATACTTAAAACTTCAACGGTGAAGATTTAATGAGAAGAACCAGCCAAAGCAATGGTGGAACTAGAAAGTGTCAGCAACAAATATGAAAGCAGCAAGAATCATGATCGTATCAAATCCCTCAGATAGTGTTCGGCGGACAAAGGAGACGGAAACAGTAGGGGGAAGAGAGGGGACATGTCTCCCTCTGCTTCTATTTTGAAAAAAGCACATAAATTTACTTCAAACTATTCCAGAGACACAGATTTACATTTGTATGTATGCAAGCTGCATTTCCATTAATGCACGAAAGACAAAATCCATGACAGGATTGAGAGATTGTACAGAATGCCACAGGAGAAACAAGCAACTTTCCGAGAAACATTTACCTTCCTTCAATAAGAGCATCTTTAAGCCAGTTATCAAACTCCAACGCCCATGAAGGAACAGGACTGCCATCAGGTAGCCTGGAACCCAAGTTGTGCACAGCAGATCCGGATCCGAGGATGAGGACACCTTCCTCTCTGAGAGGGGCCAAAGCCTTCCCCATGTTGTAATGGTGAGTGCCATCTCTATCGGATTGAACGGAGAGCTGGCACACCGGGATGTCAGCCTCGGGATACATGAACATCAATGGAACCCAAGCACCGTGGTCGAGCCCTCGTTTCTTATCTTCATCAACATGCTCAATGCCAGATGCCAAAAGCAATTCCTTCACCCTCTTCGCCAATTCTGGAGCTCCAGGTGGTGTATACTTGATCTAAGAAAAGCAAAATAGCATTAGAAAGAATGATTTGATACTGAAATAAACAAAGTCTCCTCTTGATCCTACCTAGTCCTGTAAACAATTCTGTTTAGAATCAATTACAGTTCTTCAAGTCTTGGATTGTCTTCACTTCCAAAACAAAATCACAAGACTTAAGAATTCATGGTAGATTAGATCCTGTTTGCTTCTACAGAATCATCTTGATGTAACAATCATTTTAATTCAACAAATCAATAATGGCTTTAAGGGGTGCCTCAAATTCTACAAACTACTTACAGATCAGGAGCATGTTTTCCATCAACACAAATTCAACAGTGAAATCGAAATGGATCATACACGATTTTATTTTTTCTTAAGAAAAAAATCACCTTCCTATTCATAAGGAAACTCATCTTCCTATCCATAGTTGCGTGAAATCAGAAGACCCCAGATAACAAAATCTCGCAGAAACCTAAAAGAAAAAAATCTTTGGAAGAAAGATTGATCAGGAGTATACCTGGTACAAGGGTTTGGGGAAGCCATAGAAGTCATAAATGGTATCATTTCGATCAACAACATTAACAGTAGGTTGTGCAGTCTCCCAATGAGCAGAAATAACGAGAATGGAACTTGGTTTCTCTTTGTAAACACTTTGTTGCCATGACTGGAAGAATTTTCTGGCAGGTACGGTTTCATCAATGGCAAGTGTTGGAGCTCCGTGTGAGAGATAAAATGTTTCCATCAAAGCCATTTATTAATTTGGTACAAAGAGAAGGAAAACGAAGACAGAAGTAGAACAAGACAATCTCCTCCTTTCCTTAAATAGAAGAGAAGAGAAGCGGTGGCTGCAAAGAGTTACACGCGGAGATGTGTTCGAATGGAAGAGTAATGACTTGCTGAGGTAGTTGCTTACGCTGTTAAGCACACGTACTGCAACATTCCGTGTCAAAAATATTCTCACATAAATCTTGTGTTTATTTTGTGCTACCTAGTTATTTATCCATGAGATGATTTTTGAAAAGTATTTTTATTTATTTTCTGTGTAATTAAAAAATATATATTTGTATAAAATTTAAAGATTTTATATTTTTGAAGAAAAATATATGTTTTGATGGATGAATTATTTTTTTTTTATTTTAGTAGCATGTTATTTAAATATAAAGTAAAGACAATTCAAATGGGTTTTAAAAAAAAAAAACAAAAAAACACTTATAATGATTTAAAAAGAAAGTCTCAATAATTTTTTTTATTTGAGATAATTATGTAAAAATTATTTTATTAAATATTCAAGATCACATTCTAAAAAATTATAATAATTAGTGAAATAATTACCAATATTATCCTAAAAGGCTATAATCTTATTTGAAAACTATGCCAAAATTGAATGATATTTAATTGTATAATATTTTAAATATAGTTTTAATTGTTTTATATATAGTAAATTTTAATCAAAACTTAAGAAAAAATAATTAAAAAACTAAAAGACTATAGAAAGAGGGCAAACATCTAGATCTACGTGCTTGGCCCAGTAAAAAAATGCTGAAGCGCGCGTCGCCTTGCCCAATCATCTCTCAAGTTTTGTTTGGCAACACAGTAACTCCTTCCATTTTCATACGAAAGAGGAAAATTCAAAGTTGTTTTTTTCTTTCCTAACATTCACAACAAATTCTATCCAAAATCCAGAAGATATCTGGAAATTTCGAGATCTTGACACCAAAGCATTTTGTTATCCAAATTTTGGTGCTAACCCTTTATCTGAATCTATTAGGGTGTCTTGCAGCTCTTATCTAATAGGGGGTTTAAGAACTGTAATTGGGAGACCACTTCAAGATGACTAAGGTGGTACTGATTACTGAATAATATTTCAAAGCAGTCATGAGAATTGATGCTGCTGCTATTCCTCAAATTCTTTGTTCTCCAGAGCATCACAAGGATGTATAATTTTGTTTGCCCGCACATTCTTATGACCTTCTCTTCGTATTCTTCTTTACTTTTTAATGTGCTCAGGACATGGAAGAAGTGGCGGGAAAAGGGCACTGTACCATCGCAATTATTGCGAGAAAGATGTAACAGGGAAGGTCCGTATCAAATGTGCTGAGTGCCTTGATTTTGGCCTGGGTGCAGAGTGCTTCTCTGTAGGAGCTGAGGTTGGACCTCATAAAAGCAATCACCCTTACAGGGTTATGGTCAGTTCTTCTCCTTCTAACTAACTTGTTATCTTGCACTGTTCTGTTCATTATTCTTCCTTTAATGTGGCACTGAGCTCGTCCCTGTATCAGTGTGGGAGCCTTGCTGCTCTGTTTGATGAAATATGATGGGAATTTTGGCTTTCCTGTTTCATCTCTGTTTAGAATTTCATAACTGTGCCATACTGAACTGTTCTTTCTCGTGGCATCAAACGGTCACTTCTGTATCGCATTCGTTTCTTCATGGTTTAACTAGTTCGAGTACCTACATGGACTTGATTCCTGCACGGCATAGTGTTCAAACTATAACGTCAGAATGCTGACAACATGTTTTTTATTCATTTTCATTTCTATCTTCCTCTCTTTTTCCCCCTTGACTGGAATGCAGATGAAGAAATGCTGCTTCTAGAGGTGTTTTGAGCGTTTTTTATATGTTTAGATGGAAGTTTTAGTCTTCACTGCAATGTCTATTGTTCCATATATAGGGAATTGAAATGTACGAATTAGGGAACTGGGCGGGAGTGGCTGATCATGTAGGCACAAAGAGTAAAGAAAAATGCATTGAACACTATAGTAGTAGTGCCTACGGTATGATATACAAAAAACTCCTCTTTTCAAGCTGATTTTTTTTCTGATAAAAGGAGCTTGTTGCTATGGCCATGGGGTTTAGGGAGTTCTATTTGCGTTGCATTCCTTGAATGGATGAGTTGAGTCTATACTAGATATCCAGAAAACTAAAGGCCAATATTTCCTGTAGGTGTACTGTTAATGTATGTGTTTTACTATGGTTACATCGTCATATTGATTTTATTCATATTAATATATTTAATTTATTAATAAATTTTTAATATCCATTAAATGTTTTATTAATGAATCTAGAATAAAAATAAAGTTTTTGGGATAAAAATATTTTGTAAATAAAATTATAAAAATGTTATAATTGTGGGATTCTTGTTGCATTCAAGCATTATTCCTAAATGTTTAGGTCAATACTCTATTAAAACTTGATATTAATTAGAGCTGTTGAGACTAATACATATTATATTCCTTTCTTTATGAAAAGAAGTGGATGTTCTGTTAAGTTTATGTATGAGATATAACTAGAACTAATATGTAGGTGTTTGCAGGATAACATGTGCACTGAACTGACCTGCATGAGAATTCCATATAAAAAGATCACTCGTGTCTATGGAAAGGCTTACGTGATGGTTGTTTAAGTGATTCTTAAACTTGAGATCACTAAGTTATATTATATAGAAAGTGTTATGTTTTAATCATGCTATACATTGTCCTAATCAATGGTAATAAATGAATAGATATTGTGTATAATATAAACTATATAAAGGTATTTATGTTATCAAAAGAGAATTCATCACCCTTGATAAATTAGAAAAAATATTTTATTTGTTCTCAATTAGTATTGATTGTAATTCATTATGCAATGTATAATAAGATTCAAAAAGAGTTTCAAATCTCATTAAAAGAATCAATGAATATAGTGTTGAGAACAAATATAATTCGACAGAGTAGACACATTCCATGATATAATATCTAAATCAAAACATTATTGATTAAGAGATAATAATTATACTGAGAAATTGATCATTAAAAGATTTTATAACTTTTCTAATATTTAAAGGATCATGACAGATTGCTAGACATTGCACTTAATCTTCAAATATAAATTAATTAATTATTAAATTGATAATAAATTAATTTATTTAATCATATTTTATTTAGAATTATCATTTATATATGGACAACTTATTAGAGAATCTAATGGATCTCACACATAAAAACCATTGATCGAAAATTAAAATGAAATGATTAATCAAGTGTGACTTGATTGTAAATAAATTTTAGAAATTAAAGACTAGAATATAATTAATACAAGAGGTTATAATTCTAGACTTAAAAACAATCAAGTAAGGACTTGATTGAATATATTTATAAAATTATCCTAAAATAATATATATGATGTTATTTAAAGGGCAATTGATATTTTGTTATTTATAGGTTTTTTAAATTTTTCTATAAATAAAATATTATGCCTTTTATTTCCAATGATAATGAGTAAAGTATATAACAATTTTTCTCTTCTAAAAAAATTTAGAATGTTTTTTACTAGTAGTTCGTGTACATTACTATTAGAAGCTAGACAATTAAACACTTTATAATTTACAACAATAAATATTCAAAGCAAAAAAATAATATCTAATCTTAAAATAATATTTATATAAACTCTAAATAACGATTTATCAGCTGTCGTTTTGGATTATGGCGTCATTCAATGTTCCATCTATGCTCTGGTCCTGCGACTCCTGTCAGTAGCAGCCGCTCAATTTCTCTTTGCAATGCTTACCAGTTGAAACAAACTTCTAGAGAATTCGTTCAAAGATGAGACTAGCTATGTTACAAACAAAGAATATACGCTGGGACTTTTCCCACCTCTGCAATTTAGTTCAAGATAATGCTTATGATATAGCATTTACGAATTAGATTTTACCGAACTAACTCTCAGAAGACGGCCGGCATCTTCTGGTTCTACGCCTGAGCTTGTGGAATCAGTACGGTACGACTCATTTATAGACATGCTATAGGTTTGGCTAGGATTCTGCCAGAAGTGGTTTCTTATAGCCTTGTATTTTGTGTTGATTGCTGAAAACCCAGGATCAGAAAGAAGGTCCTGAACAGGAGTTCGGCCTTCGAGCATGCTCACAACTTGAGACATTGTCGGTCTAAGAGTTGGGGATGCATTGGTGCATAAGAGAGCGACATTTAGCATCACCATAGCCTCTTCTGAAGAATACGCTGACCCCAATTCTGGATCGACCAACTCCAAAAGACTTCCTCTCTCTTGCAAAACATAGGCCTGACAAAATCCCAGATAAATCCAAATAAGGATGCTATAGTGCATTCATTATTGTGAAATGAGTTTAGGAAGTGCAGCGGAAATAAAGAACGACAAATGTAGATATAAGTTATCGGCTAGCTTTCCTTGGCGGATAAGACAACAGTCTTTTATGAGGTTGAATAATTTGAGAATTCATGTGAAACATTATATGCAAAGATTGATAAGACCTATAAAATGATTTGTTTAGTATGTGATGTTTTCAAACAAGGGATTATCACTTTCTGACAGAAGGAAACAGAAAACTTAAAAGAGTATAAACCTACCCAATCAAGAAGGTAAACAAACTCCTCCTTCGGCCTGTAGTTTGTGTTGCTCTTTCCACTGACAATTTCCAAAGCAACAACTCCAAAGCTATAAACATCCGCTTTGTTGGTCAAGTAGCCACGCATTGCGTACTCAGGAGCCATATAACCACTGAAAAATAAAAAAAGGTGGTTCAGCTTGCTACACAATCCCTGGTTTTCGTTCTCACACAGTCACTATTTAATTATATGATAATATAAAAGATCAAGAGATGTAAATGCTAGGGCTTATGATCATAAAAAAATAAATATGCAGTAGGTTGCAGGCTCAAAGCCTTGATACCGGTCTACTGGAAAAAGTTATGTCTGCCACCATATGAAAAAAGGGTTTAGGCCTATCTATAGGAAACCAGAGATTTGACTGAAAGAGGGTGGAGACATGAGATACAAAATGACAGATAAAGATTCTTTCTTGAAAATATACAATGTCCTGGTGGAGACTTACATGGTTCCAGCAATGCGAGTGCTGATGTGGGTATCGTCATCTTCATTTAGCTTTGCCAAACCAAAATCAGAAATCTTGGCATTGAGTTCCTTATCAAGCAACACATTGCTAGTTTTGATATCCCTATGCACAATTTTTATTATTGATTCTTCATGCAGGTACATCAAACCTTTAGCTACACCCAGGCAAATTTTCTGCCTGGTAGGCCAGTCCAGTTTCATTCTGAACTTTGCTTCCTTCCCTGAAATAATGGGGGCAAAAAAAACAATCAATTTTTGAATCCCAACAAAATGCCTTCGTTCAAAATGCTTCTGATAGAAGAAAGAAATTAACTCACCGAGAAGAGCACGGGATAAGCAATTATTTTCCATGTACTCATATACAATCATCAATTGGTTTCCTTCAACACAACATCCATACAACTTTACAAGATTCGGATGTTGCAGTGCAGATATCATTCCTATCTCATTCACAAATTCACGATTTCCTTGCTTGGATTTTGAGGAGAGTAGCTTGACTGCAATCACGGTTCCATCCGATAGTGAACCCTGCATTCAATAATGAAAAGTTCCCACTCAAACTTATGGACAGTTAATAATTAGCATTGCTTTCTTTATTTGCTGCCCTACATCTAAAACTAGAAAGAATCCAAAAATTTATGGAGAACATTTGACCAATTCTTGTAGTTGTTTTTCCACCGCCAACTTGTAGAACATATTTAGGACAGATTAAAGAACCTATCAACCATGCAGTTACCTTGTAAACAGAACCAAAACCACCCTCCCCAACTTTGTTTTCCGCATCGAAGTTATTGGTGGCAGCTTTCATCTGTCTAAGCGTGAATAGTCCTGTTTGCAGATCTAGGCCTTTAAGCTCTGTCAGACCACAGTTTTGGATGTCAAAGAGAATATTTAAATGATCATAGAAAAAGTTCTATTATGAGTATCTTTAAGAGAATATCGAACAGAGTATTTTAAGTTCACAGGAAAATGTTGAAGGAGAACATTTAGGGAAATCACAGAAAATCTTCAAAGGAAAATGCAATGAGAATTGAGGATTGAATTTGGTAATCCAAGATTCCAAAAAAACTTGTTATATTTTGTTCCCCTTTATAAGAAGCCCAAAAGAAATACCTATACCTTTATCTGCAGCGGCTTTGCCACAAAGCCAGCCATTTCTCCACATGACACCTAGTACCAGAAAGGCAAGGAAAATTGCTCCAGCTACTGCTCCAGTCACTATGATTACTACATTCCTTTTGCTACCATTTGAAGGTGGTTTAAAGTCTGTGTAAGTAGAGAAACTGCTATCAATGGGTCAATTTATAGTAACGAGTAAAAGAATAAATCTAAAGAATGTAACTCACTAGATACAAACATATCAGTTAATTGGATGGTTTAAAGCACAGCTGAAAAGTTTTTATCACAAGGTATCAGTAGTAGTAGTAAAAGTGCTTCAGTCCTGATTTTAGGAATCGGTCCTATGGCTTGGGACATTCATAAGTCATTATATTTCATCCCCTAGCCTCTCTAAAACCAATATCTGTTCAGCATTTTTAGCAAACCTTGCTGAATACAATTGTCAACGTGCAATTACAAGTAACATAGATCCTTATGCCATGTGTTCGTATACATTTTTCAGATGCAGCAAATGACGGGGACAGAGATGGAAGGACATCAAATATGTGTTAGCTACCTGACCAGAGTGGACCTCATTGGAAGACATTACCAGAAACAAATTTCACTTTTATGGGAAATGATTCATACAGTGGCCCAGCCAAACTTTCCATTACAGCTTCAGAACTTTTTTAAGTTTAAGCTGTCAACTTTCAAGTGCAATGACATTTAAAGTGAAGATGAACTTTGAATCTGACTTACTCGGGTCTACCGATATAGCTGATATTAGAGGACCATAAATTCCTCTAAGTGGTATGCCTGTTGTCCCTCTTCCAGCCCAATACAAGCGGATCTTTAATGTATGATGTGTTACTGCTGCAATGAATGTCTTTACAAGGGGTATGGCAACACCTCCAGCCTCATCTTCAATATTAAAATCTTTCAGAACCAACTTTCCCTATATTTACAGATTTGGCACAAGTACTAATTAGTTAACAAGTATGGATATAAAATTCAGGCACACTCATTTCTTTAGGATCGTGTACAAAAGTTTAGTTACCTGGATGTAAACATCAAATATACGCTTCCCAAGACTAGTTAATGAACTGTCATTTGTGAAAATAATCTCAGCAAAGTGAAGTTTTACTGTGTAATTCCCATTCATGAGGCAAAGTCCGTAGTAAGTGAGAGAAAGGGGAGAAACACGCGCTGTTGTGTATAGTTGTGCAATGGTAGCAGAGACATTGGATATAGCAGACTTGTTGGTTTTAGTATAGGCGTCTGCCTCACTGTCATCGTCCATGAAGTTGCCGGTGCTACTAAACGCCCATTCTTGGCTTGGGTGGGAGTAAAACATAGAAGCACCCCTTGGTTCTTTATCATCTTGGTAAGTGGTGTTGCCATCGACAGTTATCTCATTACCTCCACAGTTAATATGCAAGGAATAGTGTTCTGACAAATATTGACAAAATAAAAAAGGATTTAGATAGAGATATATTTACCAAAAGAAAATAATCATCAGAAGAGAAATGGAAAACTAGTTAAATCAACTGATAGGTAGGCTTCTCCCATAGACATTGTGGAATAAAATGTATTTTAGGCTACTCACGTTGATTTCGGGAAGCAGAACACGGAAAGTTTTGTTTCAGGCATGAATGGGCTTTACTTCTGCAACATATTTTGAGAAAACGAAACTTCAAGTGATTATACTGACACATGATGTTAAATTCTTAAATAATGATGAGGAGGAGAAATGGAAAATATCCTTCAACGTCTTATAACAAATAATTGAGTAAGGTTTCAAAATTCTTACGATTTAATTGTTGACGGCGAGAAGCTCTCCACTATGTTCCTGCAGAAGTGAATGAAATGGTTCACTGTTAAATAAGAGTTTTTTTCCTAAAATAAGAGAAACATTTTAATGATCACTCACACGCTCCCTCGTGCACATTCATCTGGACTTGAGCTTTGCCAGGTGAAGTTGTTATAAGAAAGATCCCTGAAGACACCAATGGAAAAACTTCAAACCATTATCATCTATTAAGTTCTGGAAGATTGGAATAGAACTTTGTGTAGGAGTAGAACTTCAAGCTGGAAAATGAATCTGGAGGAACTAGACATACACATTCTTGTTTCTTTCCAGAAGCCATGGAGGAACAGACCCAGTGAGCTTGTTTCCTGTCAAGTACCTAGAAAAATTAAAGATGACAAATATTAGGCTACTCAGAAGCTTACAACCAAGAAATATATGAAATATATATATATATATATATACACACACACCACATCAACTTACAGGAAATCTATTCTTGCCAGTTGGATAAATGTCGAAGGAATTTCTCCTCTGAGGTTATTGAAGCTGACATCTCTACATTGGTATGAAATGAAAGTACTTAGAGGGGAAAAGAGAGGGGAGGCAACTGAATAAATGAGAAGAAACTATGTGTGCAGCTTACTTATATCAGTTTTCAGGTTCTTCACAAGGCATATGTCATGTAGTAAATTGGGTGTTTCCATAGCTCATAATTGCACTTCCGACTGAAAGCTTAAAAACAGACGATCAAATTGTTTTCGAGGATAACATTTGAGCCAGTGATTTATACGGAAAATCTTAACTTTTGAAAGCACATCATTAAGGTTCGAAGAGGCACACATTCAAGTTCACTGCCAATTAGTTTTTCAACATCAGTATCAAAGCTTGAGAGGTGATACCGTGATAGTTTTACGATCCATAAGATGCCACACAAGAACGATTGTCCAAGTTCAACTGTGGATGATCAGGGTATTCAATTGCATTGGATGGACCGAGACCTCAAGAACCCCAATTCTATAGAAATGTTCATCATTTTTAAGATAGCAAAAGCCTATCTGTCTCTTTTCCAAATATAGTCCATGAATCATGGAGATTCATTTTATATTTTTTAGTGACATCCAAAACATTCTGGGAATTTTCAATAAAATTTCTTGAGAAAGTGAACGATAACTATATTGACAAAGATTGTTTTGAAAGCAAATCATTACACCCTCTATATGGAACCACTTACAAGTGCTTCAGTTTTTCCATCTGCCCAACGTATTCTGGGATCTCTCCATATATTAAGCAGTTTCTCAATATCCTGCATTTTTAAAATTTTGGTCATGTATATATTATCTACGTCAAATACAAATCAAAGAATAAGAGTTATAGCAGAAAAACACATAAGATTAGAGCTCCAACTCACAATGTTTTCATGGATTCCATATCACTCAGTGGTGGGAAGGGAGACCCTCTTCCTGTTAAGTCACTAATCCTCCTACAAGCATCATTGAACAGAAAACATGCTGTAAATAAACATATTATATGTACATGAAAGACAAAATGCAGATATTCTGATTGCTTACAAATCACTTAGTTTGGTCAAGGAAGCAATGCTAGAAGGTATGGGCCCCTTAAGAGAGGTACCCTGTATATGCCTGTAATAAATATATTAACAACAAAAGAATCCATCAATTATAAAAAAAAAAAAAAACGGAGCATAAAGAGGTAAATGTTGGAAACTCACAGTTTCTGAACCTTTGTCCATTTACTGATGAAAGTAGGTATCTTTCCTGAGAAATTATTATCATTTATCCTCCTAAAAGGTGCCAAAGAAATACAAACTCAGAGAGTGTTCTGAAAGTAGTATTGTTTACCATAAAATTCAGATAAAATGATGAAGAACACATATGAAAAACAATATTTAAAAGAATTCCAATAACATAATTTCCACTGAATTTGATCACCATGCATGGTTAAATTATCCTCATAGAAGATTGAAAGATCTAAACAATCCCAACATGTTAAATATGAGTATCCTGGCATCAAAATCAGCTATATTTCCTGTGGAGATAGAAGTTGATTGCATATGAGACGCGGCAAACCACCCAGCCGAGGCAAATCGAAAGATGAAGGCATAAAAAATGCCGAGTAATCACTGTTTGTTTGGTTAATAGACCTGTGAAATCAATTAAAAGAGAGAAAAAAAAAGTCTACTTACACATCTGTCAAGTTGACCAACTTGCCAAGTTCTGCAGGCAAGTTTCCTGTCAATGCATTTGAGGAGAAAACACTGGAGATAAATGACATTAAAGTTAATTTTAGTAACATTATATGATACAATATCTAGAATCAATAAGCATGGAGATGAAGAAAAGGCATTACAGTTTCTCTAAATTGATCAGTCTTCCAATTTCAGGTGGAATGGGTCCTGAAAAATGATTTCCTTCAATACTCCTGTAACAGGAATGGATGTGTTAATGTCACTTCACAATAAACAGTCTGAATGATTCAAATCCATACTTAAAACCTCTAAAGCCTAGCTAAGGACAGGTCAATCTGCCAACTTTCATTAAATGAACTGTTCACATTGTCCTCTTAGCATGCCAAGGTGGTCAGAGTCAGACAGCCTCCGCCTCAAATCAATAACAAATGAAATGCTTTTTACTCCAATTAGAGAACCAGAATTAACAAAACTTCTTTAAAATGTTTCCAATCTTATCTTTAATGATTTGACTGGCAAAGTGCCAGCATGTAAACAATGAACCCTCAACAGATGATTCACTGCCTCTAAAAATCATAGATGATTGCAGACTCAGAGAAAAGAGAACTCAACATACAGGTTTCTGAGGGTGGTCATGTTGGTGAGGACTTTCGGGAATGGCCCTGACAACCGATTCCCCATAACAGAGCTGCATAGATACGTTAGGAAAGTATGAAACTTCAGGTTAACCATCTACATTGAATCGAGAAGAGAGATGAGAAGAGGATGTGGTGGGTGCCCTTACAACTCCTCCAAGCGCAAGGTACCCCATTGGGGAGGTATAACACCAGTGAAGAGATTGCGGCTAAGGTCCCTGCTTGACAATTAAGTGCATAATCAACAGCAGCAATTCAGTGTAACGAAAACTTTAGAAATGTTTGATATGTTGCTCACAGTTGTTTAAGGTAGCGAAACTTGGAAAACTCCGGTAGAATGATTCCCGATAGATTCTGAGACTTTAAAGCTCTGCAAGATATTTCTACAGAAATATTAGAACACATAGCCCAAGACATCCTTCCAAGAAATAGATTAAGCAAAACATGACTTGAACTATAATCACACACAGATCACTGGATTTGGTAGGGGGAAGAGGAGCAGTACATGCTTACTAGGTGGCAAGAGGAATTGTTGTTGAAAGAGCAGTCACAAGTGACACTGTTCTCGAACCCTTTCCTCTCGTCCAAAATACTCCAATTCCCTTCTCCACTACATGGATCCTTGTTGAAATCCCAGTCCTTCTTCCCCAGCTTCTTCCCTATTTCTCTTAATACCCTAACTGCAATGCAAAACACATACCCCTTAATTTGTACATGGGCATTTTTCTTTCATATCCAAGGAAAGAGTAGATATATAGAAGAATGAGATGCTGTGTTTCTTGGAGATCCAGTCAGGGAATGAAGATATTGTTGCTGTATTGATTACAGTACATTACCTTCTTGGGAGTGGAGCTTAGCTGAAGCAGAAGCTGCAAGTCCAAAGGAAAGGAGAGTGATGGAACAAATGATGGATACTTGCAGGAGCAGTTGTGGACTGCTTGCCAAATTACAAGCACCCCCCATCTTCTTCTTCTTCTTCTTCTTCAGCCGTGGTTTGCTCAGAGCTCTGCTTGCCTGGACAGGGACCAGTAGTGTCTGGAAGGAGAGAGTTGGGGAAATAAAGAAAGCGTTTATCATAGTTTAAAAAAATAAAAAAAAAAGTTGTGTCTTCTAATGGACGTACGTAAGGAGCCCCGACAGTGACAGTGACAGGAATACTTAGCCCAACTTTTAACTATAATTTTTAATATTAAATCATAATTTACTAATAAAAATTAATATATATTATAAGAATCTAAACGAAAATGATTTGTGTTTTTAGCAGTGAAGCCGTGATTAATAATAATACATATGATTTGATTGATGGGTTGATTTTGACTTGCGGCGGTCAAAAGTCTCTAAACTACTAAAAAGATATTATATCCTTCCTTTACGCGTTTTTGGAACACTGCGTCGGCACTCGTGGGACAACGATTGGGTCTCTCTCTCTCTCTCTTTGCTTGAGTTTTATTTTTTAAAAAATATATATTTTTTATTTATTTTAAATTAATTATTTTATTTTTTGATATTATTTTAATGTTTTAATATAAAAAATAATTTTAAAAAAAATTAGCATAATTTTCTAGTATATAAGAGCACAGCAGTCACCTCTTGTACCATCAATTAATGCATCATGTATGGTTGGATAACATGGACAGCCATCGATCGTGTAAAATATATATATATTTTTAAAAAAAAAAAAACACTTGAGGGATTAGTTATTGTGGTCAATCGTGTGACTTGTTCCGTTCCCGTCCCGGGTTCGATCCTCTATGTGCACGTCTGTCACCCCGCGGTGCCTAACCTGCCCCTGGGCTTGCAGGATGTCCAGTGGGCCGTGGGGAATAGTCGTGGTGCGCGCAAGCTGGCCCGGACACCCCACGTAAATCAAAAAATAAAAATAAAAAAAAATAAAAAAAATACATGCTATAATCTTAATTTGTATCTAGAGTCTAGACCTTGTGATAGATCGATCCACTGCTATGCTAGAATCTTCTCTTCTATGATGTCCAAGAATCTTAGGAATTAAGATTGATATTCTTGCACGGTATTTTCAAACTTTGATTATTTTATGCTTTTAATTCGAGATAGATTAATATACCAGAAGATTTCTTGTAAAATTTAATAATTAGGTTAAAAATTATGTTTGATAATATAAAACTGATCAATAAATAATTTAATTAATATTAAAATCTGAATTTTCTCATCCAATTATTTCTAGAATCATATTAGTTATTTTATTAAATCCTTGAGATTTTTTTTTATTCATTTTATCTTTTGTTTTATTTATAGATTTGCTATTGTTTTACATTAATGTTATCAATTTTTAATAAGGATTTACACCGATATATTTTCACCAATTTTTTTCTTCATTTTTATTTCTCATTTCTATTATAACTCCCCAAATTTATTTTCTTATTTTTAAAACATATTTATTTTAATTTTTTCGTAATTTTTCTGCGAGTCAAAACCGAGTTTACACATGAAATATACTTCATTTGATTCTTTTTGTGGGCCCCCACTGCCCCCATGCCGTCTGCAGGCTGAGAACGAGTTGTTTATTTGCACGCTTCAAATTAACAGTAACTAATAGGACCAGGAGTTCACGAATTAGCATCTTTTCTTTTTCGAATTAAACCAAGCCAAATCAAATTATTGATTTTTACTAATTAGTTAATTAACACTTAATTTTTTGAATTATATATAATATTGTTCTTAATCTCAAATTTTAAATAAAATCTCTTCAACTCCTAAAATTATTTTAAAAACTTACTATTACGAATATTTTTTTGGGAATGCGGTGTAAACTTGTTCCTTACAAGTTTAAAATGTGTTTTTTACTAAAAATTAATATTTTTTTATGTTTTGGATTATTTTGATGCGCTGATCTTAAAAATAATTAAAAAAAATAAAAAAAATATTATTTTAATTAATTTCAGCATAAAAACACTTTGAAAAGCAACCGCAACAACTACACTCTCAAACAAGCTCTAAATCAAGGATTCAATAATCAAGAAATTTCTTACAATTAGCATATCGTACTTGAAGATCGGTGTGTATTTTGAGATATTTCTTATGAACAATAAATATATTTTGGATTAATTTGGTATGAAAATAAATTTTACTGGATTAAAAGGAAGAAAGATCACTCGTTTACGTAATGTATTAAATCGATCATGCATGAAGAACCAGAACCAGCAATATAAATATTATGAGAGGAATTAAGTGCATGAATGTGATTGATGGCTGGCTAGCTAGCTTCCATGGCTCCAAGAGAAAACAAAAGAGGGATGGTGTGATCGCCAGCTGGCTTCTCTTGTCCAGTCCTCAAAATTGACCTCCACTTATCTTGTTCATCATCATCACTGCTTCTTTCCCTCCTAAACGATCTTTGACTCTCTCTTTGCCCCTCGAGCAATTAATTCTCTTTTCTTTTTTTATTTATATATATTTTTTTTAAAATTATTGATGAGAAAAGGAGGAGTTATGCTAAGAGTTTGTGTTTTTTATCAATGGATTTAAATCATTACTTTTTTAAGGAAAAAAAATACTTTTATTATTGATGTACAAGTAAATAAATATCAATCTATATAATTCATGTTCTAGCTTTCAATTAAGATTTATCTTTACGATAGATAAACTAAGTTGACAGTACTTGTATTTTTTTTGTTTCATTGGATTTATTTTTCTTCGCGTGCGGTTGCGGTTGCTTTTTAAAATTGTTTTCATGCCGAAATATATCGAAATAATATTTTTTTTATTTTTAAAAAAATTATTTTTTAGATCGATCCAAAACATACAAAAATAAATTTAAAATTTTTAAAAACATGAGAATAACTACATTTTCAAACAATCTCGACGGAGTATGGGCTTAAGATAACTTAATCAATAATATAGCCGAACATATCTTTTGTTTGTAAAGTTATATTCACACTTAATTAGTATTGACTATATATTATATTCAGTGATATTTATTTTGGTGTTAATGTTATTTCTAATTCTACGTGCTTAATAGTTAATATTCTAATCAATCTTTTGTTTTATTTGAAGCAACGATTAATTTTCAAGAGCTTTGCAAGCTAGTATCGTATATTATATGTACGTAAACCTATCTATACACACAGCCTATATCAAGCCTACACGTGTTTGTCTCGAATCAATCATTTTCTGTGAGAGAGTTTTCACACTACTTTATCGCTATGCATTTCGAGATCCGAAATGCACTCACATCCTTGCGAGTGAAAGAGGAAAAAAATAAGATACCGACATGACATGACATGACATGACATGCATAAAATAAAATAAAATATAAAGCATATATAATAATCTTTTATTTAAGTTGATGTATAATATAATAAAATAAAATATAAAGTTTGCCAGTGAAGTTACTGTATCCCAAGAAGTAACAGTAACTTGTCCTTGTAAAAAATAATGTGAAATAAGATTTGGCAGTCAAAATTATCTTTTCATCGTAATGCACAGTGCAATTACAAATTTAACACTTTAATAAATAATTCTAAAGCTTTTGATATGGGGGTGTTCTTGTCCTTTTATTTTTATAAGAATGAAGCAACCACTTTGACACCTTGGAGACAAAAACAACAATTATTTTACATTAGTTTTTATTAGAAATATGAAGGTTGTTTTGGGTATTATTGTAATAGTTATATATTAAATATTATTTTAAAAAAACTTGTTAGCGCCTTTTTGCACGCGTTAGCGTGTGGACGACATTCAAGTGACACGTGTGGGGTTACTCAGCTAACTAGAATCGTCTTTCAAGGCAGTGTTAGGTAAATCATGGCGCCCTAAACATGATGGTGCGTATGTGCATACCTAATGCGTCGCTGATTTTGTGTCAAATGCCATTTCTTTTTCTCCTTCTTCTCATTTCTTTTTTCTTTGATTTTGTGTCCAAGATTTCACAGGTTATGAGTTTTAGAGATTAAATCAGGTTTAGAAAGTTCATCTGGTTTATTTTTATTTTTTTAAGGTGATGTTTTTATCCTTTAGTTTTGTTAATTTTTGTGATTTGCCTACCATTGTTTTTTTAATTTTATCCCCTACAATTTTTTAATCCATGTATGATCTTTGAAATTACAAATGGTTTTCAATTCCATCCCCTATCAATTTTTTTATCTTTCAAATTTGGTTCTCATTCTTTTAATTGTTATTTTTTTTGTTTGTGTTCATTTTTAAAATTCATTTTTTTTTCAAATTTTATTCTTCTTCAATTTTTTTTCTATAAAATTTTATCCTCATTTTTTTTTCTTGCTTTTGCAAGCTTTTCTTGATAATATTTTTTTCATTGATTTTATTATTTAAAATTAAATTAATTAATAATTGAGTTTATTTTATTTTACTTGGTCTAAAATTTCAAAGATAATAATTTTTAAATATTTTAGACAAGATGCAGAAGGTTTTTTGGATTATCATCGAGAGATCACGAAGAAGCACAAGAAGAATTTAATGATTAAAGGAATGAATGTCAGACGTGTAGATGCTTTCTTGTTGCTAGCATGCACCAATGTTTATGGATTTCTTTTTTGTTTTTTTTGGTTTGTTTTTTAAGTTTCCTTGTTATATTTTTTTTAATTTTAACTTTTTTTTTAATATTTTATCTATAAAATTATAAATATGTTTTAATTTTACTTCTATGATGTTTTAATCTTTCAGATCTGGTTCTCATTCTGTTAATTACTATTTATTTTATCTATAATCATTTTAATTTTTTTTTAAATTCCAATCTCCTTGCACTTTTTCCTGTTAAATTTTATTTCTATTCTTTTTGTTATTTTTTTTCAAGTATTTTTTATTGATATTTTTTATTGATTTCATCATTTAAAATTAAATTTGTTGAGAATTGAGTTTCTTGATTGAACTCGAGTCCACAACTTTGTGGGTTGTGAGTTTTAAAGATTAAAATATATTTAGGAGGTTCATCCGAGTTTGCATGGTTTTTTTCCTTTTATGAAGCTGCTACTTTCTAATTTTTATGTTTTTTTGGTGTTTTTTTTGTGATTTTATTTAATTGGGTTAGCCCTCTATAAGTTTTTTCAATTTCATCCCCCATCTTTTTTTAATCTATAAATAATTTATCAAATTACAAGTTTTTTTCAATTTCACCCTCTATGATTCTTTAATCTTTCAGATCTAGTCCTTATTTTGTTAATTACATTTTATTTTGTTTGTAATCATTTTTTTTCAATTTCATCATCCTTGTGTTTTTTTCTGTTAAATTTTATCCTCATTCTTTTTGTTGATTATTTTTTTATTTTGTAGGTTTTTTTATTAATTTATTTTTTCACAATTTCATCCTTCAAAATTATATTTGTTGATAATTGAGCTTTTTGATTAAACTTAAGTCCAAGATTTTACGAACTGTGAGTTTTAGAAATTAAATTAAATTTAGAAGATTCATTTAGGTTGTTTTTTTTTTAATTTTTTAAGTTGATGTTTTCTTATTTTTATTCTTTTTTTTGTTTTCTTATATTTTTTATGATTTTATTCTATTGGGTTAGCCCTCAACAATTTTCCCTACCATTTTTTTAATCTATCAAATTACAAGTGTTTTTTCAATTTCATCCTTATGATTTTTTAATCTTTACAATTTGGTACTCATTCTTTTAATCGCAATTTATTTTGTTTTGGATCATTTTTATTTTTTTTTCAAATTTCATCCTCCTTAAGTTTTTTTCTCTCAAATTTCATCCTTATTTTTTGGCTTTCGCAAATTTTTTTATTAATATTTTTTTCAATAATTTTATCCTTCAAAATTTAATTGGTTAAAAGTTAAGTTTCTTCATTGAACTCAGGTCCATAATTTAACGGGTTGCAAGTTTTAGAGATTAAACAAAGTTTAAGCAGTTCACTTAAATTTACTTGTTTATTTTTTTTTTCAGGTTGTTCTCTTTTAGTTTTACTTTGTTTTTTTTTTCACGGTTTACCTTATATTAGATTAATATTGGGTTATTTGATAATCTAGATAGGCTTAGGTTCAATTTTTTTATTAATTTATTTATTATTACTGTATTTTTATTTTCATATTATTTAAATTATTAATGTGATCAATAACTTGAAATTTAGAATTTTTTTACCCCAACATAAGTTTTACATTGAAAATGTTTTTGCTCGACCTGCGGCGAAGAGTTGAGCATGATTCCATGAGGTCATGAAAGGATTTCAATTGATGCATGACTAATGAATTGATGATGGGCCTTACTTGGACTGGGCCGTGCACATTCCCGGCCCCAATGTGATCTGCCTACTTTCCGGTAGTGTTATTTTATTTATAATATAAGCCAAAAAGAAATGGTAAACTATAAAATTCCTTCAACTGATTTTTATTTTATTTTATAAAAAATATAACACTGCATCGGCACGCATCCAAAACTTACTTATGGCATGGGATTCATGTTTAAGGAGATTCGTTTAATCCAAATGGCAATGATTTCTTTATTTAAGAAACAATATTAACGTGTTTGAGAAAAATAAATAATTACTGTTTACTGCAGGTGTTTATAATTAACTTCGAAGGAGAGCTGCGTACAGAAGTTCATTCCAGGTATCAGGAACCCCAGCTAGACACCAGTGGGTGCAGTCCATAGCTCTGTGTTCACCATGGCCGCCATAGACTGAAGGATGGCCATCTTTTCTCAGCTGTGAAAGGGCCGTGACATCGAGCAAATGTACTGCTACTGGCTTCGGCATTGCGCCTATTGCTTTCTCAACAACTATCTGTGCTGGATGATGTCCTGCTGGGTACGTTTTGAAGAACGGATCTTTCTGCCCCTCACAGTTCCTTGCATTTGGCTCTCCCCAGTCACTTCCACTGTTCGCCAATTAATCAACAAGAAATTAATCGCAATGCATGGACAAGCTAACATGTTTTGCACAGTGTCGTGTCCAGCAGATTGAAAGAAGGCTGTGCATGGGTATGAACTTACTTCATGTGATCTGGAGAAATCCCTTGGAAGAAGACTCTGGTTTTTGCAGTATCTACGTTGGTCTCGACCCATTTAGCCCACGTAGTCAAGGCTTTCTCGTATGCGACCAGCCGATCCATGTCTTGATATCTAGCATTCCCGACTTGAATAAACTTCCATCTATGAAGGATACACACACAAACAGCCAATTAGCCCCTCTAGCTGGGTTAAAGTAGTTTTATACATGACTGATGACACCATTAGCTAGCTAGGATCGAGGGTTAAAAATGGGCCACGCACGGCTGTTTTCTCCCTGTATGAAGCCACCAGTGCCAGGTGTTGAAGACCAAAACGTCAATCCCTTTCCATAAATCTCCACCTTTAATGGAGTCAAGCATAAGAGCAACCCCATGGCTTGTGCTTACCATGTCAACTAGAAATGCATTGCGGGAGAACATCACTTTAGCCCCATATCCCTGCAAAGATCACAAATCACTGTATTTTTTTAGAAAATGATTTGCAACATGTTTAAAGGATGATGGATTATGGTATTTATTGGGTGATTAATGCATATATAGATATTGCTTAATTAATTACGTCAAATCCTTCAAAAACTTCAGATTTACTCTCTTTTTTATATAAAAGAAGATGAATAAAATCATATTTCCTCCACGAAATCGGAATTGGAATCATACAGTTTTTTTTGTGTGTATATATAAAAAATTAAACCATCTGATCAGTTTTTCAATGATAAAGATGCAGCAACCAATTAATTAATTCCCACATGATCCAATTAAAAAAAAAACAAAACAGAAATAGGAATGCATGGAGACGAGGAATGAGGCAGGAGCAATTAAGGATTTCGGTCTCACAGGGAAGCTGAAAGTGGACAGCTCTCCTGTCCTGACCAGGCTATAGTTAGCTTGTGGTAGAGCCACATGAAGCATGCAAGTGAGTGATTGCCATTGATTCAAACTTAGTGAATCTCCCACGAACATGATGCTCTTCCCTTTAAGTATTTGTGCTAAGAAATGACCGCCATCAAACCTACAGTATATGGATCCATCAGCAAACACGAAATTCCTTCAAAGGGAAAGCAAATTCTTGTCAAATTACTTGTGTTGCTAAAGAACAACAAATTAAGAATTAGCTCAAAGGATGGATTTAGTTGACAGCAGACAGAGCCCTTCTCTCCACGGAAAGGACTCTCCTAATACGTTGAAATGTCACTTTTCAACATAAAATTATACTTAATTAACTACAAAAAAAAAAAATTTCAAAATTCAGATAAATTATACAAGTTGATATATGTCATCGTCTTCACTTGCAATTGTATTGTCTTTTTCACGTGATGTATGTAAATTGCGAAGTGATCAGCTAGCAAGCAAGGCCACAGATCGACAGTTACCAAATCCAATCACGCACAAAATTAAGCAGCCATGGCCATTATATATGGATATAATTAACAGTTCGATGATAAAATGAGAGAAAAAAACAGTGTGTACCTTGGAAACTTGCACCCTGCCTTGGGCTGCCATCTATACTTGAGATAGTCTCTGTCTGGGCGACGATTCTTCAGACAGTCAAACTCCTTCTCTATGAAGGGACATCGCGAGGCATCATAGAGAGGATATGCTTCATCACGAACCCAAATCCCTTTATAAAGATCACAACCACCACCTCTTGCAATCCCTCTATGGTGCACAGCTAGAGAAACAACTAGCAGTGCTGCTCTAATGGCAAAAGAACCCACGTCCATGAGAGCGAGAGAGACAGAGGCGAGTAGGTGCAGCTCACAAGACTTGTATGATAGTGAACATGAAGAACGTTGTAGTGGTAGTTCAATATGTTTATATAGAGTTTTTTTTTTTGTTTCTTTTCTGAATTTTCACTTTAAAATTAGTATTAATTAATAAGACTATCACTTAGGGTACGATATGTAGGATGTGATAGAATATCAATTGACCCACAAATATTAGCATAAATGGTTAATAATTAATTGACTAGGATATTACGATAATTAATTTGGATTAAGTTCTTCCTATATATAGTTTGTTGGAATACTTTTATAGAAAACAGTTTTTTTTTTATTTTTTTATGAATTTCTAGTTTTTGTGGGATACAGAAGCTCAATTGTGAGAGTTATATATATATATATATATATATATATATATATCATTTTACTTTAAAATTAATTATTTTGATGGTAAGAATTAATATCAACTTATATTTATTTTTTTAATCATTAAAATCCAAAATTCTCTCTTTTTTTTTCAAACCAAGGATTGAAAAAATAAATTAAATTTCTTATTAAAATTCAATTTTTAAAATATAAAGGAGTCAAAAAGTTATTATTTGAAAAGTAAGAAGATAAAAGTAAATATGATGTATAACTTTAAATTACCATCCATTTTTCATATTTTCCCTGTATTTTTTACTTTGGTTATTTATTTTTTAATTTAGCTATTTATTAGCATATCAGAAACAATTGACAACTAATAATTTAGCCACAAAAGTATTAATTCAAAGAAAAAAAATCACTAAATAAAAAAAATATTGTGAATTCCTGTAGAAACCATCTATGTTTTTTTTTTAATTGTAATTTTAATTTTTTTACATTGTTTTGCATTCCTTTCTGTCTTCTACTAAATGGTGTAGCTCAACTTGGATTCCAATTACTGCCAGTCTTTCTCCCTCTAAACTTTCACCTTTCACTCATGTGTTTAGATCTTTTTAGGTGTATAAAAATCCTCTAAGGACCTACCATATTTCCATTGAACATTAATATAAATATAAGAGATATTTGTCCCTCATTAAATGCTTTCAGGGTAATTACGCTACAGCCCTTCCTTTTCACAAATAACAAGATTTGTGGATTATAAATACACAATGAGACCTTCAGAACAAGAGTTCATAATTTTCATTCTCTGCTATATATATACTTTTAGAGTTTTTTTCTCTAGAATATTTTTGTATTTTTTCTCTCTAAAAAGATACTTATTTAAATATCAGAGAGTCCTCAACTCCATTAAAGGGGACCTTTTGCAGGTACTAGCCACAAACAACTTTGACATACCAAGAACCAAGTATAAGCTATTAACTACCTTAGCTAGGGATAATAAATGAGATTACTAGGACCAATTGATTAACCAATTGTCCAACCTAGGAGCCTTATTTCCATGCTAGTTGAATTTTTAAGAAATCATCACCTTTCATACCTTTGGTAAGACTGCTTGCCTCACTTTTATGATGTTAGTGCTGACTTTTTTTTTTCTATTAAACTTATTAAAAAAGGGGATGGATTTACAAATTTTCCATTGTTCATAGTATTTGGTATGTTATTCAATATTGATTGGACTAGACTGGAATGAATAAATAATTATCCTTTTTTTATGTGCTTTAGACTAGACTGGATAATTTATTTTATTTTATATTTAGCATACATTAGCCAGGACCCGTTTTACTTAGGGTCTAGACCGATTCATGTTTAAAAAAAAATAGAGGAAGGATTGATCCAACCTAACTTGGTAAAAAACCGTGGTCAATCTAAGATAAAACACGAATAAAAAATCTATTTAAAAAAAAACTTTTTTGGACAAAACAAGGTTGCTTTGATTTTTTTTTAATTTGGGACAGCTCGGGTTGACTTTTCTAATCCTTGACCCTAGCTTTTCCCTAGGTTGACCCCCCGAGTCAAACTTTAAAACTATGATACTTTTATCCAAATGTTGATTTGGGTCAATCAGGTTGACCCTCTTGGATCGTGACCCAGGTCTTACACCGGTCTACCTCTAGGTTAGGTTTTAAAATAATGATAATAATAATTTATATTATTATATTGATGTTGATCAACCCAAGTTAACACTCCTGACCTGTGACTCAAGATGTGTCCTAGATCGACTCACTTGTCATGTTTTAAAACTATAATAATAACTATTTTTTCTTTATATCATCCAGTCAACCTGGGTTGACCATCCTTACCCGCGACCTGGACCTTGCTATAAGTTGACCTTCTAGTCAAGTTTTAAAACTATAATAGTAATCATTTTTATCCTTATATTGACCCAGGTCAATGGTCAACCTGACTCATGATCCAAGACTTGCTCTAGGTTAACCCCTAATTTAGGTTTTAAAAGTATAATAATAACCATTTTTATCTTTAAGTTGATCTAGGTCAATGATCAACCCAACCTGTGACCCGAGCCCTGCCACATGTCAGCCCCTAAGTTGAATTTTAAAATTATGATAATAACAACTTTTATCATTACGTTGATCCAGGTCAATGGTCAACCCGACTTGTGACATGAGTCTTACCTTAGGTTGACCTCTAAATAGAGTTTTAAAACTATGATAATAATCATTTTTATCCTTATATTGATAGAGATCAATGGTCAACTTGACCTATGACCTGGGCTTTACCCTAGATTGACCCTCAAGTCGAGTTCTAAAATTATGATAATAACCGTTTTTATTCTTATGTAACTCAAGTCAATGGTTAACTTGATCTGCTTGCCTCAGGTTGACCCTTTTAATCAGGTTTTAAAACTATGATAATAACCACTTTGTAGTATTTTATAGTTTCGAAGCCCAACATACAACTATATTACCAAAGTGTATATGAACTTTGTAGTATTTTTCCTGGTATTGATGTCACTAACCAAATCGGAATCCATATAACCTTCAAGCTTCAAGTATGATATTGTGAAACAAAGAGATATATCTAAAGAACCTTTCAAATATCTTAAAATCCACTTGATTGCTTTGTGATATTATTTGCTTGAATTACTTATGTATCTACTCACAACTTTCATTGCATGTGTAATTTCTGGTCTTCTACTATAAACTCTTGATTTAAAATTTTACGATGTGAATAAAAATATTAAAAATCTAACACGATGATGAAATCAATTAATATAAAATATAAAATGAAAAAAAAACAATAATTGGAAAGAAATTTTCTTATTAAATAAACTTTAAGTATGTTATTTTAAAATAGAACGAGATGAGGTTTCTGGTTAGATGAAAATATATAATACATGTATGATGGCATTGTTGTAATTTATATTTGAGCCATCTTATTAGAGAATCTAATGGGTTACATAAATAAAAATCATTGGTCAGAAATTAAAATAAGATGATTAATCAAGTGTGACTTGATTGTAAATAAGTTTTAGAAATTGAGGACTTGAGCATAATTTATAGAAGAAATTACAATTCTAGACCTAGAAAAATCAAGTAGGAACTTGATTGAATAAATTTCTAAAATTATCATGAAATAATATATGTGATATTATTTAGGGGCAAATTGATATTTTTTCATTTATAGATTTTTGAAGTTTTCTTATAAATAAAATGTTAAGCTTTTTATTTTCTATATAATATACAGTAGTACAAAAACGATGTAAGTTACAGAACACTTGAAAAACATAAAAGAAAAGAGTTAGCACCCTTTCTCTCCCCTAAATGGGTTTAGGAGATTTTCTATTAGTGGTTTGTGTGGATTATTGTTAGAGGCTAAATATTTAAATAACTTGTGGTTTGTGACAATTTAGTCTTGAAATAATTATTTAAAGCTGAAAAACATTTAATTTTCAAGTAATTTTTTTATAAATTCTAAAGTACTACTCTAAATATGTTTAATAAGATCCTTAAAATTTTTTAAATTTATCGTTTCCGGTTAAGTATATGTTTTGGAAACTTAACATCAACAACTTTCCAAAGATTAAAATCATATTATGTTATCTAGCAAGCTGTTTATTCTTTACCGAAGGAATATATAGTATGCAAGTTCTGATGCTGAAGTTCAAATGGATTATGCAGATTGTTTGAAGCAAGCTGCAGAACATTTAAGCTTCTCTGTGATGCCATTGTCAATCCTAAACATCCATTGCACAAGCCTTGACGTAGAATTTTCCAGCTTGGTTTCTTTCATTGAAAGCTCATTTGCTTTGAGTTAACGTGTAGACCCTTGATCTGGTAAATGGTGATCTAAGCACAAGATCATCGGATAATACCTAGGCAGTTGAACGTCTAGAATCAGGTCTGGAGTCTAACTGTTCCACCTGAACGTTTGGAACAGCTCTCCTGTGAAGTTGGTGGCTAAATCATATTCATTAACTTTACTCAGATTTCAGGACTGGTTTCTGCTGCTGGCGCTTTCTCAACAAGGATTCTGAAAATGAAGAAAAGGCAGCTATGGTTCCTCGGGCCATATGGAGATATCGGCCTTGTCCCGTAAGTTTTGCATCTTTTTGAGAACCTTTTTTAAGACAATCTTCTTAGTGAGATTGAAGATGATGTAGTAGTTTTCTTTTTTCTGTAAAGCTTACATTTTCCTCAAAAAAAAAAAAAAAAAAAAGAAAAAAGAAAAAAAAGAAAAAAAAAAGAAAAAAGAAAAAAGGCTTGACTAATGTATAGTACTGTGGTTGATAATGCAATATTTGTTGGGTATCCATATTCATATAACACGCTGCAGTTCTCTATGAAAATACCCTTCTTCTGACCCTGTCTTCACTACAGTTTCTCTGCTATATAAACAGGACCTTTTTTCTTCTTTTTTTGCCATAATCTACTTGTCCAAACGGTTTTACAGACCGTGAGAGAATCAAGCTCGTAACTATTTGATACATGTTGAAACATGAATCTTTGATTGGCTAAAAACCCTCCACAGACAAAACCATATAGAATTATGTTAGCTAAGAGAAAAGCTAGATTAGCATGTGGTGATCATGTTACATTTATAAGAAACAACAAATCGAATAAGAAACATTCGATAATGTATTACCTTGTAGCTTATTAATATAATTAAGTCCTGCAAACGAATGCCTGCTAGCTAGCATGGATTATTAGCTAGCTCTTATCCAAAACTACATAAATATATGGAAAGTACACTAAGAGAAACTCTGAAATAGCGTTGGCATTTGAAATGAGGCAATTAGGAAGAGAAACGAAAGGAAGAGACTAGAGAGAGCACCAGACTGACCAGACAATTAACAAGAAGTGGCCATTTTAGTCAAATTGAAACATTTTGATTTGACTAGTCTTTAAATAAGATCAAAATATATATGAACTTTCATAATCCAAAAACAAGTTTTATTAGTTCACTTCAATCAAACAAACTGATAATGTCCACAAGGATCAAGGAAAATACAAAAAAAGGCGGATAAAAAATCAGATCAGATATCTGGAAAGAAATTAATGGTACAATCATCCAGCAAATGGGACGTGTTCAAGTAAGAAGTCGCGTTAAGTGCTTCAGCCATCCAGTGCCAATAATCGTGTTATTGTCCGAACTATCTCTGATGCTCATAAAAGAAAACACTGTTTTCCGAGGGAGCATCACCGAAGTTGTTTGGCAGCGGACAAGAAACAAAGAATACATGACAGACATCTATAAAAGTGGAAAAAAAGTATTGCACCTCAGCTCCTCTTAGATCTCTTCCTCTTGGGTTCTCTCTGAATGGATTTTAAAGAGGAATGGGAACGAGCACCAACAGCAGCATAGGCTCTCAGTTTCTCGAGAATCCTCCTTTCACTCGCACGCAATATCAGCGAATGGTATAGCTTTCTCTCTTTAGTACAACATTTTTCCAGTGCTTCAATATCATCTTTTATTGAACTTGAGCCATATAAACTCTCCCTCTTATCAGCAAGCCACAAAAGAGCATTGCATACACTTTCTGTCAGCAACAAGTCTGCTCTCATTTCTGAGATTTTATCCCATGTAATATTCCATTTTTCAGATAAAATTGTGTCAATGGATCCTTTGTGGTTATTTGCAGCTGAGACTGCAAGATCCAACTTGCGATAAGTATCCTCCGGCAGCAATATTATATACAATAAAATCAACAACTCAATTTGCGGTTCCCCATTAGATGATATCTCAAAGTATTCAGCACTCTGGCTGTCACATCCTCTGTATTCCAATCTTCTCCAAAGGGATAACCTTGCTCTACTAAACCTGCTAGAGAATAATGAGGAACTCCATTGTTGTACCAATTCCAAATCGATATTGACAATGCCAAAGGAATTATCTGGCTCTGTAAACCCATATCTGTGAAGCAATGCAGCGTTACCCAGCAAACCATATGTATTAAAGACCTGAGATGGAACAGAAAAAGAAACAAAATAAAATGAGGGAATGAAATGAGAAAGCATCTTTCTACATCAAAGGTAGCCTGAAGCAAACAGAAATGAATACTTGAAATTTGATTAACCATTACACAAGGTGTCAGTATGATACCCAACAGTCATTGGTAAAATACAGCAAAGGACCACTTTATCTGCAGTTATAAACAACAGCATGCCTCATGTGACAACAAAGCATTATAATTAGGGTTGCCAACTAATCCAAGCACCAGAGTAAAAATTATTGAACACCATTTCCTGTGAGAAACATAAGAATTTAAAAGACATTCTCATTGTCCCTGTTTTTCCATTGACTTGTATTGTCCTCAGGTTGCAAGGTTTTAAAAGGGTTTTAAAGGACCCCTCAACATAGATGACTAAACCATGAAGACTAAAAAACCTAGAAAGCATAGGTAGCTGCTCAACAAGATGAATAAACTCATTCGACTCATTTATTCTTAGGGATAGAGTGAAAAAATAAGTTGAATTTGTCATTTTCCCCTCACATTAAAATTTTCCTTCTCATGGTGTCAAATTCATGCGCTTCCTCTATACATGATCAATTGGTCTAGTATCAGCTCTAAGAGCCAACAGAATGGTAACTAAAAAAACATAGTTGGTAGTAAGAGAGATAGTGCTTGTTGTATGAAGTTTTCTTAAAGACTTCAAAGTGGAAAACTAAGGATGACTTAATTAAGGACATACCAAGTTGATGTATGCTCTTGATTTTAATAGCTTAAAATCACCTCATTGCAGAAGCAACCAATGCTAAAAAGTTCTCTACACCTAGTCATCTAGGAACACAGGCAACTTGGAGAACTCCAAAATCCAAAGAAATTCAACTAATAGGACTCTGGTCAGATATTGCATTAAACCACGACAGCTCATAACTACTCCTGATGCCACTGGTAACAATAAGAAAGCACAACATATATACAAAAGACCTCCTATGAAATTAGCCAAACCATGACTCGAAACAATGGAGCTGAATGAGGTAGAAATTATTTCACCTTCTACACTGCTGATCCAGATTATGTTACTAATTTGAATGATATCGCAAACTGTTAAGGAGAGAAAATCAAATGACTATGTACCCCAGACAGTTCAATTTCACCAGCTGCAATCCACAAAAACACCCTCTTAGACTTCAACAATGAGGACTATTCCAAAGTAGAATTCAACAATAAGGACTGCTCCAAAGTAGTTCTAAAGGTCCACATGTTGATTCTCTAAAGCAGAGACATTTATGTGGTCTCAGAGGAAAAATAACAATATATATGCATTAGCTCTCTATTCAAGGGAGGGTGAAATTTCCATAAAATTATGCAACACATATGCAGTTCATATTCAAAGCACTGGTGATAAAGAACTGACTCAAGAGGCAACACTGTGAGATCATCAATAAGACATAAGAATAAAATTTAGATACAAACCTCAACTCCAGCTTTAACATCTTTTACCATAATCATTTCCAACACTGAGGGATCATCGCCAGTAACTGAAGAGCAATCCAGCTCGCTTGATGGTTCCTTGTTGCCAATACTATCAGCATCTAAGTCAACGGTATCACTATTGTCAGAGTCATCATCAGATTCAGAATGAGATGACGTACTGGTAAAGTGCACATCCTCAGCTCCGGTCTTGTGATTAAAGCTGCATGATTTGAAGTTACAACCAGGAGTAAGAAAAAAGAATGACTACCATAACCGCATAACATATCAAGAATTTTAACCATCGTAGAGATGGCATGCATACTCACAGGTCAGCCAAAGGAACCATTCCAAATCCATGATAATCATCAATCTCAAAAGAACGAGAAGCAATCAAGCTCTTCGCAGCAAAATATTGCTCGACACTAAAAAATTTTGGATCAATATTTGATGGCAGCGAATCCAAAAGAGGCAATATACTTTCTTTCCAATCCTCATAAATAAGAGCTTTGTCTTCCTTCACTATCTGCCTACAAAAAGATCACCAAATGATGAAAAGCCAGAAAATCTCAAGCCAATCAAATTCACAGTTGAAATCCCATCTTTAAAAAGACAAACAATCATCCAATCCCACATGAACATAGTAGACAAATTGATTTTTTTCCAATTCCATCTGCCCACAAAGCGCACGATAAATTACAAAATTTTTAGCCATATCAACTTCACAACTAAAACTCCATTATTAAAACATGAAGAATTATTCAACCTCAAAAAAATTAAATCTTTTCCAATACAAGCAAACAAAAAAACTTGTAGTTGGGAGCAACTAAAGTGAGCAAAACTAAACCAAAAACCAACCCATTAATTACTTTGAAGTTCACCTTATGGAGCTCAGTGCCACGAAGGAGCAGATCAACTTCATCAAGAGACCAAACCAAAGGCAAGCACTCACAGTCAGGCAAGACTTGAAGGTAACCAGCCCAAGGAGAGTCCCCACCTAAGCTCTTCTCATACATTAGAGCCACTGATAGTCCCAAATAACCATCCAAACCAGTAGATTCAATCAAGTCTTGAGCCCCACTTGTTTTAATAGTAAGGCAAGCAGTTTTTGGTATTTTAGCAATCAAATCTCCTTCTTTCAAATCCCACAATGCATTCACTGAGATTCCCTCTTCTGGGGTGTCGATAAATTGGAGAGTGTCATTGCTCCATTCAATGCCTTGGGATATCATCCACCTCTTGAATGCCCTCAGTCGCCTGCTTGACATTTTTGCTTCTTCCTCTCTTCTTCAGATGGTTCTTTTGTCTGTGGGTTTTGGTAGGGTTTTGTTTTATTGGGTCGACTACTAATGGACCAAGCCCTAAAAATGGATGGAGTCTCAATAACACGGATGCTAAACCAGAGTGGGCCCAGCCCAATAGGCTTAGGCTTTTAGAGTAACAGAAGAAAATAGAAATAATAAGGAGAAAAAGATTCATAAGGTGTTCTAACACTACACTTCAAATAAATAACACAGCAAAAGTGAGAGAGAAAGACACAGAAAAAACGAGAGGAATTGAGACGACGACCATAACAAAGGTAAGCAACTTAGACCTTTTCCTATGTCTTGCCATTTTCAATTTTTTCAATGTTGAATAGGAATTTATAAGGTTTATGTTTCTATGAAAAATTGCTGATCTGGGTTTTTCAAGTTTTTTTTTCTTTGTAGTGAAATAGGGAGGGAAAGTTGGTTTATTGTGAGATTTTTCTTGATTGAAGAATGGCGTAATGATTTTCAATGCCAAAGTTAGAAGCTCTTGTCATTTCTGTATGCTCTTTGAAGTTGACAACTTGTTGTCTTAGGCTTTTGAAGCAGTCTGAACCGAGTATTTTGACTCCATTTTTTTATGTTTTTTGGCTTAAAGATATACTTTTCATGCTTGGATTTGGAGGGGTTCTATTATTTTCAATAAAGGTTAATTCTTATGTAATGGGTGGCAGTTGGTGATGCTCCACATATTTGGGTGAAATCGCTTTTTTTTTTTTATATAATTATTATTACTGATTCAGTTAACAGCCCAGATTGGGAGGAAAACAGAAAAGCTAAACAAACAAAACCTCTCTCTTTGCCTGCCATTTTCAAATATTTTTCATGTTTTGTAGGGATTTATTAGGTTTATGTTTCTAGGTTTTTTTGTTTCCATAAAAATATCTCTACTTAGGATTCAAAACCTAAATATTTTACTTCTTAGTCTGAAAAGGAGACAGTTGGTTCATTTTGAAACTTTTGTTGATTTATTCTCCTCTCATTATGTTAGAAAGGAGAAGTTTTACACTTGAATTGATGAGAGTGTGAAAGTTATAAACTACTGCTACTCGTGATAGTTGAGTTTTTAAATTTGGAAACTTAATGTATAGTTTTATTGTTTTAAGCTTTTAAACCAGTTTGAACTGAGTGCTATTGGCTCTATTTTGCCTTTTTTTTTATATATATAGTTTAAAGCTATATCTTTTGTATTTAGATTTGTTTTGATTCTATTATTTTCAAATAACAGTTAATTATTGTTCTATGGGTGGTAGTTGGTGAATTCACCTATTATTAAAGGATTATTGTTTCATTTTTTGATTACTGATTTTGTTAAGCAGTTAATTAGAGTATGAGTGGTGCTCCTGTTAAAAGATCGCATGAAGAGGGTGTTTATTCTTCTTCTTCAAAATACCCTCCACATGAGGACACAGGTTCAAACCCTAAGCTGACATCTGGGGTTTCAAATGAGTACCATCCACCATATGAGATGGGTCCGGATGCTCGGGTGGCAAAGATTTCCAGAACTGAGTCTCGAGATGCAGATAGAAGATCACCTTTGCATTCAATGTATCGAATGTCACCATCTTCAAATGAATCACACATGGATTCTCATTCTAATGTTGCTCCTGAAAGCAGGCTTGAATCAAGGGATTCCAAGGACAGCAGAGATCACAGGATTGAAAACCGTGACCCAAGGACTGATGCAAGAGAGGTGTATGGTGAGGTAAAGAGGGATTCACAAAGTGTTAAAAATGAAAAGGATGTGAGGTTTGATAGTAGAGGGGATGACAATAAGGAAGTAAAGCATGACAGGGAGGCTCATATTGATCCGAAGGATGGTTTTGGTGCTGCAAGTAGTCAAGTGAATTGGAAGGAATCCAAAGAATACCATAGAGGAAAGAGATATTTGGAATCCCCAGGTGGACATGTGGATCCTTGGCATATATCACGTGGTAATTCTCAAGGTCCTGCTGAGATAGGAAAGGAAAGCACTAACATTGAGGAGAGGGATCATGTGGAAGCTCATGAGGCAGTTGGTGAAAATAAACTTGATTCAAAAGGTGAGGATAGATTTAAAGACAAGGATAGGAAGCGGAAAGATTTAAAGCACCGGGAATGGGGAGACAGAGATAAGGAAAGAAGTGACCGAAGGGGAAACATGCAAGCAGGCAACAGTAGTGCTGAGGGCAAGGAGTCAGTGAAGGAAGAGAGAGAAGCAGAGAGGTGGGAGCGGGAGAGGAAGGACCTGTCAAAAGACAGGGAAAGGTTAAAAGAGAGGGAGAAGGACCACTTAAAGAGAGAATCAGGAGCTGGAGCTGAAAAAGAGAGTTCGCACAATGAAAAGGAAGCTGCGGATGGAACTGTCAGAATCTCAGAACAGGAAAATCCAGTTTTAGAGCCAAAAAAACAGAAAGATTTTGATAACTGGAAAAATGTTGATAGAGAAGCTAAAGATAGAAAGAAAGAAAGAGAAGCTGACATAGAAGGAGATAGACCTGAGAAGGGAAGCAGGATGTTTGGCAAAGAATCCGATGATGGATTTGCAGATGGGGAAAGGATTAGTGAAAGAGAAAGAGAAGTTTTTAACTATGGAGTCCAACAGCGCAGGAGGATGCTTCGGCCTAGGGGTAGCTCACAAGTGGCAAATCGTGAACCCCGTTTTAGGTCCCATACCCAGGACACTGAAGGGTATGTTATTACTGTTTTAAGTGGAAGTATGTTGTCCATATGGTTGATTTTGGATTATTGACAACTACCATGTGGAAATTTGCTTTAAAATATTTGTTATGCATGTCTGAACTGCTGTTGTTGGAGCTAATTGTCTACCATGTGGAAATTTGCTTTAAATTATTTGACATGCATGTCTAAACTGCTGTTATTGGAGCTCATTGTGTAGAGATTTATCGTACAATTATATTTTCTTTCTGAAGATAATATTTCTTTTAATGGTGTTGAAACCCTTAACTAAACTTCGCTTTGCGTGAATTCTTCAGATTGTTGGCTCTTTTAGATTGTTTAAATTAAGCATGATTTCACTTCAACAATTCAAGAGTTTTATGGAACTTAGTCTGAATGCATTATAACTAAGTTTCTCTTTCTTGCAGATGTCAAGGTAAGCTGATTTATTCCATTTTATGAAGCTGGAACTTTATTTGCGATATGGTTAATGGAGTCTGTGAGTTGGTTTCTTTTACCATAATGGAAAGAGTTTAGTTATTATATTTGACTGCACAATGCTAAACTGAAATTTAGCTTTTCCCACCAAAGGCTTCAGGCATGACGTGATGAGGATGCACTTACAATCAGCATCATCATTTTGCTACATAATATACTGTATTTGCTGATGATTCTCTATTCACAATCGGTGTTATCTGAATGTTGATTACTGCTTTTTATTTCTTTTGGGTAAAACCTTTTGGTTAACCTGAATTTTCAGCTTTGTAAAATTGTATTGCAGTATGAATCTTGTTTTTCCTTTTATGTAAGCGTGCAGCAGGTTGCAGGGGAGTTGAGTGAAGGGAGCTCCTTCTGAGTACTGATTGGAATGTTAAAACTGAAATATTTGGCTATCATTGCATATTTAGATTTTCCTTTTGCTTTCTTTCTTTTTCTACTCTCTTAATGCATTGGATATACCAGGATGAGGTGTTGCCATTTATTTTACCTTTCTCCTTTTCTTTTGTGCTTCCGTATAATATATTCTTGAGCTTCTGTTAAGAGGTAGTTTCCTTGGGCTTTTTTTAAGTTTATTTGTCAGGAGGAATGAGTAGTTTTTGTCAACAACTCCTGGTCTTTGCTGTCATGAACTGCTTCTTTTGGTAAACATTTTAGTGCTTCCTGATGAATGATTAAAAAGCTCGAGATAACATCAAAGTTCACAAGTTACCCAATTTCCTTTATATAGCTATTGAGTTTTGTTTCTGATGCTCAGGCAAATCTGAGGTATCCTCTGTTGTTTATAAAGTTGGTGAATGCATGCAAGAGCTGATAAAGTTATGGAAGGAGTATGAATCATCTCAATCTGATAAAAATGGTGAAAGTAGTCATAAGGGCCCCACTCTTGAAATTCGAATACCAGCAGAACATGTTACTGCTACAAATCGCCAAGTAAGAGCATGCTACTGTGTATAATAGTTGACACTCTTGCTTGTTTTGCATCATATGCTTTACTTTTTCTTGCATCCTTCTTCCTTTATTTCTTTTGAAATGTATTTCCCCTTGGCTCTATGGGGCCTGCACAAATGCTAAGGGGGTCAGGGACAGGGGTTTAGCTACTTGCGTGCTGTTTGACTTGTAAAATTCAACGAATCGCATGATTCGGTTAAATCTATACATCTGCGATTCACCACATGAATCCAGACAAAGCATAATATTCAAATTGTGTATCGTAGGTTTCTAAAAAGTAACCAAATATCCATTAGCGTCCTTGGAAAGTTTCAGAACTTTTAAATTGGCCAAATGAGGATTTCTTAGTAGAGTATGAGTCAATTGTACAAGTTTAATGATGTGAAGTTAGTGACTTTATCTCCACTAGCCTTTACCTGCAAGTTGTGGGTGGTTTAGAATTGAATGATGAGATGGATTGTGTGGGGTTTGTTTCCTTGTACTTGTTTGTGTGTGTTTTGTGTCCGCAAACTGAATTTTTGTAAGATATGGCTAGTCTTAAATTTTTAATTTCAATTTGTTGTTAGGTAACTTGTATATAAGTGGGTGGGTGCCCATTATGTTCTGATTTGTACAAATTTGTAGTGTGAAGGGTGAAACAATCAATTTTCTTTAGAAGAGAAGAGGCCTCTATGTGTACATTGGGATTGCTGTATAAGAGCAATTAGATGTCGTTCTAGTTCTAATGTTACAGGATTTCTGCTCTGCATTCGCCACCTTCATGCTTGTTATTAACTATTAAATATTTATATTTATATTTGCATGCTTAGTTCCTAAATTCATTAAGTGCAGGTAAGAGGTGGACAATTATGGGGGACGGATATATACACAGATGATTCTGATCTTGTTGCTGGTATGTGTGATATGATGAACAGTATTAATTGTAGAATTTGTTGATATGTGAACAGAAACAATATTGTTGATGCAACTTTGTTGCAGTTCTCATGCATACAGGCTACTGCCGTCCCACTGCTTCTCCTCCTCCACCTGCCATCCAAGAGTTATGTGCTACTATAAGAGTGTTGCCTCCACAAGATAGTAAGCCCCCTTTTGTCTATCGTACTTTATGATACTGCTTTTCTAAACATCTTTCACATCATAATGCATTCAAATAATTTGTACATGTAAATGTTACATATCTGGATACAGCTATCTGTTTAAACTTTTGTGTGTATATGTTTCTCTTCAGAATGAATTTTGTGTTGTTTGTTGAAGTTTTACGTTAGAAAGTTTGTCAGATAAAATTTAAAACATTAAGAATTAAACAATGAAATCATATAGATGGACTGAGAATTTTGAATTTTGGTTGAAGCCTAGTCAACATTGAAATGGTGTAGGGGATTGGCATAGTACTATTGATTTTGTGATGTCAATCTGGTATGCATTAATCCATATCTATATTTGAACAAGTGAATCACAAGGATGCAAAGTCACATTCCCAACAAGATAACTAAAGCTCTTTACAAAAAATTGACATACTTGATTGTGTTCTTTGTCAAATTTCAAATGTCAAAAGAAAATACTTATTTTAGTATATAGCTATATAAGAAACCTAAATGAAGTACTTGCTTATATTTTTCTTGCTAGTATTGCATTTCTCCTCGTGTGTCATTACTATTTATGCTCTACTTTTGACACTTTAACTTTGACACGTGCATTAGGCTACACCTCTATGCTGAGAAATAATGTTCGGTCACGTGCCTGGGGAGCTGGAATCGGTTGTAGTTACCGTGTTGAGCGTTGCTGCATTGTGAAGGTGGCTGAACAATTTTCACAATTTTAGTTATAGTGTCTATTTTTGTCTGCAATTTATCAAGGACATCAGAAATGTCTGTAGGTTCATTTTTCCTGGATCTAGAGGGTATTATAATCACGTTGCTATTACCAATCTTCACTAATATTTCTTGCTGCTTTTGCAGTTTGTTGTTTTTTTTCCTAATAGACAGCCTTTAATCATGCTTTTTTCTGTTTTCTTGTTTATTTCAGAAAGGAGGTGGAACCATTGATCTTGAGCCCTGTCTTACACACACATCAGCAGTTGAACCCACCCTTGCTCCTGTGGTTGTTGAACGTACAATGACCACCCGCGCAGCAGCTTCGGTATGACATTGCCATATTTCTTCCAATACCCCTTGGGTTTATGGTCTTAGCTTTTACATCTTTGCATTTTGTTTCCATATTCTGTTTACAGTTTTTTATTAAGCAATTTTCTGTTAGATAAGTTTTGTTACCTGTTCCCACATATGCTAAGTAACAACAGGTATATGTATCATAGGCGTGCTTCTTGTCCTTTTTCTTTTACGACTTATGATTTAGCTTATTGCAATGGTAATCCTATGTCTGTGACTACTTATAAGAAAAGCTAAAATATTTGTTTATGACCAAGCACTCTTTTTTCCTACTACTTGGATCTACTTACATTAAGATGGCTTTCCTTGTACAGAATGCATTGCGGCAACAGAGATTTGTGCGTGAAGTTACAATACAGTACAACCTATGCAATGAGCCATGGTAGACTCCAGATCTTTTTGATAACTGTGATATGCTGCATTTTTTCAGAACTATATGGTACTTGGATATATTTATGTCTTTGGAAAGTAGAATTTGGTTTTGTCATTGAGGAAAATGGTTCTTAAGCCAGTGGCTTTGAGTTTTATCAACAGTGATATATCCATTGCATGTAGTTGTTAATGGAGGTATCAATAGCATGCTGTTTAAATGCCTAGGTATGTTTATTGTGCTAGTAATTGTTGACCCTGTGGGCCTTTCTCTTAATGAGCCTAAGTCTACAATAAAGATGTGATGATTGACCTGTATCAACTACGTGATGTAACACAGTTTCTTCACATGACAGCATAGATTTTTTTATCATATCTCTTTGAAATAGATTATAACTGTTTGTGTTTGGATTAAATTCTTTCTTTGATTAAGCATGGAGGGAAAAAAAAGGGTTTGGACATTTATTTTCTTTAGAACAACTCTCAACATAGATCTCATAGAGAGCTTATTTCAAATTCACCCAAACCAAATGCAATTATCTATTCTGTGAAGATATCTTTTCAAGATATTGCTTTGAAGTTGATAGACTTTCAGGGGATTGTTGTTATTTTCTGTATGGGATTTTTTTGGTTTAGGAAAACTAATGGCTACCAAGTTTGCTAATGCTTTTTAAGCCTCTTTTTTAGTAACACATCAAATATCCTCAATTGTTGCAGAGTCAACAAAGGTTATGGCATCAGTTTACTGTATGTGCCTAACCCTCAATCTGTAGTTTTTATTTAGTTGTTTCAGTACAAAATATGTCACTCGATCAACTCTCCAGAGTTTCCATTCAATAGTCATACTTATCTGGAGTTTAAAAGTCGGATTATCATCAGAGAAGTCAAAAAGGAAATGCCAACTTTCCTTTCCCTCCTAAGCTCCTCATTTAACACAATAAACTCTTTTCTGACATTTCTTTTCTTTATGTTTCCATGACACTGTTCACTAAGTCTATTATTTTGATAAATGCAAGGACACTAATTTGCATTGCCTTGCGAGATGTTTATAAATTTCCTATTTCTTGTTGGTGCTGTTGTCTGTATCTATCTTATTTTTTCGCTTATCAATTACTAAAATGTTGCGTGTGAATTTTGATGCCTGCATAATGTACCAGGATAAAATACAGCATTAGTATCGTTGCTGACAAGGGTCTGAAAAAGCCTCTCTATACTTCTGCACGTTTGAAGAAGGGAGAGGTTCTATATTTAGAAACACATTCATGCAGGTACTCGTATTTTCTTGTTTTCTTTTTTGCCTGTCAACTTGATACTGCACTAATGCACCTAGGTTTTGGAGGCACATTTGTTGTCTTCTTGTAAATTGTTTTTGTTTCTGTATCTTATGTTTTTCATGTGTTACTCATATCTCTAATATTTATAGATAAAGCATGGCTATTCACCATTTTGTTTCCCTCTCCCTATGCAGTCTGCATTCATTGCATGTCTAATTTTAAGTTCTTTATCTTGGAAAGAACAGCCACCTCGTGTAAATTTAAGGTGTAGTGGGTTGGGCAAAAGAATGGAAGAAGGATACAATTCTGGCACGTAGGAAACCTTTAATGGGACTAGGAAACTTGCTTGCCAATAAGTTGAACTCCCCCTAAAAAAATAAAAATAAATAAAACCCTTATTGAAATCACAAGGTTCATGTTGTGTTGGTAAATTTTTATTTTTATGTGAAGGTATGAGCTCTGTTTTACGGGAGAGAAAATGGTCAAAGCAACACAGGCTTCGCAGGTGTATGAAGAGACAGAGAAATCCCATAATCACCACCCTCATTCCTCAAATGGAGAGAAGACTGACTCTGATAATGTTCTTATTGACATTTTCCGGTGGTCTAGATGTAAGAAACCACTACCACAGAAGGTCATGCGGTCAGTTGGGATCCCATTGCCCCTTGAACATGTTGAGGTACTTAATTTCAATATCTTTCCCCTAGCAACTTCCCTTCATATCTAGATGTTGAAGTTGGGCTTATTATCTCGAGGTTGAATGATTAAGGAGACAGTGCAGAAGAAACTCATTTTTCTTGTTTGTAGATACTTTTTTCTTCAGTTCTTTACCCTTCTGGCTGACTGGCACATCGGTATGTTCAATCAGGTATTGGAGGAGAATCTAGACTGGGAGGATGTGCAATGGTCACAAACTGGTGTTTGGATAGCTGGAAAAGAATACGCACTTGCCAGGGTCCATTTTCTATCTCCAAGTTAGTGTCAGCCTATCGGTATGTTTGATTAGGTATTGGAGGAGAATCTTGACTGGGAGGATGTGCAATGGTCACAAACTGGTGTCTGGATAGCTGGGAAAGAATACGCCCTCGCCAGGGTGCATTTTCCATCTCCAAGTTAGCTGTGGCGTCTTGTGTATCTACGAATAGTTGTGTAACAATGTGATGCATACAGGAATATTATTGGTTTTTAATGCTTTTAATCCTTGACTATACTAAACAATTGAAGTTAATTCCTTTCCTTTGTTAATAAAAAATATCGATTGGACGGCTCATGGGCTATCGGTAGAGCCAACATGGTTAAAAGAAATGTAAATAACTTGGTGCCTTGACTGCATGGGCTATTTGGCATTCTACTAATGTTTGCCACTTTCAGAATAAATCAATTGACAGAAATGGGATCTTGTCAATGGCTCCCAAGACGCTGCTGGTTCTCGCGGTCAGGAGGACTCGACTTGGCGCCCTTCTCCTGTAGATGTCTTCAAGATCAATACTGATGCTTCCTGCCTTATCACCACCAGGATGTGGCCTGGGGGTGGTTATCGGAGGCTGTGCTGTTCAAGCTATGGTTAGTGCTCATAAAAGTACAAGGCAGCAGCATTCGATTCTCCTAGGCGAAGCTTGTGGTGCTTTGTATGGCATTCAATTAGCAACCGCCCTGGGGTTTCAGAGAATTATTTTTTTCTTGAGACTGATTGTAAGCAACTCGCCTCTGTTCTCATTCACCAGAACCATTCTGACAACTACATTGACATCGTTGCTGGAGACATCTCTGTTTTAGTTTCTCCTTTACAGTCTTTTTCATGTGTTCATAACTAAGCTGCTGTAAACTCGGCCAAATTCTCTAGTCATGAACTTGTTTTTTATGGAAGATGTTCCAGAAAGTGCGAAACCCTCCATTCTCACTGATGTAAGGTCCTGTGCTTCTTGATCCATTTAAGTCGTTGAAATTTCAAAAACTAAAAAAATAAAAATAAAAATAAAAATAAATGAAAGGTTCGGTAGTGCTTCATCATCCTAGTGCTATTGTTAGAATTGAAATGGTAGTAATAAATGGTCTGTTTCACAATTAGTAATAACATTTCAAGATAGTTTATTAACAGTGGTAATAACATTTAAGAATTATACTAGGTCTCAAGGCTCTCAATAACTTCAATGAATACTTTAGGGGTGGGGGGGGAATCACCATTAAAGTAACTCTAATGTAAGGGATTCAACTCGTCTGCTAAGCTAAGGATAAATTAATGTAAAAAATGATAAATAAATTAAAATGTATGAACCAAAGACTGTAAGGGTTTCAATACTTGTATTTTCGTATGGAAATTTTTGTTGGATACAAAGAAAGGAAAGTTCTACAAGTAAGTATATAATTTAATTTGAATTCAATAAATATTGATGTTAATAAATGATTTTTTTAGATAATTACGAGTTTATTGGTAGCGCTCTCTTTGTGGTTTAAATAAAATAAAAATCAAACATAAAAAAATAACATTTAGATTGTTGAAAACTTTTTGATATTGTCTTAAACTCGTTACAGCGGTTCAAACTTAAAAAATCTTAACCTAACTATTTGTTTAACTCAGGTTTTAAATTAAATTATGTGAGAATTGTTTTGATGCGATCTTGTTCACTTGGTAGGTTTAAAGAACAAAATCAACTCAATATTAAAGAATAAAAATTAAATAAAAATCTCAAATTAAATGATGAAATTGGAATACTTTTTTTTTAAAAAAGTCCATATTAAAAAATGGTTAAAAAACTTAAATGAATTAAAAACTCTATATTAAATAATAAAATTAAAAAAAATAATCAAAAGATGAAAAAAATAAAAGAGGCCAAAAAACCATAAATAGCTAATAAAAAATGCTCATGCATGTTGCTTAAGAGGGACCAGCGTGCCTAGGCTATTTTTTTTTCTTTGTTTTCTTATTGAAAAAACAGAGATCAATTAAAATAATATATTAACTTGTTTAATAAACTGACCCCATGTTTTAGTAATCTTTACCTGATAGACAATGGTAAAGTAGGAATATTGTATATCTTCGACGTTTCTTCATTTCTTGGAATTCTGCAAGTCTACTGTGGGTTGCTAGTGTGTTTGGTCTCTGCAGATATGCATTGGTTTATTTTCTTTTCCTTCCTTTGTGTGCATGTCTTGTGCAGGTTTTAGCTCCTCTGAGCCTCTTTAAAAATGTGGTTGTGGTTGTTTTTTAAAATGTTTTTCACTCAAAAATATATCAAAATAATATTTTTTTTATTTTAAAAAAATTATTTTTGATATCAGCGCATCAAAATGATCTAAAATCACCAAAAATATATTAATTTAAAACAAAAAAATAAAAACATTTTAAATTTTTTCAAAAATACTTTTAAAATACAAAACCAAATAGGTTCTGGCTAGGTCATTTGTATCGTGACTAAGACACTAGACACTATAAACCTCGTTGCTTCCATTACTCTTTAAAAAAATTCAGACTTGTCAGGTAAAAAAAAAAAAGGCCAGAAGAAGAAGAAGAAGGAAAGAAGAAGTTTCTTTTGGAGATAGCCTACATTGATTCTTGCATTTAACTTTCGAGTTCTGTTACTGCACTCATAAATTCTAAGAGTATATATAAACCATGTAACTAATGTCATCTATTACTAAATTCCATGAGTTCAAGAACCTTCTCCAAATTTTTAACCCTAGTTATTTGACCAGAAACAATAAACTTGGAACATTATTAGAAAATCGATAAATACAAATGAAAATACTGAGGGAATATTTTCATCTGTAAATTTCCGAGGGATTTTACCGACGAAAATATTTCCTTGGTATATACTGAGGGAATTACCGTGGGAAAAAAAATTAAAACAAAGCAAAAAAAAAAACAATGACGTGTCATTTTTACCAACGGCTTACCGAAGGAATAAATTCTGTCGGTAAATTCGTTGGTAAACTATGGACATTGTTCATCATGTCAATTACAAAGGGAATCATCGACGGAATTTTCCGTCGGTATTTTCCAGAGAGCTCCAAAATTGTTCACTTTCTAATTGCACTATTAATTGTTGTTCTTTACAGACAAAATCATTGATGGATTGAAAAATCGTCGGTGTTATTTGGCGGTTTTCTGAAAAAATTCAATTAATTTAAAATTTTCATTTAAATAGTACAGGCGGAATCACCAACAGATTGAAAAATCATCGGTAATCATTGGCAGTTTCTGAAAACTTTTTACGAAATTGAAAATTTAAATTAACTATTATCGATGGAATTACCGACGGAATAATTAAAAAATATTAATATTCAATTATCCACCGGTAAATCCATCGCTAACGCGTCTCAATAAAAAGCTTGAATCCCCTTATTTCACAAGTGACAAACTCATTTCTTCTTCTTCTTCTTCTTCTTCTTCTTCACTATATGTAAAAAACATCAATATCTATTTCTTTCTCTTCTTTTCTCTCCTCATCTCCTTCTTTTTTTCTCCATGTTTGGGTATGTCTTCTTCTTCTTTCTTCTTTTATCCTCTTTAGTTTTTTTTTTTAATTAATATGCTTTATGAATTTTCTCTCTCTCCTTAGCTTCACTTGCAACTACATTAAGGTAAATTTTTTTTTTCATGATTTTTTTCACTATATTTGTTTTTTATTTTATTTTTAATTGTTTTGTTCTTAATAATTGTATAAATGTTGTTGTGAGATTTTTTTTCATATGAGATCAATTTTTAGTTGAATTTATTTTTTTGTTTTATTTATTTGTTGCAAATTTGTTTGAGTTGATTTTATTATTCTTTTTTCCAAGCATTTTGAGTATATATTATAGAGTGTTGATTTATGTTAATTTAATTATTTTATTATTTTATAAAATGAATTTTTTTAAAATGTTTTTAAATAATTACCGACGGAAATTCCGTCGGTAAAAAAAAAATTATTACCGACGCGTTTGTTCCGTCAGTAAATTCATTGGTAATAATTTTTTTTTATCACTAACAGATAAAAAATTACCGATGAAAGATTCACCGACGAAGCATTTCCGTTGGTGATTTTTTTGGTAAATTAATTACCGATGGAATATGTGTCTTACGCCGACGGAAAAATTCCGTCGGTAAAACTATTAAATCTTGTAATGGAAAAACCTTGAAACCTAATTTTTAACTAACCAATTTGTTGACGGATTAAATTGAAAAAAAATATAAACATAAAAAAGAAGAAGAAATAACAATTATAAGTTAAAAAAAAGACATCAGGTTGCTCAGGCCAAGCAACCTCACCTACGGGTTAGGTTATGAGACATGAATAACTCGACAAAAAGTAAAATGAAGAAAGTAACAAAACCTAATTTTTTTTTAAAAGACCATTATTGAATGTTGAATCATGAGATGGAAAGGATTAGAAAAATAACAATTATAAGCAAAAAGAAAATAAGGCTTGAGACCACCTGGTTCAACTCACAAAAATCACGGGTTAGGTTATAAGACCGGGATAACCTTACAGCAAAAGAAAAATGAAGAAAATCATGAAACCCATTTTTTTTTTAAAATCAATGTCTAATTATGATATGGGACAAAAATAAGTACAAAAAAAAAAAACAATGTCAACCCTTGTTAGCTTATAAAACCCGTGTCTTAGGTCGTTTGATCAAAAGCACCAAATATAAAAAAACCAAAAAAAAAATCAATTCTCAATAAATTAAATACTCAACAACACAAAAGGGTCCAAATGAAAAAAAAAGTTATTAAAAGGAAAAAAGAGTGTGGATATTTAGGTTAAACTGTCAAACTCACGGGTCAGGTCATAAAATCGGGAAAACTTTATAAATTAGAGGCACCAAATCCGGAAAAACCACAATTCCAATTTTTTTTTAAAAATCAACTGTTAAAGGTGAAATTGAAAAGAAAAAAACACAATCACAAAAAAAAATAAAAGAAAAAATAGAAATTAATAGAATGAGGGTAAAATTTGAAGGAAAAAAAAAGAGAGGGTGGATAATTTTGGATTGAAGGGCTAAATTGAAAAGAAAAATAAATTCCAAGAAATAATTAAAAGGAAAAAACCACTAAAAAAACGAGGACCAAATCTAAAAAATTCAACGAATTAAAAATCTTAATTGAAGGATAAAATTGAAAACAATTGAAAGTTTACAAAAAAAAGGCAAGAAAAAATGAAGGGAAAAAAAAGTACCAAGACCAAATTTGAAAAAACAAAAATTCTAGATTGAAGGATGTAATTGAAAAAAATAAAAGAAAGTTAAAAAAACATCAAGGATAAAAATCAAAAAATTAAAAGAATAAAGACAGATATGCAAGTATATCTAGCCAACGGGACTGTCCTAAAATTTTAAATGCTAGGGATGAATCTGTTAAGGAGGAGAGAGAAAGAAAACATCTCCCAAGAAAATTCATCCATCAAAAAGCAACATGTGTTGCCTGAGATGGAAGAGGACATCGTCAGAAATCCAATGACATGGCTGGAGAAAATTTTTGGTTATCGTATGAAGGGGCACGGACTGCCAAAGAGGGATGGCCTCTTCCACGCGCTTGACAACTTTTATTTTTTATTTTATTTTTTAATCACTCTAAATGACCAATCTACCCTTTAAATAACTTGCTTAACTAAAAAAACCCACATGAAAACACGAAATTGCCCCTAAATCAAGCCTATAAACAAATTATGAGATAGAGGTTAGTTTCATGATTTCAAAAAATAATGAAAATACACAAATGCCCCAAAGCAAGGCTTAATTAATTCTAACATGAAGGATAAGGTAGTATGAAATCTCAAAAAAGTCAAATAAAAAAAATCTTTCCTATTAAAGAATTGACTGCAAATTACAACTTAGGTATTTTTTTGTATCAAATTGCAGTAATTTGAAAGGCTGTATGATGAAGATTAAGGATATATATGCTTCCTTTCACATCTTGAAGACAAGACACACACACTCTTAAAGTTCTTACTTTAAAATGTGAAAGTCCGTCCATACAATTGCTTATTGCTTATCTTCATTAAATTATTTAAAATTTGATTCGAGTGGATTTTCGAATCAAATTCTTAAACTCTAAACTATAAAAAAATAGAATGAGAAAACTCTGATATTTTCTAAACAATTTTTAACTCAATAGTCTGATAAAAAAATAACACATTAATTATTTATATAAAGATAAAAACCAACATAATAAAAAGAACTCAACTCAAAGTTAAGTAGAAAAAATAATTAAAATCCAAAATTAATTGGAAAAAACAATAAAAACAACATCTTGTGTCTAATTTAAAAACCTTTCAAACCTATTCTAGTTATAAACTAGTTAGGTGGTCCGCGCTACGCCGCGGACTCACATTTTATTTTCATAAAAAATTTGGGTCCTGACGCCGGCAGGACCCAAGGCTATTTGGGTCTTGCACCGGGCATAACCCAAGTCAGGACCGCTCATGACCCAGGTTTATTTTGGGCCCTGCACTGCCCATGACCCAAGACTATTTGGGTCTTGCACTGGGCATGATCTAGGTTAGAGCTGCCCATGACCCATGTTTATTTTGGGTCCTGCATTGCCCATGACCCAAGGCTATCTTGGATCCTGCACACGGCAGGACCCAAGGCAATTTGGGTCTTGCACTGGGCTTTTGTACATTGAAGGATCGAAGGCTATTTTGGGTTCTCTATCTTGGGTCCTGCATCGCACGGGTTTGCTGGCCAGGCGCTCAGGATTGCAGACCCTGCCTCGCGGATCTGCACACCCTAGGCTCGCGGGTTGCAGACCCTATGCTCGCGGAGCTACAAACCCGCTCACCCTAGGGTTGCAGCCAGACGCGCTGGTCTGCCTCTAGTGCCCAAGGCTAGGCAAACCCCGTGCCAAGTGTCTGCATGCTAGGACCTCGGCCAACCCTAGCACCAGGTGGCTGCAGCTGGGGGCGCAGGCAGGCGCGTGTGACCTGCCTCAAAGCCCAGGTCTGGCAGCCCAAGTGCTAGGTGTCCGCAGCCCCAGGGTGCGTGCCTTAAGCCATGTGCTTGGGGCCTGCAGGCTGCAGCCTCACCATGCCTCTATCAAACAGTGTAATCTATAGTGAAAGCACTTACAGCCTACCATACCCGCACTATAGAGCAGAACAATGCAATCTATAGTGAAAGTATTTACAATGCATAGTAGCTCGCGTTACAATAAAACACTAATCCCTTTTAGTTATAATCAATGTGTTTAAACCTAATCCAATGATTGAAAGCTACAATTATTGCTATATTTATTTATTTATTTTAAGACTACATATTTGACACTCCATCTCGAGCCATGCATTCTTCTATCTATTCCATAAACACCCACAACACACATTAATTACCTATAGTCTTGTGCTATGTGACCAGATTGTAGCCATTACAAAGTTTAAAATAAAAGAGTAAGCTAGCAGTACTCTGTGTTTAAAACATGAAAAAGGAAAAGTCGAAAAACAGTCTGCGGTCACCTTTGCTGAAAAAAGTTGTTGCTTCCTAGCAAATTCTTCCACTTTTGAACAAAGAAAGAAAAGTAGCAACTTGTTGGAATTAAGGTGAAATGAAAACATTATACATTCTTCCACTTATCACCATTTTTTCTTTCTTATCTTTGTTTTTTTTTTATAATATTTTCTTAGTTTTTTCCTTTTTTTTTTCTTTACACTTTTTTTTGAAAAAAATATTATTTTTTATTTTCTACACTTTGAATATTTATTACTCTATACTTAGCCTATTTATACCATTCTTTTTGTTCTTATCTTTATCCTTTTGTAATTTTTTTTAATTTTTTTTCTTTGCACTTTTTTTTTAATCATTATACAAAGACTAAGGAATTTAGTGTTTCATTGTAGCAATTGCAACATTATTCCATTTTTCTGCTATACTAAAAATTACTATATTTTATTTTATGTAAGTATTGAGTTTTTAATTAACGATTATATTTTTACTCGATATAAAAAAAATATTAATAACACTTATATATTAATTTTTTTGTGTTACAAAAAAATTAGTCAACCTGCAGCGAGATGAATTGAATAGAGGTGTTAAAACTTTGTTTTTTTGCATTTATTGGGACAACTAGTTTTCAATGTATTTAATAAATGCATGGATATGTTTTTTTTATTTATAATTAGAATTAAAAAACACATTTAAAAAGATTGTATATTTATTATTTAAAAAAAAAAACAATAATCCGATCCACGGCGAAGCGTATGTCAAATAACTGGTATGAGCTAATTCCTTTGGTAAAGTTGCTTGCAAGAATTAAACAAGATAGCTACAAAAACATTAATCTCTTCCACATCAATCTCTCGGCATACCATTGGCTTGTAGCCAGGCCTGGTATGCTAACTTTTTCCTTAAATTTGCTTAGTTTTAGAAAGAGAAAATTAGAATTTGTTCAAAATTTTTATTTTACATTAATTTTCAGGCTCCCTTTTCTTTTGGATTACTTCAAAATCTATTTTATTCAAAATTTATTTGTATGTACAGGGCCCTAATGCTCCTCTAATTCTGAATTACTTATGCTTCTTTAATTTTGGTCTTTTGTATGTGACCCGTCACTGCTCTTTTATTTTCAGAGCCTTCCCAAGCTTTAATTGACATAAAACAATATGTCAGAAGATCACTTATAATATTTCAATCTCATCTAATGGTTGGATCGAGAGATACATTCAATATCATAAAACTAAATAGTCGATAATTTCTTTCATGTCGAGAATTTAAATTTCACATGCCATATAATTTATTTAAATAATTGAGGGGTCTTATAATAATTTATTGGAGATTCGTATTCATAACTATCATAAAATTCTCCTTAGAGCCTTTTACCACTTTCAATCCCAATAGCGTGATTGTGCGCAAGGTTAATGCCAGAAATCAATGTTTCTCATGCAAAGGGTCATGCATTAATTTATTTGAAGCTTCCTTCTATATTATAAATAATATCATCCAAATTTACAAAATTCTCTCCTTCAAAACATTAGTTTACCCAATCAAGAAATTTATGCGATTTATTGCTATTTTATATTTTGTGAATGTTGTTTTTTACAGTATAGAGACACTGAAGAATAGAGTAAGACCAACAATATAGTATATTTGTTATTGTGTCTGCAAGATACATTCCTTTATTGATTGAATCACTCTTTTATACAAGAGTTCTGATAACAAATTTCAAAAAAATAATGACAAGATTTTAACAAAAAAGAAGTTGTTCTATAACAGCTTTATTTGCAATTAACTTCCGAACTTATTGGAGATAATCTTGACTCAATCTTCTCAGCATCGAAGACCACTTCTTTAGTAGCAAATAAGGCAACCATCAACACTCCCCCTTGCATGTTTTGCTGCAGACGCCTATTTTGTCCCTCAAAGTTTCAAACCTTGTTTTAGATAAGGGCTTGGTTGACATATCAGCAAGTTGGTCTTCTGTCTTGCAATAAATCAGTTGTAATTCATTATTTTTCTGAACTTCTCTCATAAAATAATACTTGAGTTTGAGATGCTTTGTTTTGCCATGGAAAATTAGATTGATAGATATTGCAATTGCTACCTGATTATCAACATTAACCTTAGTAGCTTTCCTTTGCTCCATGTATATAAATCTACAAAAATCTTCCTAAGCTACAAGGCTTGATTTATAGCTGCAGTTGCTGCAACATACTCTGCTTTTGCAATAGACTGTGCAATAATTTCTTGTTTTTTGGAACACTAGGAGAAAATTCTCGATCCAAAACTAAAGCAATATCCAAAAGTGCTCTTCATGTTATCAAAACTACCAGCCCAATCACTATCTGCATATCCTTTTAACTCAAAATTTTCAATACAACTGAACTGAATGCCATAACTTAGTGTACCTTTGATATATCTCACTGTTCACTTGCACAATGCATGAATCTTGATAATAAACTTACAACATGTATGATATCAGGTCTTGTTGCTGTGAGGTATATCAGACATCCAATCAAACTTCTGTAAATTGCTTTGTCTACTTTGTCAGCTCCATCTTCTTTACATAACTTTTCTTTCAAGTTTATAGGCGTGTTCATTGATTTGCATTCTTCCATTTTGAATTTTCTTAGAATCTCTTTGGCATATTTCTGTTGGCCAATAAAGATCTCATGTTGGTTTTGTTGCACTTCCATGCCAAGAAAATAAGACATTTCACCGAGGCCTTTCATTTTAAAGACCTTCATCATTTTTGCTTTTAATTGGTCTATCATTCTTAGATTGTTTCATGTAACAAATAGATCATCAATATAGAGTGAAACCATAACATAATCAAAATTTCAATTTTTGATGTATAGGGTTGATTCACTCAAACTTTTCTTAAAGTCATGTTTGAGTAAATGCTCATCAATCCTGCTATACCAGGCTCTTGGAGCCTGTTTCAATTACTATAAAGCTTTCTTCAATAAGTAAACCTTTTCTTCTTCACCTCCAATAACAAATCCTTTAGGTTGTTCCATGAAAATCTCCTCATATAGATAACCATTTAAAAATGCAGACTTCATATCAAGTTGAAATATTTTCCAACCTTTTTTAGCTGCAACTGCTAGTAGCATTCTAATGGTGTCTAGTCGTGCCACTAGTGCAAAGGTCTCTGAAAAATCTGCACCAAAAATTTATGCATAACCTTTAACTACCAATCTGGCTTTGTGTTTGTTGATGGTGACATCTGCATTCAGTTTTGTTCTATAAACCCATTTTACACCAATAGGTTTTTTGTGTTTCGACATGTCCACCAATTCCCATGTTTGATTCTTCTCAATCATCCTCAGTTCTTCTTTCATTGCATCAATCCATTTTGGATTGTTTTTTGCCTCTTCAAATTCTGCAGGCTCCAACACAACTACATTGCGGCTTTGATAAATATCATCAAGCAATCTAGTTCCTCTGATTGGTGCTTCATCAACATAATCACCAAGATCTTGCACAATCTCCTTACTTGCACTTCTTTTTGCATCTTTAAAGTTCCACTTTTTGATTTTAATAAACTTGATGTCTCTGCTAACTATCACCTTTTCTGTTTAAGGTTGAAAAACTCTGCAGCTTTTTGTAACATTGCTATAGCCGACAAAGATGCCAGCTTTAGCCTTTCTATCAAGTTTATCTCTTTTCACCTGAGGAACATAAGCATCCAAAAATCTTTAAATTCTAGAGTGATGGTTTATAACCATGCCAGGCTTCATATGTAGTTTTGTTTTGTAATGATCTTGTTGGCAGTCTATTCAACAAGAAAACCACAGTGTTCACAACTTTTGCCTAAAACTTCTTGGGTAAATCTTTCTCAAATAACAGACACCTTGCCATATCCATGATTGGTCTATTTTTCGTTCACTTACACCATTTTGCTGAGGAATGTAAGGCATAGTATATTAATGTTCAATCCCTGCATCATAACAAAACTTGGCAAACTTGTTTAAAGTGTATTTGGTGCATTATCAGATCTTACAACCTGAATTTTGTGAACACTTTGATTTTCAATCTAGTTTTTAAACTTCAGAAAAACATTTGCTACCTCAGTCTTAAACTTTAGGAAATAGACCCAACACATTCTTGTATAATCATCAATGAAAGCATTATAATACCTGCTTCCATTCAAAGATATTGTCTTTAAAGGTCCTCCAGCAACATTATTCTAAATAAGCTGAAGCTTTTCTATTGCTCTCTTAGCCTTGTTAAGAGGAAATGGAAGTTTGTTTTGCTTGCCATATTGACAAGAGGTACAAACTAAGATTTCTTCTTCCAGGTTTGGCATTCCTTACACCATCTTCTTTTTCTGCATATGCACCAACGTTGCTTGATTGAAATGCCCCAGCCTCTTGTGCCACAATTCTATCTGATTTGTTGTGCTTGAAAAGACAGCTAACTCCTCTTCCATCTAGTCTAGTGAAAAGCTTTTTCCTTTCATCTTTATAGTGAATATTTCTAATCTAGCAGGATCAAAAATTAAGCAATGCTTATCTTTGAACACAACTGAGTATGCTTTTTCAAGAAGCTGACCAACACTCAACAGATTTTGGTCAATTTCAGGTACAAAAAGAACATCTGAAATGAGTTTTATACCTGAATTTCCTTCAATAGCAACTGTTCCTTTTTCTTTGATAAGAATATATTCACAATTGCCAATTCTGACACTAGAGACACTTGATTTGTCAAGTTGCTTGAATAGATTTTCATCATTCGTCATGTGATTTGGGCAACCACTATCTATAAGCCAGCAATCACTTGCATGTTTGCTAGTAAAGCAAGTGGCCATAAATAGTTGCTCCTCCTGTTGTTGATCAGCAACTTGAGCTTCACCTTCTTGCTGATTAGTTCTGCTTTTGCAAATCTTTTCCATATGTCCCAATTGATTACATTTTCTGCATCTAACATCAGGTCTCCACTAGTAATATTTTTGTAAGTGATTTGTTTTCTTACAGTGTTGATAAGGAGAAAAGTTTCCAATTCTTTTATTGCTGCTACTGGCTCCTTTATATTTGTTCTTCTTCTTTTTGCCTTTGTCTCCTTCTTGGACTTGCATTTTAGCTTGAAAAGCTCCTTCTATGAACTCAACTTGCCTTATTGTTCTTATTTGTTCTTGTGCTTGTAAAGCATTGAGCAATTCTGCCAAAGAAATTTTTGATAGATCTTTAGATTCTTCTAATGAAGATATTTTTGACTCAAACCTTTTAGGTAAAGTCACAAGAATTTTTTCAACAACCCTTTTAGTAGGAAGGTCTTCCTCTAATAGTCTTACTTTGTAGACTATGGAAAGTAATCTGTTAGAGAAATCTCTTATTGTTTCCGATTCCTTCATCTTTTGCATCTCAAACTCCCTTCTCAAATTTAAAACCTGCATCTGAATTGTTCTCTCATTTCCATGGAATTCCTCTTTAAGATAATTACATATTTGTTTGGTCGTATCAAGTGCAATGATTATTGGAAATATTGCTTTAGAAACAACAGAGTAAAGACATGTTTTAGCTTTGAACTTTTTGGCTCTTTCCTCATGATGATTTTTGATTTAAGCTAGAGTAGGATCTGCAAGAAGTGGTTGTGGATCATGTTCTTGTTCTACATCATCCCAAAAATCACAAGCTTGTAAGTATGTTTTCACTCTTATAACCCACATTTGATAGTTTTCACCAATAACTACTAGTGGTGATGCAAGGGAATAAATGTTTGATGCTATTGAAAAATGATAGAAGGTTTAGGTGATTGTATTTTTGGTGAAAAAGGGTTCCTCACGGGTTACTCTCTTCAATCAAGTTGATCCCTTAAGATCAATTAAACTCTGATACCAATTTGTTATTTTTGACAATATAGACACTGAAGAACAGAGTAAGACTAGCATTATAGTATATTTGCCATTGTGACTGCAAGATACATTTTTTTATTGATTGAATCACTCTTTTATACAAGAGTTCTGATAACAAATTTCAGAAAAATAATGACAAGATTTTAACAGAAAAGAAGTTGTTTTATAATAGCTTTATTTGCAACTAATTACTTCCCAACTTATTGGAAATAATCTTGACTCAATCTTCAATAGTGTACTAAATTATTATTTTATCTCATCTAAAATTTAAAGTAATGTCTTTGGAATGTTCTATCTCTATTAAAAAAAAAACTTCTACCTAATTTATCATTTTCAATTAATAATTACTCTATTTAATCTAAACATAAAGTAAATACCAGGGTTTTGCAGTGGAGCTCATCCGATAATTCTTCAACCACCGGTATAGGAGATTTGCCTTTTATTGTTTCTTTGTTGAGTGCATGATAGTCTAACACACATTTTCCACGAGCCATCCACCTTCCTGACTAATAGCTCTTGGATGTAGGAAGTTATGTGTACTCCCTGTGTTTATTATGGCCATTCAGTTCAACTTCCTCTCTCGTAGTTTTAGGATTCAGACTCCTAATAATAGTATGAAGGGATATGCCGACTTTCTCTATGCCTTCTTTCTTAGGGTCGCCTAAATCAATAAGATCTCCCGTCACAGCAGTAATTTTTTTTAGCCTCCTCCTCTATCAGGAACAACTTTGAACCTCCACACTTATGCTCCGGCCCCCACTTACCATCGTATTTAAAGCAAAGCCCCTTTATCTCTTTTTTCCTTCATCTGAGATATATGGAGTGAGCTTATATGTAGGAACAACAAACCTGTTTTTAGCCTTGGGTTGGGCTTGTGTTATATTCCGGACCTGAAAACCAGTAGAGCTAGGTTTCCAAGATCTTCTCATAATTATCAAGGTGTCCTCCTGCATTCTGGCTAACCCGTAAGCAGTTGTTAAGTTCTAAGGGCTCAACATTGTAACAACCCGCAAGCAGTTGTTAAGTTCTTGGGGTTCTTCAGTCCCATTGTAACGTAAAGAGTCCAGTTTTAGGATTCAATGGTTCTACAGGATCCAGTGCAACGCTCAATTAGTCCCATTGTAACGTACGTAAGGAGTCCAATTTCGGGATTCAATGGTTCCACAGGATCTAGCGCAACGTCAATGGCATATTCAAACTTGTAAACTGAAGGGCCAATAAAAGCAATTGTTTTCTCCCAGTGGACTAGCATGTTGGATTTGGTTGAGATTTCATTGAATCAGTATTGCATGACTTTGAGTTCAAGAGACAGGGCTGTTAAAGATTGCAACACTGATCATGAGGTTTGCCTCCTACCTCATTAATTATTGGAACAATCTTAATTCCTGAAGGTGTTTTTTCATTTGTTCTCAATGAGAGACATGTTAATAATGAAGACCTCTACCTGTTGAAAGGAAAGAGGACTGTGTCATGTCCACTACTTAATTGCTAGCCAAAACATGCAATACTGAACTCTGTCAAATTGATGACGTTGTGCATGATAATTATTCCTGATGCCTTAATTATTGCATTACATTCGGCATCTGAATGATTCAACCATATGATATTGATCACACTACACATGGCATTCGGCATCTGAATGATTCAAGTTTATTATATTGGCAGTGTTTTCAACATCGGAATGATTGAAATTTATCGCAGGTCACTTTGATGCTGATGTCCTTAAAAGGCAGGAAACCTTGGTTTGAACATGGTTGTTGCATGCCATGTCATCCTTCTGGATCTTTGGTGGAATCCAACCCCTGAGGATCAGGCTGTTGATCGAGCTCGTAGAGACTTGTCCTGTTACAGTAACATGACTTACCACATACCATAAAAGATAGAATATTATGTCTTCGGGTATTATTTCTTTCTACAGGCATTGATTCTGTCTTACATTTTTTGATAACTGCTTAGCTTATACTTGCCCTTCGGTTCCTGGAGGGTCCGGATCAAGATTGTTCCTGGGGTTAAAATAGAAGTTTTTTTTTTCCAACTAATTATGAATCTTTAGCTTCCCATTTTGTTCTCTCTTCTAAATATCATAAACCAACAACAATCCAGAAAAGCCAGAAAGTCTATCTGGGAGTTCGAAGGGATTCCCCCCCTCATGTCAGGAATAGTGAATCCCTGAACAAAACAACAAGGGATTCTGTTAATTTATATATGTTGAGGTTGATGGGATTTGTCATTAATGGGCAATAAATGAGCAACCTACCCTAAGAAGTAGGATTATCATTTGTCAATGGTAGTTGCTCCCACCATTGACAAATGTATCAACCCATGTGCAGCTACTGTTGTTGAAGAAGAGGAGCCACCATACTTGCCTATAAATAGGCATACGTGAGAGAGCACAATGAGAGTGAGAGAGTGTAGAATGTGAGAGACCAAGAGAGAAAGTGAGGGGCTGCTAAGGGCAGCAGCCCTGCTGCCTTGTGCAGCAGTGTGTGAGAGCAATGAGAGTTGAGTTTGAGTGAAGTGAGCCTCCTCCTCCATGTATATTGTAACCCTTTCTCTATCTATCTCTAATGATATTGACTCTCCCGTGGATGTAGGCGGTTTTGCCGAACCATGTAAATTATTGTGTCAGTGTGCTTACCCTCCTTTGAGCAACTATCAGTGCACCACCGGTCCGCGCATGGGGGTGCCGGAATCCCCAACAAATGGTATCAGAGCATATGGTTTGAAGTGGTGTTTGATTTTTGCTCAAAAATAAAAGTTGTCAAAAATGAAATCGGACGTCAGAAACCGCCGCACGCGCCGTCACTCGCCGGCGAGGTGACTGCCCACGCGCACAGACGCGCGCCACGCGTCACATGCGTCTTCTTCGCCCGGATGGGCTGACCCGACCCGAATGCCAGACGACCCGACCCACGTGCCAGACCCGGATAAGGATGATGTCATCATGGCGTAAGCATGTCATCAGCATGCCATGTAAGCGTCCAGTCAGCGACACGTCAGCATAGTGGGACCCACCTGCCACGTCATCAGTATCGAGACGAGCTGCGCCGAGCCGATTTAAGCCGAGCTGTATGGAGCCGAGCCGAGCCACGAGCCGAGGGAGAAGATTCTGTGTAGCAGAGTCTACGTGCAACCGAATCTGAGATTGAATCTGGGCCGTTCATTAGGCCAGAATTGTTTTGATCAAATCTTAGTGTCTGAAATGCGATTTGGATGATTTCAGACTTGTTTCCAGCTAATTTGATCGTTCCGGATGCAATGGTATGGTTCGATCATTGAGATTTGAGATCGAAAGTGGCGGTGGTGAATTAACAAAAGAGATTGCCCGATTAGGAGGCATCTGATAGTCTTCATGGTGGACGTTGGAGATGAAGAAGAAGAAATCGCACATGTTTACCGAATTGCATGTGCTGAACTGCTAAGTGGGGAGAATTTTAATTGCCTTGAGGGAAGGCAAAATTAGGATACTCTGGACACCCGATCAAGTGGACAATTTGAGGTGTAGAGTGAAATTGACGAAGACCAATCTTGACGAATCTAAGAACTAGTAGTCTCGCCAGATGTTGAGAAATCATGTATTAAACCAGTATATTCTAGATCACTTGTAAAGGAAAGACGGGACAAAGCTAGCAAATGGTTGTATATGCGGAAAGATAGTACAATGGATAGATATGGCCTAAGAAGTTCTGTCTAGGAGATTGAGTTTTAAGCGGGACCAGTGTGACCCCTCCAATCTTTCCTGGGAACTTGCTTAATGGAAGGATTATCCATACGGTACTATTTTTGTATATATAGCAGTTTGTAATGAAACGGTTGAAGACTAGCAAGACGACGACACAAGGGAACAGTTGGGTTCCGTATGTTCAAGGATCTGATGGAGTGGTGATTTCTCCAAAGAAGTTAGATTTGGTGACTGTGATTTCTCGAGGGGAGAATTGATGAAGACCCTGATAATGGAAGAGGAATATAGCAAGGGGATAAAGATTGGCACCCTATTTTGACTTGGACAGGTGTTATGATAGGATGAGGAAATCTGGAGAATAGAAATTGCACGAGGGCATGTGAAGATTGTGCAGGAGTACCCGTAGGATCCAACAAGGTACTATAATGAGACAACAGGTGTAAGGAGAAGAAGTGTTCCTAGATGAAGCTCAGAGCAGAGACTGTTAAAGTTTCTACAACAGGAAGTCTCTTGTGCTCTTGATGAAGACAATAGGCGAAGACCTTTCCAATGCATGCAAGGATGGAAAGAGAGCTGTTGCAGAGACACCTAATTGAGGAGGTGCAAACGCCTGTGATAAAAGGCAACTGCCTATGATGAAAGGCAAAGACACCAAAGAGAATTGGTGTAGGTGGAGTTGTCAAACAAAAAAATACAGAAGCTCCAAACATAGAAATCGAGGTGGAGGATTGCGAGGAGTATACCGCAACTTTCTCTTTCTATGTAGTCAGTGGCAGTAATCTCTCCCATAGTACACATGGTGGTAGAGAATTTTGGAGCCACTTTGAAGCATCTCAGCTGAAGGAGGATGCGACCACCTATAAAAGGTGAAGACATCTTAGAGAGAAGGTGTGAGGGCCGTGATAGGAGCCCCAGTTCAAATCGCCTCATGACAACAGGCGAAAACACCTTAGAGAAGGTGTGAGGGCCATGATAGGAGCCCCATTTCAGATCACCACATGACGATGAGCGGAGACACAAAGGAGAAGGTGTGTGGGCCACGATATGAGCCCAGTTCAGAACAACCCCAGAGCCAATGTGATGGCTGGATATGAGTGGACAAGTGTATAGCCAATGAAGTGGCTATGATGAGTATGGAGACAAATGCAGGATTGACTTTCATGGATATTGCCCCCATACTAAAGATCAATGAGCTAGAAGACATTTGCCTTGGACAATAAGTGTGTGACTTGTGGAGCATTGAGACACGGCTGCTATGAAGGAGCAGAAGGCATGCACAGGTTCCGGGAACAAGTTGACTCGTGTCAAGGTGGTGAGCTCGGTGAAGGCATTGTAATACTCAGTATCAAGACATATATGGATCAACCTTTAATGGGTTGCCCTCATAGGTGAAGGTTGAGAGCTACCTAGACTCTTGAGACTAAGAGCGAGAGACTCACGGAGAAGTAAGGCGTGGTTCTTAGGGTGGAACAGAGGGCAGACGCAACTCCTAGATGAGTAGACTCTTGGAAGAGTGGTGAGCTCGTGATCATATTGAGATATTCAGTTAATAACTGTCGCACTAGGAAAAAGAAATTTCCATTTGAGGGGGTGTTGTAAGCCTTGGTGTAAGGCTTGATGAATCATTTCGAACCGAGCATGGTTGATATGCTCGAAGGGGAATGTTTTCCCAGAGACAAGCGTTAACACTCTTCAGATGTGAAATGACAAACCATCTGGTTGTAGTGATCCTTTTGAATGAGAAAAAGTGTGCTTTGGTAACTCTGGTGATTGAAAGGCGAGTACCTGTAAACTCGGCCACAGACGCTCTCAGAATGGTAAGCTTGGAAGAGCTGCGAGTTGCAAGCTTGTGCTGAAGAAGCAAGAGGAAAATTGCCCATATAAATGTCAAAGGAGGTGATTGTTGGGATTTGCCATTAATGGGCAATAAATGATCAACCTACCCTAAGAAGTAGGATTACCATTTGTCAATGGTAGTTACACCCACCATTGACAAATGTATCAACTGATGTGCAGCTGTTGTTGTTGAAGAAGAGGAGCCACCATACTTGCCTATAAATAGACATACGTGAGAGAGCACAATGAGAGTGAGAGAGTGTAGAATGTGAGAGACCAAGAGAGAAAGTGAGGGGCTGCTAAGGGCAGCAGCCCTGCTGCCTTGTGCAGCAGTGTGTGAGAGCAATGGGAGTTGAGTTTGAGTGAAGTGAGCCTCCTCCTCCATGTGTGTTGTAACCCTTTCTCTATCTATCTCTAATGATATTGACTCTCCCATGGATGTAGGCGGTTTTGCTGAACCACGTAAATTATTGTGTCAGTGTGCTTATCCTCCTTTGAGCAACTATCAATGCACCACCGGTCCGCGCATGGGGATGCTGGAATCCCCAACAGTGGTATGTTCTACCTTTCGCATTATAAATCCAAGAGAATTGTCTTATATATATATATATTAAAAGGTCTAAGGTCTCATCTATAATCTATTTATTATCTAATACTTTTGCTTATATGTGCTCTGCGTTCTCAGATACTCGTCTTATTATCGTGGAAGATCTCAAATATCTGCTTGTGGTCTAGGACAACCCCCCTAATTCATTCACCTTGCTTCTCATTGCCATCTATTTCTAACTCAACTAGGAAAAACGTCTGGGGCAAGAGAAACATGAATTTTGACCAGTTAGGAAACCAATGGCTGGACATGTGAATGCTTGCCCATGCTGTAGCTCAAATCAAAACCGTGGGCGGGGGCCGGCATGTTTCTGGGTGTTTTCTTTTTTGTTTTCTGAGAGCCATGACTGGCGTTTTTGTTCTCTCATCAAGTGCAGACGACACCAAAGGCAGAACATTCTGGTGTTCTTGACAATTCGACACATTTTTCTGAGCATTAGGTGAATATGGTTCAGTCTATTCCATAAGTAAGTATGTCAAGCTACCTTTTTTTTTTTTTTTGTATTCTTTTTTGAACAGTAAGAAAATTCATCGATTTAGGAAAGGGCAAAGCCCAGATAATAAATAACATCCACACTTACAAGGATTTATTCGTCAGGATAGATGATGATTTCTTTGTATCCTATCTCTTCAAAAAAATTGAATTCTCAAATGTTAAGAAAGAAATTATTAGGCGAATTTCCCCCCCCCCCACCAATTAAAGTAAAAGTCTAATAAAATTTTAAATCTCATAAGTATAATTTATTAATTTAAACAAATTATCATTAAATACGTATTTATATTTATATGAATGAATGCGAGTTTTATTAATTAATTGGTTAATCTTAAGATTTAGAGGTTTGTTTAAAGCATCATAGTTGTAAAAAGTGCATATTAAGTTGATGATTTTAAAATAAATAATACTGTATAGATAATGCAAATATTTGTAATATATGGAAACAACTTTAATAAATGTAAGTTAAATTATTTTGTAACAATAATATTTCAATAATGATTGAAAAAATGTTGGATGGCTATTGATTTTTGTCATTGATAAGTATATATTTTGTTAACATATTCATACATAATAAAAGGAAATAATGCCATGTGATACTGTATGGAATCAAGTTTAGGTTATAACGAGATGGCATGTCTGCGTGTTGCCGCGAGCTTATAAAATAAATGTACTTGATAGTGTTATAATTGTGAACTAGTGTTAGATAAGTAATAAAAACTAAAGGTATGATGAAGCCAATATTTCATGATGAAAAAAAAAGTTATGTTGGTAATCAAAAATTTAAAGACTAAACAAAATGATTTGTAGTAATCCACAATGTTTTGTGAGGAAAGATACAGTGCTTTCGCCACATGATTTAGCTTTTTTGAGAATAAAAAGCAAAAACAATTACAAAGCTAAATTCTGTACCAACTTAATATTAAAAAAAACCAACAAATATAATTTTGGAAGGAAAAAAACTCATGAGGAAAAATGTTGTAGTAATTGACAATGTTTTCTGAGGAAAACTACAGTGCTTTCTTCAATAAAATCAACAAAGACAATTTAGAAAAAATCATAAAAAAAACCTTTTAGAGAAATACTGTAGCAATTCACAGTATTTTGTGAGAAAAACTACAACGCTTTCCCCATATGATTTAGCTTTATTGTAATTATAATTCTTAACCAACTCAATATTAAAAAAAATATTGACAAAGATAATTTTGGAAAAAATCATAAAAAAAATCATATGGGAAAACACTGCAATAATTTACAGTGTTTTAAAGAAAAAAAATTACAAAGCTAAATTCTCAATAAGCTCAATATTAAAAAAATAAAATCGACAAAGATAATTTTAGAAAAAAGAATAAGAAAAAAAATTACAAAGCTAAATTCTCAATAAGCTCAATATTAAAAAAATAAAATCGACAGAGATAATTTTAGAAAAAAGAATAACAAAAAAAGCAAGAAAAACAAACCAAGTTGGAAATACTATAGCAATTCATATTGTTTTGTGATGAAAGCTGCAGTGCTTCCCCACATAATTTAGCCTTATTTGTAATGACTTGTAATTGTAATTCTCAACCAGCTCTATATTAAAAAAATAAAATTGACAAAGATAATTTTGAAAAAATTATAAGAAAAAAAACCCATGTTGAGAGACACTCTAGCAATCCACAGTATTTTGTGAGGAAAGCTACAATACTTTCCACACATGATTAAGTTTTATTACAAAGTAAAATTCTAACTAGCTCAGTATTAAAAAAATAAAATCAACAAAGATAATTTTAGAAAAAAATATTACAAAAAAAAAACACAAAAGAAACTGGAAAAAAACCATGTGGGAAAAAAAGCTATGGCAATTCACAATAATTTACGAGGAAAGTTACAGTGTTTTTCTCACATATTGTAACTGTAATTTTTAACCAATTCAATAGTAAAAAATAAAATAAAAAAAGATAATTTCGAAGAAAATCATAAAAAAACAAAAAAAAACCATGCGAAGAAACACTGTAGCAATCAACAATGTTTTAAAGAAAAAAATTACAAAATTAAATTCTCAATCAGCTCAATATTAAAAAAATAAAATCAACAAATATAATTTTAAAAAATAAAAAAATAAAATAGAAAAACTATATGGGAAAACACCGTAGCAATCCACAGTATTTTAAAGGAAAAAAAATACAAAGCGAAATTTTTAACCAACTCAATATTAAAAAAGTAAAACCAATAAAGATAATTTTGGAAAAAAATAAACCAAAAAAAGAGGGAAAGTTGGAAAAAAAAGAAAAGTAATTTTGAAAAAAAAAGAAAAAATAAACGAAAAAGAAAAAGAAAAAAAGGGAAAGTTGTAAAAAAAGAAGAAAAAAAGAAAAAAAAAGAAAAAAAGAGAAATGTTGGAATTCATAATACATTGGGTGTGGATGAACAATGAATTCCTTACACCTTTTAGCTTATTACTTAATAGAGAAACAAATAATCATTTATTTTATAAAATGTTTTAAATGAAATAAAGGAATGGAGTGTAATTGCTTTCATTAAATTGAAAACTTTAATTGGTTCTCCTCCTCGGCAAACAAAGTAATAGAAAATTTTAATTTTGAGAAGAATATCTCAACTTATCATTTTGAACTTATTCTCTATAAATCACTAATTCAAGTGCTATAAATTTTAAGACCACTGAAAGTTTATGTGGTCATTAACTTTAAAGTCCCGTGAAATTAGTCAGGATACATGTAAGCTAGCCCGGACACCACAGTAAAAAAAAAAAAAAAACCCTGTTCAAGTGTATCCTCTATCTTATATCCAGCGATGGGATATGAGAAATCTTGGGCCACTCAGAGCCATTCTTCTCTCTACAATTTTCTGATAGAAATGGACATCCCCCAAAAATCCGCAATTGCTTTAATTTGGAGAGGCGTTGCATGGCTGTTGAGCTTGGCAGTCGCTTGAGATTCTTGCAATGCCAGGTCCAAAGATATCGAAGAGAAGAAATGTTACCCAACCAATCTGGCAAAGCTTCCCCAAATTCCTCTCCCATGAAAAACCTTACATACAAATACTTGAGGACAGTGAGGTGTTGAAGTTGACGAGGCACACTCTTCTCAGTTTATCCTATCCATGTATATCTAGGCTTTCAAGGGACCCACTCAAGTGTTGGATTGAGTTTAAAACTCCTGCAGTATCATGGAATTAAAAAAAAAAAGATTTCAATAAGAGAATCGAAAAAGAAAAGTTTTTTTAAATAATATTAAAAGCTATAATTTACTATCATGTTTTTTTAGTATCTTATTTTTATTTAAATTCTAGAACACCTTTGAATTTCATCTTATTTCCATGATACTATAGACAAGATTAAAAATCTGATTTAAAAAGGATAATTCACAAGTTATGTACGAAAAATACAAACTTGGGCTAGCAAAATATTGTATATTTGAGGGCAAGGATTGGGCTTTATCAGCAGGCCTGGACGCTTAGCCTGCTTTATATTTCTTCTTGTTCTGTAAACCCTTGAGAGTTGAGATTGCTTTTTCACCTCTTGATTCTCTAATCAAAAGCACAAACAAACTCATAATCACTGCAAAGGTGAGTTCTTTACTCTCCCTTTTTTGTTTAATTCTTCAATTCATGCTTCTCTGACTGAAATATTCTGTTCCCTTAGTTGTTTTTATTTTTTGTTTTTGTGAACTTTCTCTGAATGCGTTGTTTGGTTGCTAAGTAATAATTTTGACATTGATCCAGTATCAGAATTGGGAAAATAGTGACGGGTTTTATTTTATTTTTTCTCCGAGCTTTGATCAAATATCACTTTTTTGTTGGATGTATGAAACCAGTGTAATATTTTGAGCAAAAAGATGATCCCTTTTTGTATTATGCATTGTTTAGTTACTTTTCAATTCGTTGAACGTGGGTTAGAAAATTAAATTTTTAAGATTTCTTTTTTTTTCCTGGATTTGTTGAGGGCATTTTGAGAAAATACTTAGAATTATCATTGATTGTCTTATTTTTTGGTTTATTCAATTTGAGAAATTGTTGATTATACGTGTATTGAGAATTAGAAGGCGCGTCTGCTCATTCTAGTGTAGTTATGGCTTATGTGGATGATGATGGTTCGTCGGGCTCTGGAGATGATGTCAACATGCTGGATGGACACAACAAACGTCAATCTGTGACGCCAGGAGGTTCTGGTCGTGGGAAGAGGAGTCGTAAGGCCACTGGTGATGCCATTGTGGATGCTATGCTGGAAATTGCTGCTGCTTCTAAAATGAGGGCAGCTGCTATTATGAAGAATGAGGATCGGTTTTCTATAAGTAAATGCATCAAAGTATTGGATGAGATGCAAGGTGTTGATCAACGGATTTACTTTCTTGCCTTGGATTTATTTGAGAACCCCAATGCCAGGGAGATATTTATCTCACTAAAGAGTGAGAAAAGGTTGCCATGGTTGCAGGGAAAATGTAATGCTACCCCTAGCTGAATTAGTTTCGATTGACTCTTTTAGTAGTGTATTTTTCTTAGTCACTAATAATGGTTATGCTGTGTATGTAGAAAGTACTCAAGAAACCTCATGCAGCTGTAACTAGTTTGACTTCATGATTAATGGCTGTTTTGCAAGTTTAATGATCTTAAATGATAGAGAGCACTGTGACTTTCCATTGTTTGGTTAATTTGGCCACATCACCTAGTCTATAGGGACTCTTGTTTGTCTTGAAGGTCAATAAGTGAAGTAGAAATACATTAAAGAGAAACTTTATCTATATATTTAACCTCTTGCATTGTGTTGTATATTCTGTATTTTAATCCAATTTGTACAGATACTTCAGTTAGCATGGAAGACCAACTTAGAATTGGACAAGATGGAATTAGTTGCTGCCACCACGGGCTATTACTATTATAATAGCATGACTCGGCAACCCTGACATGGTTCATCACCTAACGGAAGTAGCTTTATGTCTGAAGTACTGGATGGCCCTGGATGGCCCTGATGATTTATGCCGAGAAATGTTTCGTATTTATAAACATGTTTTCCACAATCTGTGGCATTCTCAGACAGAGGCATTCTTCGTGATGCCGCTGTTTTTATGAAGATGAGCAGCTGGCAATTTTCTTGAACATTATTTGTCATTATGAGCGGAACAGAGTATTCAAGAAAGGTTCCAGCATTCAGGTGAAGGCATAAGCCGGCATTTCAATAATGTGTTGAATGTCCTTTTCCTCTTTTCCCCTTTATGGAAATCAATCTGTTCTCGTAAAAGTCATTTGATAGCTCAACTTGGAGGTATTTCGGATGCTATTGATACTCTTCAGGGTTGGCATCATGGATCGGGGTCTTTCATTGGCAATGCTCACGAGTTCTTTCGGGTTAAAGGAAATCCTGTCAGCTAGCATCGTGTGGTATGGGAGCAGTGGTCCTTACCACGGTACAATTTTATTTATGGCTTGCTGTCCTAGGTAAGCTCAGAATAAAGGATCGGCTCAGCTTCCTCTCTATTGACTCAATTTGTGTCCTATGTAATCGGGAGGAGGAATCCCATGCTCACATATTTTTCAGCTGTGATTGGACTTCATTGTTATGGAGTCGTGTTAAGCAGTGGCTTTGTCGAAATTGTTCTATGTCTTCCTTGTCTGGTGCGCTTCGAGGTCTCTCTGGAAGAAGTAAGGGTTGCACCAAAGAACGAGACGAGTTGCTCTCCCTCTCATTGCACTTAATTTGGAATGGAAGGAATAAATGTCTATTTGAGCATGTTTCCAAGTCAGTTGATGCTGCTTTCCGAAAGTTTCAAGTTCAGTTCTTCATGGTTCTTCATTTCCATGAGAATCATGTTTCTTCTGCTTCGTGAATGCATGGCGGTGTCTTGGCAATGCAAGCTTTACATGAGAGCTATTTATTGTTGTTCCCGCCGGTTTGTTCTTCGGGGCTTGTCCCTATCTGGTTTCTCTTTGAGTAAAGCTTGTATTTTCTATATGTTTTTCTAATGGTTTTTTTAGTTGTATTTATTTGGTTAGGCTGGGCAATCCCCCTAGGATCGGGTTCCTACCCTAACAATTTTTTGTTTTATTCCTAGTTTTTTTTTTTTTTAGAAAGCCTGTTCCTTTTGTTTTATTTTATATTCTGGTTTTCTATGGGTTCAGAGTTGTAATTTTTGATCTCTTATACATACTTACATTTGATCAAAAAAATAAAATAAAAATTAATGTGCTGAAGGAAATCAAGTCACTTTCACGTGAATTCATACAACCACCACCTATGGTCACTCCTCCAGATACTCTGTCTAGTAAATAGATTTTATCCATACTTCAAGATTTATCTCTGCAAAACTATTCTTGATCTTCTGTGATGCGTTATGTCATGCTAATTACTTATTTTTATTCAGGATAGTATCGGTGTCATAGATGGCATGCATGATCCTGCACATCTACCAGCCAAGGACCAATCTCGATTTCGTAATAAGAAAGGTGTTTTATCACAAAATATTTGGGCCGCTTGCAGTTTATATTTATTTATCCGGGCGGGGAAGGCTCTGTTGCAGATTCTCGTCTATCAAGAGCAGTCCTTGATGATCCGGATCAAAATTTCCGTAGCATACCTGAAGGTTCTCTCACACACAACTTGCTGTAGTCTGTGCACTTCCACAGTATTGATGCGTCTATGCATAATTTGTACACACTTTTCCTAGCATGTTAAAGAATTGACGCATGAGTGCACGCACAAGCCCTCAATTTCTAACATGGACCTTTTATTTCTCTAGCTGTTTTCTTGGTTTACTAACCATTGTGCTCCGTGACAGGAAAATACCATCACAGGATACTCAAATCTGGAAGGTTTTATTGCTCCATATCCAGAAGTTCGCTATCACCTTCATGAACTTAGAGGTGCCAATCGGCTGCCTAAAAATCCACAGGAACTGTTTAATCACCGACACTCTTCTTTTAGAAACGTCATCCAGAGATCTTTCAATGTGCTGAAAACACGATCTCCTGTTCTCAAAGCTGCCCCTCAAATACGGATTTCATGTCCAAAGGGACATAGCTGTTGCTGCACGCTTTTCTCTAGTCATCCTATTCCCACATCAACTTATCCAGAGGCAGTAAAGGGAAAGATGAAGAAAAGGTGACGTCATAAAGAGATAAGGATGTTGGCACCTGTATATATGTATATATGTACGTGTGTGTGTGTGTGTATATGTACATGTATGTATGTATATATGTATGTATACAGAAAGTGCTGGAAAATTGAATAAGAAAACTTGTCCTTTATAATAATAATAATTGTGGCCTCACAATATAAGTCCATCCCAGCTTGAAAATTAAGAAGAAAACTAAACGGTACAGTGAAAAAACTATATACACGATCACAAAAACACTGTTGTAGGTTAAGAAAGTGTTTTCTTTTTTAAATCCTGAAAGTATTTTCTGATTTAGTCATCAAAATGTTTTTTTTTAATTTTTTCTTATTGGGTTGATAAGAAATTAAATTTGATGATTTATTTCTATTTATTTTTTATAAAATTCTCACGGTTTTAAAAAATCCTCATATTAAATTAACGCTTGATTTTACAAAATAAAATCAATTAATGCTTGATTTTACAAAATAAAATCAAATTTTATTACTTTCATACCAACTAAAAATGCAGGGATCAAATTTGGCATCGGTGTTAATTATACATCCCTCCATGATTCTCTTCAATTTTATTATAGTATAATTAAATAAAAAGTAAATTGAAAAAGTTATTAAACCAAACTGGATCCATGACCTGATCTCAAGTTCGATGGCTAATCTGAGTTTACCCATATTGATTCCAAACATTGTTGTCTTCACATCCCTCCATTATTTCTCCATGATTTATATAAGGTTAGCTTCCACATCATTTAATTTAATGTGAAACCCGAACCAAAATGTGGCCCAGCTAATAATTACAATTTAAACAGCATGCAATGCATGTGCTTCAATAATATCAAATATCGGAGAAATAAACAAATATGTATTGGTTAGGTATGCCCTTGATCAAGTGGGTTCTTAGAGTCCAAATTTGCTAGCACTGCTTTTTAGCCAAGAATGAATGCAATAATTTTCTTTCCTTCCTCTTAATCTCAAGGTGTGTTTTGTCGAAAAGGTGTATATCCTTGTCACAGGCTTCCCAAACTACTGTCTGCTCGTTACATAACGATTAGGTTGTCATTTTCTTCTTTCCAGATGGAGAGATATGCAAAGGGGAAGATATTGTTTGTATTTGTTTTTACTCTTTACCTTTCTTTTGTTTCTTCTCTCATTTCTCCTTCCAACCAAACGAGACAGATTTAGATTCCATATTTTCCTCTCCAAATGACTAATTTAAGTGTTTCTTCTCTCATTTCTCCTTCCAACCAAATGACTAATTCAAGTGAAGAAAATTATATGAAGAGAAAACTGTACCTGTGGAGCAAAACTAGCAGGATTATAGAAAACTGAATAATTACGAGAAAATTAGTTTATTTGAATCCCTTGTAAAAAAATTGTGTTTGAAAAAAATTGTGTTTGAAATATGAACTTATGCTTAATAAATCTTTGTTGTAGGACCTTCGCATATTGGCGGGTCAAGTAGTTAGGTTGTAGACAAACTCTAGGATTTTAGAAATTTTGTTGTACATGTAAAAAATTTTGTAATCTAAATTAAAAGCTCTTTCTATTATCTCTCCTTTCGTAATAACATTGTTCTATCTATGTTTGGATTTATGTAATGATATTCTTAAGTAAAATATTATTATGCAAGACAATATATATGTGTTTTTTGTATAAATTTCCATGGTGTGTATAAATCAATTAGTCATATTCTATACCAATCATTAGATTAAATTCAAATGAGATAAAACACATATAAAGGTAGTAAATGAATTAATTTAAGGCCTAGTAAGGTAGCGGAGCATGTGCATGAAGAAAGAAAAGCTTGAGATGTGTGTTTAGATTTTTCTTCTCTTTCTATGTATTTCAAGTTAACAGGTATATGATATTGTATATATTTTTTTCTTAGCATCTATTTATAGTTAAGTTCTTATATAATGGATACGATATCGTTATTAAAAAGAATATATATAAGGTTAGGATTGACTTGTAGTTGAGATGATATGGAATAAAGTCTAAGACAAATGGTCTATGTGGTGACAATGATTGTGAAACGAATGAGATAACTTATAACTTGGTATGCTCACTTATAAAGAAAACTTTGTCAATTTTGCAATAAAGTTGCCTATCAATAAAGGAGCATGATTATGTGTATAAATTAAAAAAAACAATTCATGATAAGAAAATGCAAAAACTCATATTCGGTTGAAAATGTGAAATTATTATAGTATTCTTATGTTTAACATCATCTAAGGGATGGGGGTGTTACCCTATGTTTACAATTAAATAACTTTTACAATTCATAATGAAAAACAAGAATATTAACATTTTAAAATTTTATTTCTACCTAGACACCTTATCTCAAGTAGTTAATGTCACAAATTAACAAATTGTATCATTCCATCCTATTCCCTCTTCACTTCTTTAATAAGCCGACCTTAGCTAGGGTTTCTTCTTTAGCATGCACCAATTTCTTTTGTTATAGAATATGAAAATATCCTCTTCTCATCCCAACCTTTTAACTTATTTATTTCATCTTTTACAAACAAGAGATGTAAGAATCCTATGTCACTTTATTTATTGTTTTCTTCTCATTTTATCTTATAGTCTCAAAATAATAAATGTGAGAGTAGGGATTATCCTCACCACACAAATTTAACCAAAATTTCAGGAGTGTTTTGGTGATTTTCTTTTTTCTTTTTTCCTTCTTCCTCCATTGTTGTGCCAGCCGAGCTCCTCGCTCCCTCACTACTTCAATGTTTTCAGTTTTCCTCACCTTACCTCTACTCTTCTCTCACTTAAGTATCTTGTATGGGTGGCATGCAAGGGATTTTGTTGGTCGAACCTGTAAGGGAAGGGGCTACTAGAGTTGTTTTTAGCCTGCTATGAAACAAAAAAGGAAAGTCACTATTTCTCTTTCCCAATGTATTTCTACCACCTCTTAAATGAGGGTAGGTCATGTTTGGATGTTGTGTTCTCTTATCCTAGTGTTTTTTAGTGTTTATTGGTTGGTTTTCTCATGTTTTTTTCCGAGTAGTTACCGGGTCAATTTCTTTTTTTATGGGGTTTTACAAGAAAAGAAAAAAAAACCAACCCAAATACAAAAAAAACCTGAAATAAAGTAGAGAGAGAAAACTTGGTTTTCAAATCACCAAACCAATTCCCTTCAAACCAAAGAGTTGTTGATGGTATAAAGAAGAAAAGGAAGGCGAAAATTAAGAAGAGAGTTGAGAAAAAAAAAAGTTACTTACAAGGGATAAAGAAGGAATCCTATTCTAGAGAGAGGAACACACTGAAAATACTTTTCCACCCTGACTAACCACTAATAACCATTCTTCCCACTTTTCTTTTCTTCCTTTTTATGTAAATTTGCATGATTAAAGTTTTAAAACAATGCAACGTTATTATTCATGCATTTTTTTAATTTTATTTTTACCGGCTTCACAATAATACTGGTATCATTTTATATAACTATGTCGTTGCCATTTTAAATAAGTGTTTATAACCAAACTTTCTCAACAAAATCTTTGTGATTAGTAGATAACAAAAAAGACAACAAACACCATTGCACCAAATCAATGGCTCAGGTGGGTTGTAGCCCAGATAACAAATAATGTTTTTCACAATAAAAAAAAAGTGCACACCGTTGAATAGTTGAATATTTATGATTTGTGAGGCTTTCTAAACACAAAAATATATAGAGGAGAGGAGGAGTACAAACAAAAGTAAGGACAAAGTAATATAATTGCAACATGTGGAAAATAATTGGTTTTGTACGTAATTAATTGTAAAATATGTTTTGTTTTGAGGTGTTTGTGTTTGTGGTAGAAGTTGCTTTTCAAAGTACTTTTTACTCGGAAATATATCAAAATAATTTTTTTTTAAAATAAGTTTTGACATCAGCACATCAAAACTATATGAAAACACCAAAAAAATTAATTTGAAGTAAAAAACAAATTTAATTTTTTTCAAAAATATTTTTGAAACCCAAAAATAAACTAACTATATATCACTAAAGAGTGTCGAAACATGAACAGTTTGGGTTAAAAAAAAATTGCGATCAATTGTGTTTTGTACAGCATACACACCTATATTTAGTAATCATCCCAGGTTATTTTTCTCAAAATTGACAACTATTATCAATCTTATTAGTGGTTCTCCCAAATGTCATACCGAGTTACATTATGCTTGGGCTATAGAAATTACACATATGGTAGCTACTGGAGAACGTGAGACTGGTAGAGGGGCTAATCAAATCGGTAATTTACATCGAAGTGGAACTACTCACTAGAGCTCTCATTTTGATTCTATTTGCAACTTAATAGATATGTATGACGCAACTATTATTGTGCTTGAAAATATGGTTCAAGAAGGATCTTCTAACTCTATATGTGGAGAAGCTGGTGGTTGTTTGATTGTGATGAAATCTTTTAAAATTATATTCATCTTATATTTGATGCAAGAAATAGAGAGATGCCAGATTTGATCTTCTCCTTGCAAATGTGCAATCTGTTTGCACAAAATATGAGATTGACATACCACATATGAATGCCTCGTATAAAAAGGCTACAGGTCTTTCATGTTAACAACAAGGTTCAGTGACAATTTACCAACATTATCATTATGATATATTTAACTCAATAATAGATTTTTAGTTGGAAGAATTAAATTCTAGATTTAGTGATGGGACAATGAAACTCCTTGTACTTAGCTCTACGTACTTTAGAACCTAAGGACAACTTTAAATCATTTAAAGCTGATGCTATTTACAAGCTTGCTGAGAAATTTTATCTTGAAGATTTTAATGAACAAGAGATGTATTATTTGAGATCTTCGCTAGAGCATTATCATATTGATGTGATTCATCACGAGAACTTTTAGAATATGTCTATCATTTCTGAATTATGTTGAGGATTAGCTTAAATAAATAAATCACAGCACTATCATTTGATTGACAGGTTGATTCGTTTTGTTTTAACTTTGCTTGTTTCCACTGCCACTACAGAGCGGACATTGTCAGCTATGAAACATGTTAAAACTATGCTTTGCAATAAAATGGAAGGAGTTCTTAGTAGATTCTATGATGATTTATATTGAACGAGAGCTCGTTGAAAATATTAATTCGAATTCGATCATAGATGAATTCTATTCTACAAAACATCGAAGAGTGTAACTTTTATAGTATAATTTATTTTTATTTTTATTTTGAATTTTATGTACTTTAAATTTTATTTTATTTATATTTTGTGTTATATATTTGAATTAAAAATTTATTATTAACTTGAAAAATTTATATATCTAAGTGAATGATTGATCTTAAAACATAATTTATATGTATTTATATCATAGCCGAGTACTCGAAAAATTCATGGGCTCCGCCGCTGCATCAAATGATACATTCCATGCTAGAAAGTACAATCACATTTCTGGGCTTTCAAAAGATAATCCAAGCATGCTAAGACAAGGTTTTTCAGGACCATCTTATTAAGCAAACCAAATGATACATTCCATGCTAGAAAATACAATCACATTTCTGGGCTTTCAAAAGATAATCCAAGCATGCTAAGACAAGGTTTTTCAGGACCTTCTTATTAAGCAAATTTAAAAGCAGCCACCACAATACCTAGCTTTGACCTATGATCATGGAGTCATGTCTTGATCCTTTTTTGGAACCCAAATAAGAGTATCAGTAGCCAGAAAGTGACAAACAGCCGGTCCTGGTTTAATTTTGAGAACTTCAAAGGCCATATGGTGAGGACTCCAAGCTGATGTGTTCAGGTGGCATACGGTTACCGCTTTCACTTCTGCGCCATCAGCAGCGATTAATGGAACAACATGAACCTCTGTGCCTTCGATTACATGGCAATAATGTACTGCATAAGGATATCTGATCTTATGACACACCGCTGCTTTATGTTCTCCCCTCATTTCCGCTTTTGCCGAAACAGTATACTCTTGCTTCTTGCCTGGTTCAGTTGAGAGTACCTGAACATTTTGGCCAAGCCTCGCAACATTAAAATCAATTAATGACTCTAGAGATGTAGCACAATATTTTTCTTCTCCTTCCATGTTCGGGCTCTCGCAGTATCCTATTTCATCACTGATAATCTCAGCCTCTTCCGAGTTGACTTGTAGAGAAAAGTACTTCAAAATCTCCGGAAATTTGTCACTTGAAAATGGTATAGACTCTGCGACTCGACGAGGCAAGAAACTAACCTTGGTTCCACTGTTAGTAAAAAGCAATTTCATCTTTTTACCTGGATGGAGATCGTTGTACAAGTAGAATATTGTTGAGTCGGGGAGAGCAGTTTTTGCGGTTTTTTTATGGCTATCTGCTCCATCATAGTGTTTTCCATATTTTTCACGATCATCAACGCTAATGTTTTGGCCATTAGCGAAATCTCTGATCACTGAAGGATAATAACCAGGTTGTAGAGTATCTCGAAGGGCTTTTGGCAATGGAGTGTTGGGCAACCTCGAGAACCAATACTTCTCAGTGGGTGGAGAATTATCGCCCGGAAGGCCGAAGCTGGGCACTTCAGCTGGTAAATGGACAGCAGTGGAAAAGGAAATGTAGAGGGGGAGAGTTAGAAAGAGGATCAGGAATGGAGCACCAGAAATGGCTGGAGACATTTTTGAAATAAGTAGATTGATGATTGATCGAGGATAGTGACGTAGAGAGCTGAGAGACGTTATTTATAGGGAAGGGGAGAGGGGAGAGGGGAGAGGGGCTACGTTTGCATCTTCAAAATGATCCCTAGTGGATACATTTTATTTGGTGTCTTTTTAATTATACATCCCTCCATGATTCCTTCAATTTTATTTGGTGACTTTTCTGTGATTGTATATTTTTATTAAAGTATAATTAAATAAAAAATAAATTGAAAAAGTTATTAAATCAAATTAGATCCATGACTCGATTGTAAATTCGATGGCCAATCTAAGTTTACCCGTGTTGATTCCAAACATTGTTGTCTTATTATTATTTAAAAAAAATGGGTTAAAAAAATACTATCCTGAAAAATATTTTTTAAAGTTAAATTGAGTTTTGATTAGGTTGTGTTTAGATTTACTAGATCGATCGATTTATATAAGATTAGATTCCATACCATTTAATGTGAAACCGAACCAAAGCACGGTCCGGCTAATAATTACAATTTAAACAGCATGCAATGCATGTGCTAAAATAATATCAAATATCGGAGAAATAAACAAATATGTATGCTCAAGTGGGTTCTTAGAGTCCAAATTTGCTAGCACTACTTTTTAGCCAAGAATGAATGCAACAATTTTCTTTCCTTCCTCTTAATCTCAAGGTGTGTTTTGTCGAAAAGATGTATATCCTTGTCACAGGCTTCCCTTCCTAATCTCAAGTTCCAAGATTGCACAAAGGATTTTTTACGTATTCCCAAAGAACTTTGAACACTTTATTCCCAAAGTACTGTCTGCTCGTTACATAACGACTTGTCAATTTCTTTTTGTTTTTGTAAATGTCCGGTATCCTGTTCCACTGGAAAAAAATAATTAGAATAGATTTTATCTTGTTCAGAATCTTGGTTTATTTCAGAAATCCCACCTAAATTTTGGCAAAAATATTATAGTTCCATTCTGCTTGTTTTTATAACTCAGGTTAACCTTTCAAATATTCTATAACCGAAGTTATAAGATTGTGATAACTCTATAAAAAACAAATCAAAATAAATTATAAAAGCCTATTCCTAATCAACCCAATGTTAAAATAAAAAATTAAATAAAAAAAAGAAACAAAAACCTACTAGGTCGACTTAGGTTAACCTGTCGAACCCATTACCCAGGTCATGAGATCAGGATAACCCTATAGAAAGCAAAAAAAAAAAAAATTACGAAGCATAATTCCTAAAACAACTTAATATTGAAGGATGAAATTGAAAAATAAATAACTAAAAAAAGATTGGGTTGTTAAATGGTTAAATTGAAAAAATAACTAAACAAAAAATAGACAAAAAAAATACTATTATAATAAATAATATTTTGTAGGTGTAATTACAATGATTTAGACACACTCTTTAATGTTTTTATTAATATTAAAATGATATTAATTTTTGTGTTCTCCACTTCGTTTCCCTCAATCATGCAGATATTAGCATTTCCGAATCTTATAGGTTTGGTAAATCTTTCAAAATAATAAAAATAGTTGAGCAATAGAAAAGTGTAAGTAATTATATGGGTTTAAACATAAACTTTGTTATTTAATAACATTATTTATTTTTATTCAAGAATTGTTTAATAATTTAAAAGTACGCAAGTAAAATAAAAGTGAAAAAGATTGGTTTATAAAATTTTTAAAAGTGAGCAAATTAAGATGTAACAATTTATATCTTTTAGAAGCAAAAATATTATAGATAAAGAATTTACTTTCATTTTTAAAAATTGGTTCAAGTATTTTAGTTATAAAAATTTAAAAATATAATCAAATGTGAATTTCATAAAAGATGTAACATCCCTAATTTTCAAGACGTAACATACCTTTTAATATATAGAATAAAAGGAATTTTTTTATATCAGAAATCCCTAGCGAGAATTTCTATCAAAATTTAGACAGATTTCCTCTATATTTAGATTATTCCAAGTTATTGACAACGGTATGTATTACTTCTATATAGGTTTCCATTCTTTAATCCAACCATCTTGCATAATTCAACCATTACAATCATTACATCAATCATAATTTCTCCATAATATAAAAAACAATTATATAACATTATAATTATAGCAATTAGAGAATTAAAAAAGTTAAGCATATATCAACTTCCTTTGTTATCCCTTTATAGGGTGTTAAAGAGTTGTCAACAACATCTCCTTCCAATCTTGTAGTTTTGGTATTCTAATTGATAAACTGTCTAGGGATGAGAGTTGTCGCACCCGACATCGCGGCGACATTAAAATTTTATAAGAAAAGAACAAATTTCCAGCATCTTATTCTTTTAGGAGAAAATGTGTTGTTCAAGGAGTCGCCACCTAGTATTATGGTCACTAGGCAGAGATTCTATGGTACGGGACTGGTTGTGGCTAGAAAAGGTATTAGCACCCCTAGCACACCCTACCTGAGGTAAGCTGCGTTGTTGTTTTTGTCTTACATTGCTAAAAAATTGTTGATTTATGCTATGATAGTTCATCGATAATATTTCTGACTCTTCACCGGTAATATTCCTAACTCTGGCGTTAGTGAATATTTAATTACATATACTTCCAACATTGGTGTTGGTGAATATTTCATTCCGGGTAATTCCAACTCTAGCGTTGGTAATTACTCAACTACGAATAATTCCAACTCTGGCGTTGGTAAAAATTTGTACCTAAACAAAATCATTAAAATTATTTTTTTATTCTGATATCAGTGAATAAAATCAATAAAAACACATTTATTATTTTATTTCTCATGCATGCAATTTCTATTTCTAATTTTTTTATTTTTTATTCTTTTATTTTTTGGAGCTGGGCTGGACCCAGCCAGGGCCAGTGACCGGCCGGGCAAAGGCATGCACCATGCGTGCGTGCACAGTGAAGTGCTAATTAAATTTCACGGCAATAGTGTCAAATGATATTGCAAAGCGGGAAGAGAAGAACTTACCTGGTCTACTAGAAGCGAAGGCGCACGGTTGCTGATCGATCAGCCTCTTTCTTGCTTTCCCTTCCTCTAGTCTTTTCTTTCTTGTTCTTTGGCTCTTCTCTGCGTTTTTTCGCTTGGCTTGCTCTCTGATTTAGGAGATAGAGGCGTGATGGATGACCGGCCAAAGCTCTGCTTAGGTTCCTTTGTATGCTCCTGTGTTGTCCTCTTGTTCTTCCTTTGTTCCTTTTTTTTTGTTCCCTGGTCACTCTCTCAATACTCTCTGTCTATCCGCTGTTTTTCTTCGTCTTTTCTTTGTTTTTTATTTGTATGTTATGCTTGAATTCTGGGACTAAACCAGAGTTACGTTTAGCTTTCTGTTTCTTTCCTTTTATTCACTCTGCCCTGTTCCTCCTCCCCTTTTTTTTTTTTCCAGTTCTCTCCTCTGTTTTTTTGTCTCTCCGTCTCTCTCCACCCTGGGTTTTTCCCCTCTGTTTTCTTCTTCCCCTCCTTCCCTCTTCCCGCGAGGTTGCTCGTCCTCTCCTTTTATAAGGCCAAAATCGGTGGTAACGGTCGGCCTCCTAAATACCCTGTAACCGACCCTTTAAGCTCCTTCAATGATGAAACGTAAGCGTTGGCTACGAACGGATGAAACGGAGGAAAAAGACAGTGAACAGTTTTGTCCAAGAAACGGCTCCGTTTTCCATTCAACTGCCATATTTGATTTGGTCCTTGAAGTTTTTTTGAATTTTTGCAGTCTAGTCCTTGGGTAAATTGTAATTGAACCCCTGTAGCTCAGCGCCATTTACACATTGGTCCTTGGATTTTAATCTCTTGTAAATTTGACTAGAATCAACCCTATACTTTGATAATTTTTCAATTAAGTCCCTGAATAAATTAATTCCAAGTTTAATTAAGTTTCAAAACTTATCAATTCTCCAATTAAACCCTTGATTGGATTAATTAAATTAATTCTAAGCTCAATTAAGTCTCAAAACTTATCAATTCTCCAATTAAGCCCTTGATTTGATTAATTAAACTAGTCAAGAGTTTAATTAAATCTTTAAACTTCCAATCATGTTGCCCTTAACCCAAATTTTAATTCATTCTTCATTTATTTTATTTTTACTTGTTTTTCGTGATCTTTTTATCATTTTTCAGTAAATAAAATAATAATAATAATTAAAATAAAAGGGTCAAAAATTGGGTTATGACAAGATTATTGAATGGGCGAGAAGCATTTTACCTGAAGGGAACAGACTGAAAGAGAACTTTTATGCTGCCAAGTCCATGATGAAACCCCTCGGTTTAGGATACCAAAAAATTGATATATGCCCTAACTTTTGCATGTTATACTACCTTGAAAATGCTGAGATGACCGAGTGCATGACATGCGGGCATTCCCGTTACAAACCCAGAACTGGTAGAGGGAAGACTTTTGTGGCATATAAAAAACTTGGATAGTTCCCAATCACACCTGGATTGCAGAGGTTATTCATGTCACTAAGGACTGCTGAGCACATGACATGGCACCAATCACACCATACGATTAATGGAGTGATGATTCATCCTTCTGACGGTGAAGCCTGGAAACACTTTAACAGTGTGCATCCTCACTTTTCAGTTGAATCAAGGAACATACATCTTCGGTTGTGTACAGACGGATTTAACCCATTCAGGTTATTTGCTGCTCTTTATTCTTATTGGTCGGTCATACTAACGGTTTATAACTTGCCACCGAGGATGTGTATGAGGCCAGAGTTCATGCTTTTATCTATGGTCATACCAGGTCTGAGCAGTCCGAGGCAGAATATAGATGTTTGTCTTCATCCGTTGATTGATGAGTTGACGCAGTTGTAATCCTCTGGAGCTTTGACTTATGACATCTCGAGGAAACAAAATTTTGTTATAAAATCGGCTTTGATGTGGAATGGTTTCTGGTTGGAGCATGCATGGAAAGCTAGCATGTCCATACTGTATGGAGAACAATAAGACATTCACGCTAACAAACGGGGTTAAGCTTCTTTTTTTTACTGTCACTGTTATTTGTTGACGCCGAATCACATGTATAGAAAGAACAAAAATGATTTCTTTCTTGGTAGAGTTGAAAGGGATGTTGCATCCACGCATCTTTCCAGTGAAGAATTGTTTGATGTTGTGTCAGAGTACGGTGACACTGTGTTTGGTCTCCAATCAGGTAAGCAGTAGTTTCCAGGTTTTGGTTTGACTCATAATTGGGTGAAGCGAAGTATCTTTTGAGAGTTTCCTTATTGGAAGACCAATCTTCTCTGCCATAACCTTGACGTCATGCACATTGAAAAGAATGTGAATGAGAACATTTTCAACACCGTTATGGATGTGAAGGGGAAGACAAAGGACAACATCAAGGCTAGATTGGATGTAGCGTTGTTCTGTAACCGTAAAAATATGGAGTTGGTTCGTGATGGGTCACGGGTCGTAAAACCAAGAGCAAACTTTATGTTAGAGAAAAACGCATAACTACTAGTCTAGAAATGGCTTAAAAGTCTGTGTTTCCTCGATGGACATCCTTCGAACATATCAAGGCTGGTTAATATGAAGGAATGCAGATTATATGGAATGAAGAGTCATGACTGCCATGTGTTTATGTAAACACTCATCCCATTAGCTTTTCATGATTTGTTGCCAAAGGGGATATGGGATGCACTAACGGAGATCAGTCATTTCTTTAGAGATATATGCTCCAGCAAGTTGAATGTTGATCACATTGAAAGGCTTGAAAAGAATATCGTCGAGACAACATGCAAACTTGAGATGATATTCCCTTCATCATTTCTTGACTCAATGGAGCATCTACCCATACATTTACCGTTTGAGGTAAAAGTTGGAGGACTGGTCCAGTACAGATGGATGTATCCATTCGAGAGGTTAGATATTACAGTAACTATGTAATTCATAATTAAATGTTTTTATTTTTATTTTTGTAATTGATAATTTATTTTATATATATATATATATATATATATATATATGCAGGTACTTGTTCAATCATAAAAAAAAGGTTAAGAACAAGGCACATGTTGAGGTGTCAATATGTGAGGCCTATATTGTTGAAGAGATCTCAACATTCATCTCATACTATTTCGAACCTCATTTGAGGACGAGGATCAACCGTGATCCATGGCATGTTGATGGTGGTGAAGTGCCTATATTATAATTCTCTAGTAATTATCCAAAGGTTGGCACATGCATGGAGCACTTAATCATTCTCTCCTCTCTTTTTCTTTTTAGTACCTTGATGTTTTTTGTCCATTTCACGTTCCTTCTTCTTCACCACGAGAACTTCAATATGCATAAATGTGTGTGTGTGTGTGAATTGTCTCTCTTTTAGGTATATATAATGGTCATTATAATTCTACCATTGTTGTCCAACTAGTGCGAAAAGTAAATTTCTGTCTCTTTTGAACAGATCAATTGACGAAACTCTTTGAGAGGTCTTTAATTCTTTGGTGAATAATTGAAAAGGACAAAAAATCCTTATTGACGGAGGAATGAAACATTGTCATCCTTGTTAGATTTGGTTCAGATGCAAGAGATATATAATGAGTTCTTAAAATTTTTAATAAAAATTAATATTAAAATCCTATTGGTCAGTTTTGAAAAGTAATTTTTTATTTAATAACTACATACATGATGAATGTATACTATAATATATAACAAGTTTATTCAGAAAACTATTCCTCTCTTATCTGTAATTGTGTTTTTTTCCCTATCAGAACATAAGTAAAAATAATTGAGGATTATAAGAGAAAATATTTTTCTTTATCAATTCATATTTAGAATTTATTCTCTTAAATGACTTGTTATGGAATAAAGTACACTTTTTTCAAAAAGTTTTGAATTGTATAGTTTTTTCTTTTCCAATTACTCATTAATTTTCTGTGATTGTATATTTTTATTATAGTATAATTAAATAAAAAATAGATTGAAGAAGTTATTAAACCAAACTGGATTCATAATCCGATCGCAAGTCAATCTGAGTTTACTCGTGTTGATTCCAAACATTGTTGTCTTATTATTATTATTATTTAAAAAAGGGTTAAAACAATACTATTCTAAATAATGTTTTTTAAAGTTAAACCGAGTTTTAATCATGTTGTGTTTAGAACTACTAGATCAATCGATTTATATAGGGTTAGCTTCCATACCATTTAATCTGAAACCAAACCAAAGCGCGGGCCGACTAATAATTATAATTTAAACAGCATGCAATGCATGTGCTTCAATAATATCAAATATAGGAGAAATAAACAAATATGTATGGGTTAGTTATGCCCAATTAAGATATTTGATCAAGTGGGTTCTTAGAGTCCAAATTTGCTAGCACTACTTTTTAGCCAAGAATGAATGCAATAATTTTCTTTCCTTCCTCTTAATCTCTAGGTGTGTTTTGTCGAAAAGATGTATATCCTTGTCACAGGCTTCCCAAACTACTGTCTGCTCGTTACATAACGATTAGGTTGTCATTTTCTTCTTTCCAGATGGAGAGATATGCAAAGAATCATCAAGCCCTAACCAAACCTGATTCCGACTCCTCTTCGTTTTCTCTTTCTCCCTTTCTATCCTCGGTTTCATCGCCCTAACCAAACATAGCTTTAGAGTGTAAATGCACATGAAAGCAGGACAGAGACAGCAGGCTGCATATGAGCTATCCAGTTCCCTTGGGCCTTGAGAACTCAATATTCAAGTTGATAAGCGTGGAGGTTCTTAAGGCTCTGAAAGAATCATCAAGCCATAGAATATAAGACTGATATTAATATATAAACCACTGGCTTCATGGTTCCTTGAATCCCAGACAATGTAATAGGATATGTTTATTTTTACATTTTAAAAATATTTTTGAAAAAAATTAAAATTTTTTATTTTATTTTTTTAAAATTAATATATTTTTAATATTTTTAGATCATTTTGATGCACTGATGTCAAATATGATTTAAAAAAAACAAAAAAAAAACATTATTATAAAGCATTTTCAAATGAAAAATACTTTGAAAAGTAATTCCAATTATACTCCGAAATACCTCTTGTGCAAGTGTTCAAACAACCTGTGAGATGAGATGCTGGTATGCTGCTCGGGATGAGAGTTGAGTTAGAATTGTAAAAGAATCAAAGATGCCAACTTCAAAATTCCTATATCAGAAGGTAAAGGCGAAAAATGACCAAGTTGTTCAAGATGCAAATGTGAAATTTCTGCCCTGATAGTAAAAACAATTAGACATTTTCAGGAACAATTAGCTTGGAGTTTGACATTTTCCCAGGAGAATTGATTTATTCATTGAATTCCGTAGTTACATGCACTTAGCACTTGACAAAAATGACTAATTTAAGTGACGAAAATTATATGAAGAGAAAACTGTACCTGTGGAGCAAAACTAGCAGGATTATAGAAAACTGAATAATTACGAGAAAATTAGTTTATTTAAATCCCTTGTAAATTAGAAAACATTACGAGACTGAATAATTATAAAAAACATTTAGTATAGCAGGATTCATAATCCGCTGTGTGTTGTTTTGTAAATTTAATTAGATATTGATGAGAAATATAAATTAGTAGAAATAGAAATATTCTTAATCAAAGACCAAAAATAAAATTTAAGAGACACCTTGTGTTATTTCATTTTAATCCTGTATTGTTTCAAAAGTTAATCAATTATTTTTAATTAAAATCCCATGTCAACACACACTACACCATTAAACAGTTTTACCGACGGACTAATTCCGTCGGTGACAGGAATGAACTCCGTCAGTGAAATAATTACCGACGACCTCACCGATGGAACACGTCTGTTGGTATAATAGTCGTCGACAACTCCCCTTTCCATCCCTAATTCTGTCGCAAATAAAAAAAATCACCCACCGATAGAACACCGACAGTCTTACAGAGGGATATGCGCGCGCCAAATTTTTTTTCCTGTGGAAACGTTACCGATGGACTAAATCCGTCTGAATTTTCAACGGTAATTACTGACGGATAATCCGTCGGTAATTATGTGGCAACTATCTGTGAAAGATCGACGGAAATTATCTGTCGGTAAAGCCGTTTGTATGTAATCACCGACAGAATATGTCCGTCGGTAATTATGGCATGGATGGTAATTGTTTGGCAAATCTCTGTGAAATAACGACGGAAATTATTCGTTGGTAAAGCCGTCAGTATGTATTTAAAATATATATATATATACATATATATATATATATAATTTATTAATATTAAAAAAGCTTAATAAACAAATAAAATTGGATTAAACATTAAAAATATAAAAATAATGTTAAATAATATTCATCCAAATATTCATTACAAATTTAATGTGTTTAAAAAACAAAATTAAACTAGAATAGCAGCAGAGCTGGAGGAGGAGGAGGAGGCTGGTTGTTCCCGAGACCGTACGGCCAAAAAGAAGTTGCACAAGTATCATCACCCATCTCTGATCTCATCTCCATGACTATTTGACGGAGCTCATCATAATTTGTCGAGAGTTGTTGATATTGTTGTTTCAAGGCAATGAACTCCTCAGAATGGGTGCTCGATACTGATGGAGAGCTCCCAACGGTTGAGACACTACGAGCCGAATGCAAGTTTTCAGCCGTAGTGTTGGAGAGCCCGTAGACTTGATTTTTATCGGGTTCAGCAGACGATCCCACCTCCATCCACAAATCTGGATCGAAATTTGGATGAGTCGAAGGATTGTCCTCATATCTCTCCCTCAACTGCAATTCAAGATGCAATTCAAGAAAATAATAACTTACAAAATAAAATGAATGAATGAACATACCACGAAGTGCTGAGCACGGTTGTCCACAAACTGTTGCACCCCCTTTTGGCAGTCTTGACTCCGCACATGCATCTCTATAAACAGCTCCATTGGACTCGGCTCACGTCCAAGAGACGCAGCCTGTAAGGAAAAAATAGGTTGAAAGTTAAATATAATATAAGGAACGACAAATTAATTAACAATATATTTCATTAAAATTAATCTTACCATTCGCTTTGCATCTGCGCTGAATGGGACGAATCCTGTAAGAAATAGAAACATAAATAAACAAGATAAAATTTGGATGGGTCGAAGGATTATCCCCATATCTCTCCCTCAACCGGCTATTATAGGTCTTGATTAGTACTTAAAACTGCATTTTTATCAAGGTTTTTTATCATCATTTTGCACTTGAAGTATCAATAACTCCTTAACTAAAGCATGTTTTATAATAATAACATATCTAATACTATAAGATACCTTTAATTTATGATAAATGTTCATCTTAAATGCATGCCTGTCACATAAATGAAAGAATTGATTGATGAGTTAAAGTACTGAAATTGAAAGGACAAAGAGGTGGCCAAACTTGGAAAAGAGATGCTGGTGCAGTCCAAACTGGAACACTGTTCGGTAATTGGGTCATATCGGGAGCTTCAGATCTTGGATTTAGGTCCATTTTATATGGATGGAAAGATAAGACATAGGCCTACAACTTTTATGTGGAGCCCAAGATTTAACAAGGCTGTTTCCGAGTCCAAATTGTAGCAACAACAAAGAAGTTTGAATCTGTCCTGCAGCCCAGACACTATTCAGTGTTCAGCCCATATCTTAAGTTCTAGAAGTCCAAATGATCGCAAATTGTTACCCTGGAAAGATGAGATAATTTCCTAGAACTTTCATGATTTAAGTTTGTTCAAATTATGACGTCATCAATGATGTTTTTGGCAGACAAAAAGATAAGAATTGTCACCAAGTCAAGATGTGGCCACCCACTCATCAATTAGTCAACAAATCAATAGTTTTGAATTTTGGCCTATAAAATGAGGCATTTGCCATGTATTTAGGCATCTTGGTGTTCAGATCAAGATCATGCTCTTGCTCTCTCTTTTGTAATACTTAAGTTTTATATTAATCTCTTGTTTATGCATTTCATTTCATTTCCTTTACTTAGTTAACTTCTTTCTCATTTATGTTCTTATCTTGTTTATTTATGTTTCTTTCTTTCATTATGTCTAGCTAAGTTAATTATGTCAAGGTGAAAAGGGTACACTAATGGTGTAAGAATAAGTATAATATAAACTTAACATGGACCTTAATGTTGGATACTAACATGCTTTATATTTGCTATCTTGTTCACTTTTAATACTTTGCTTGTTAAATGGTTAATCTAGATTTATGTTGTATAACACTTGGTACAACAAATACTTGGCACTTTCATAGCCCATACTGTATGGTATAACCGACACCTGAGCTATGAAAGGAACTTGATTTGTTGTTAACATAAGTTATAATCATGAATGCCTGACAACATTTACAAGTATTAGCATTATTCGAATAAGATAACTAATGTAATCATGTTAACAATTTATAATCCGATTGGAACCTCCTTTGTGTGTGGTTTCCAGTTGAGTAATAAAAAGAGTTTATACTATACTTGTTTGAAATACCATTAGTGGATCCTCTAACCTTGACATTTGTTCTTATCATTGTTTAATCCTTACATTAATCTTCCATTTCAAAGTTCTCGACAACATCTTCTTCCTCTTCTTTACTATTATTATTATTATTATTACAACTATTACTACTACTACTACTACTACTACTACTACTAGTATTGTTGTTGTTGTTGTTGTTGTATTCTTGTTGTCTATAATTTATACAATTAACCTCCTTGTGGTTCGATCCCGGTCTTGTCGGGTTATTTATTACTTCGACACTCCTGCACTTGGGAAAAGACATCAATCTTTTGGTTGTGTCAGGTCTCCTGAAAGTTTTTTAAAAAATCATCATATGCAATTCAAGATGCAATTTAAGAAAATAATAACTTACAAAATAAAATGAATGAACGAACATACCACAAAGTACTGAGCACTGTTGTCCACAAACTATTGCACCCCCTATTAGCAGTCTTGACTCCGCATATGCGTCTCTACAAACAGCTCCATTGGACTCGGCTCACATCCAAGAGACGCAACCTGTAAGGAAAAAATCGGTTGAAAGTTAAATATATTATAAGGAACGACAAATTAATTAACGATATATTTCATTAAAATTAATCTTACCATCCGCTTTGCATGTGCGCTGAATGGGACGAATCCGCTAGTGTGCGTGGTCACCGGACCATGAATTTGTTGGTTCCGGTTGTCTGCGCCGGATTGTGAGCGCCGTGAGAACCGCTCTAAGGTCACGTGCTCAATATATGCCGTCCATATTTCCCTGTCAAGAAACGAATATTGTAACCATGTACAAGGTATAAGAGACTTGAGTGCTTGTGTTGAGAATAGTAGAGAGTTGGGAAGGGTGGTTGGCTACAATTTGGGAGGGAAGAGGTTGGATGGAAAAGAAGGAGGAGAAATAAAGGAAGAGAGTGTCGGTAGAGGGGGTGTATATAATGGTTTTTTCTGATGGAATCCCTGATGGAATGTATCTGTTGGTGATTCCATCAGTGACAGCACTATGTCACCGTACGACTATCTCAGTTTGAATCCCTCAGTCATTTCGTCAGTAAAATCGTTTGAAAAAACTCCACGTCACCATGTCGTTGCATCTTTCCAAACAAAATGTATAGTCCATCGGTGATCCGGTCGGTATATACCTATAGATTTTGAGACGGAATTATTTTTATCGGTAATTATTACCGACGGACAAATTTCATCGGTAATTCCATTGGTTGTCGCCGGTTTTCTTGTAGTGACAAAAATATAACTAAAGTCACACATTTTATATTTTAATCATTGTTCCTTAAAAAGATTTTGTTGTTTATTTTAATCAATGTATTGCTTATAAAGTAATATAGTTTTATTTGGCTCACAAACTATCTTTCAAAATAATAAAATAGTTGAGCAATAGAAAAATGTAAGTAATTATATGGATTAAAACTAAAATTTTTTATTTAATAACATTATTTATTTTTATTCAAGAATTGTTTAATAATTTAAAAGTAGGCAAGTAAAATAAAAGTGAAAAAGATTGGTTTATAAAATTTTTAAAAGTGAGCAAATTAAGATGTAACAATTTGTATCTTTTAGAAGCAAAAATATTATAGATAAAGAATTTACTTTCATTTTTAAAAATTGGTTCAAGTATTTTAGTTATAAGAATTTAAAAATATAATCAAATATGAATTTGATAAAAAAGATGTAACATCCCTAATTTTCAAGAATCAATCATAATTATTACATATAGAATACAAGGAATGTTTTTCTATTAGAAATCAATTTAGGCAGAGTTCCTCTATATTTAGATTATTCCAAGTTATTGACAACAATATGTATTACTTCTATATAGGTTTTCATGAGGGCATGTTTGGGAGTGTGATTGCATTACTTTTCAAAATGTTTTTCGTGCTGAAATGCATCAAAATGATGTTTTTTATTTTTGAGATCAGCGCGTTAAAACGATTCAAAACATATCAAAAAATTATTTCTTAGAATTTGTTTTTAATTTTGGGGGAACACGACGTTCTCTAACCAACCATCTTGGATAATTCAATCATTACATCAATCATAATTTCTCCATAATATAAAAAACAATTATATAACATTATAATTATAGCAATTAGAGAATTAAAAAAGTTAAGCATATATCAACTTCCTTTGTTATCCCCATGCTTCATGGGGTGTTGAAGAGTTGTCAACAACTTCTCCTTCCAATCTTGTATCCCTGGTATTCTAATTGATAAACTGCCTAGGGATGAATAATTACCTGTTAACTATTGATATTCTATTAGTTATTTTTTAAAAAAAAATTAAAGAAAAAGACTAATACAAAAAAAAGAATATAAAATCCATAATTAACCCATAAAAAATAATAAAAATATCTTAATATAAATTTCTCTATCCTAGTAATATTTTTTATTTTTTTAAAGTGAGTTTAAAAAATAACTAATATGATAACACTAATTACTCTTCGAGTATTGTAAAATTACTTGAGAAAATAATAACTGAGGGGTTTTTTTTTCAAATTTGTGTATATTTTGGACATTATGATTTTAAAAAATCAATTAATCACGACTCCTATGCAACCAAAATTAATTATGTTCACCTTAAAAATTATCCATGGAAATAAATGGTGTGAAAACTAACCCTATATAAAGCGATCGACCTAGCAACTTGATCAAAACTCGGTTTTATTCTAATTGAAACTGCCTAGGGATGAGAGTCACCATGTTGCCTAACGCCATGTTATCTGCGAAGAAATCATCTCCATTATTAAAAAACAAAGCATAAAATATATCCTTTATTAGTTCTCTCTAGTTTCTTATGTCGCTTTGTTATGTTTTCATTTGAATCTATAACCCTATCATCCATTTTAATGATCAAGTTATCATTGGTATGATTAATGACAAACTCTGGAACTTTCTCTCTACCACCCAATGCTTCTTTTTTCTTCATGTAGTTAAGTACATTCATTCTCCTTTTTTGTACTCTTCTCTATAGTTCTTATTGCATCTCTTAGTCGCTTTTTCTCTTAAATTTTATTACCCTTCATTTGTTCTTTGGATCTGACCTCAGTCTAGCATTCATTTGAACTTGATGGTAGGCCTTTCCTTAAGGATATATTTTTTGATAACTTTTTTATTGCCTCAATTATATTACGATGTCGTGGTCACACAAATTAATTATTCTAACTTAAAACACATAAGATAGTATAGAGCAAGTAAGAGGTCAATTCCACGAGGAAGGTTTGATTTAGATTTTTATGCTATACGATATGAAAAAGGAGGGGGGACTGAAGTTATCTAGGCTATAATAGAATTAAACAATCAAGCTAAATTAAATAAATAAGAAAACTATCAAGAGAACAAACCTTGGTTTCAAATAGACATCCACCTATGGAAATCGTAACCGATCATTGAAACGAAACATCAATTTATATTCTGAATATTTATCTCTTCTTAACATTGGTTAGTTAACGGATCCGCCATATAACTAACCCTAACCATCAAACAATCACAGTGTCCACACTAGTAATTTAATTCAATAGCAACCTTAAGAACTAGATAAGCGGATTAATCAAGAAAACATAACTGTTCGCAATCCATGTTTGATTTGATCGAATGTTCTCCCTAAGATTAATAACATAGATCCACCACAATTATTAAACTTAGTTGTTTCATAAGTTTATATACCACAACTCCAGTTTTGATAGCAAATTTAGCAATAAATTGTTCACAATAATAACTTAGAGTCCACTCTAGCAATTTAAATAAACAATCCTAAGAAATAAGCATAGGAAAACAAACATATTTATTCATCATATACTAAAAATAAAAGGTAAAATAAATCTTAAAGTCTTTAAATCTGAAGGTTTACGTGTCCTTACAACCAAGAAAAAGAGTTTAGCCTTGCATTTCTATTGAACAGAATTCATAGACAATCCTAAGAGTTTAACCTGTATGTTGGCAGAATTCATGTGTCATCTTAGAATAATCATAGGTCTCTCATATGAACTTGTTTTTTTTTCCTAACATTTGGTAGGCTGATAGGTCTTCGAATTAGGAATCCAACAGAATTAAGTTTGCATCAAATGAATTTATGTAACTCAAGATATTTAAGTCGGAATGGTTCAATGTCAACATTGGCAGAATGCGAGATTTGACTTTGAAGGCTGCAATTTCCATGATTTTTTTTTCCTTCCCATATATGTATAAAAAGGTATGGATGTTAGCTTTCTAATGCCACTAGAATTACTTCATTTTGACTTCTAGAGCTTAAGCTCTACACAAAACATTGATCGGAGGTCAATTCTGTCAATTATCTCCAATTTAGTTTCCTTTTGAATCTTACATCTAAAAGTGACTTCAAAATATAAAACAAAAAAAAAACAAGGAATTTTATATATAAAATGTAACACCCTACCTTTCATGACACATTAAGTCCATTAATCATAGTAATATGACTCCTTTAGGAATTTTTTATTATAAAAGATTCACCTAGACACGTTATCATATTTGCATTTCCATGTGGAAGTACTTTGCTAAAATTTAGACAGAGTTTCCTTTGTATTTAGAACGTATCAAGTTATGAACTAATTCATAATTACCCAAACCACCATCATTACATAGTCCAACCATCCTGGACTCACTTCTATCATCATAACTCAACATATTACACAATTCATCCATCAATCATATATATCTTATAAACAAAAACAATTCATACATAAATTTTCTAGCAGTGAACATTGAAATCAACCCATTACACACTCCATTTCTCTCCTTTTTAAACTCTATTTCATATGCATTTGGCATTATAAGAATAACTAGCTTAGCATAACAATCTACCCTAGCACGATACGAACTTAACCAATTCATTTCCAAAATGATTTCAAACTTAACCATATCTAGTGGTACTAAATCTACCCTTAACTCATAACCTTGTAATAATATGGTATAACCCTCATAACATTCATCTATTTCTACTTCTTCCCCCAAAGGTTTACTAATAATCAACCCCTAACCAATTTTTTTATAGATACATTCAATTTATTTACAAATTATAGTTTCAAAGTCATATTCAGTATTTCACTTTCTTTATTCCCGAATATATTTATATAGAAATTTCCTTCTATTCTAGTTTGCCCTTTTCATATAAATACTCAAGAATCAAATTACATACCAACTCATCACTAAAATCTTTTCCTATACCAATTCTTTATTTTTTCATTTTCGGTCATAAAGCCCTTTTCCATTTCTTTTCTTTACTTCTAGCATAGTCTAAAATACAAATTATATTCCACATATTACATAACCCAACACATTCCTTAACATATTTCCTCTAATCTTTCCTTTCTTCACTTACGTTACTAGAATTCCAATATATTAGTTAATCTTGATATTATATATCATTCCATTCCAAACTTTACTCATATATCATATTTTCTACACTAATGACCATATTTACTCACATATCGTTTCTTTTAGATTGGTCGGCCATGCAAGGAGCTTTTCCCACTAAACTAATTAATTTTTTTTCTTTCTTAACATCAATTAACATTCATAATACTTATTTTAACATTTCTATAAATCAATTGACAAAAACCCCAAAATTCACATATAAACTCTATTAATTTTAGAATATCATATAAATTACTCAATTTACATTCATAATACTCATTTTAACATTCTAACAATCAATTGACAAAAACCTCCAAAATTCATAAATAAACCCTAATGACATAATTCTAACAAATTCAATCACAATTCAATCAAATCCATATTAATGAATCCAATTAAGTTTAGAATATCTTACCAATCACTAATATATCCTCCAAAAGCTAGTCAAATTGAAATTGCTCCAAGCTTTCCACTTCTTCCCTCACTTTCATTATCTTCTCTCACTAAACTCTACTTTCTCTTAATGTCCTATCTTAATCACAAGTGTATAAGTGTTTAAAATCATTAAATCTCACAAACCTCCTCACAAATCCATGATCTCCTTTGTTTCTTTTTCCTATTATCTAACTAAGAAAGATGAATAATTTTCATTCCTAAACATTTCTATAAGTTTCGGCCAACAAGCCTATTTATAGGCAATAAATTTTAAAAATTTCCTTTATGTGCTTGCCTTGCACCTTTAGAAAATGGCAAGGATATACATCTTTCGACGAAACACAACTTGAGATTAAGAGAAAGGAAAGAAAATTATTGCATTCATTCTTGGCTAAAAAGTAGTGCTAGCAAATTTGGACTCTAAGAACCCACTTGATCAAGGGCATACCTAACCCATACATATTTGTTTATTTCTCCAATATTTGATATTATTGAAGCACATGCATTGCATGCTGTTTAAATTATAATTATTAGTCGGGCCTGCGCTTTGGTTTGGATTTCACATTAAATGGTGTGGAAGTTAACCTTATATAAATCGATCGACCTAACAGATCTAAACACAACCTAATCAAAACTCAATTTAACTTCAAAAAACATTCTTCAAGATAGTATTTTTTTAACCTTTTTTAAAAAAATAATAATAATAAGACAACAATATTTGGAATCAACACGGGTAAACTCAGATTGACCATCGAACTTGCGATTGGGTCATGAATCCAATTTGGTTTAATAACTTTTTCAATCTATTTTTTATTTAATTATACTATAATAAAAATATACAATCACAGGAAAGTCACCAAATAAAATTGAAGGAATCATGGAGGGATGTAATTAAAAAGAGTATTTGCTAATGTTATAAAAGATTGTTATAATCTTATTAAAAAAATAAGGTAAAACTTAAACAATATTTAATATAATAATATCCCAAATAAATTTCTAATTAATTTATTTTAATGAGAAATAACTAAAATTGAAGGATATATATATATATATATATATATATATATATATATATATATATATATATATATAAGAAAGCACAAAGGCCAACATGTTTGGTGAAAGAGGTTAGGTTGTGCTCCCAACCAGCTTTTTTTCTTCTTTTCTTTAAATATATGAATGATGTGTCATCTGTTTATTAAAAAAAAATAAAAAGAAAGAGAAAGTAAATAACAAGTTGTTCATTGGTTAAACCTTAAGTGGCTGGAAAATTAGGTTCCCACCACTTGGCTAAAAAAAACCCATTTTCAAAATTTTTTTCCACTTGAAAACATCTAAGAAATACTCAAACCCCAATAAACACATTTAACCTCAAAACAACCTTTAGTTTATTAAAAAAAAATTAAAAGTCAACTTGAATTTTAAAAAAATTCTCGATCCTAAATCTACTTATTCTAGCAAATTAAGGGGTCAAAATATCTAAATAAAATTCATCTGGTCAAACAGAACCTATTGCTACCTAAATGGGCTTTTTTTGTTGCTAAAATGTGGACAACTGATAATTTTTTTTCTCTTCTCCCTTATTTTCTAGAGACTCTATCTCCCTATACAATTCCAGGATTAAAATGCAAAATAAATGAAGTACATGAATGAAACGTCAAAACCTCATTAAAAGGGATCAAAAATGAAAATCAAGAAAACTTTGGGAATCAAAAGTTTAAAAAATGCATCTCATGAACAATTTAAAAAAAAGCTTACATTTTTTGCTCCGATGCCAAATTTGATCCCTGCTTTTTTAGTTGTTATGAAAGTAATAAAATTTGATAATTCATATAAATAATAATTCATATAAAATAAAAATAGTACAAGATATAAAATTATAAAAATCATTTATTAAAAATAAGCTGGAAATTAAAAATTAACACCGACCTGAAATCGCTTAAACCATGCATCAATATTAGGTTTTCACTCAGGATATCTGGAAATCTGGCTCCATTGAAACAATGGAATCTCCATCGACGATTTAAACGTCAATGTTATAACCCTTGCAGCCTTAATGTTTGTGAACCTGAAATTAAATAAAAGTAATAATATTAATTAGTTGTTCATAAGTTATGTTATAAGTATATAAAAAAAAAACTAAAACCTAAACAAACTTACATTGAGAGGTCATCCTTCCATTGTGCCTAGTACTTGCGGATAAATTGATCCCGCTGTGAAGGCACACTGTTTTTCCACTGTGAAACCGTGCTAGAAGAGGCAACATCACAAGTTGGTGTAGATTTCCTCGCCGTGATTAGCACCTAAAGATACGTCCTCCTCATTGCTAGAAGAACTAGCTGCAATCGTCTGCTGACGACATGCTATAGATTTCATTCTACGCATCTACACAAATTTATATGAATAATTACATAATTAACTTTAATTATTTTTAAAAAAATTGACAGAGTGTCCCCTATACTGGGAGGTCCCAAGTTATCGACAAAATCATATTACACTTCCAATTTTATTTCACATTCCGATCCAATCATCCTGGATCTCAACCCAACTCATCATCATCAACACAAAACATCTTATTCAATAACATCATATAATGAAATTCAAGTAAAATAATCAATTTCAACTATGAACATTTATTGTTAAATTGGTACTTAGAATTACAAACATTAGATTAAAGTCATACATTCAAATTTACGGATTAATATTACATTTCAAGTTTTAGGAGACAAGACTCTTAATTTATAAATAATTATATGGTCAAAAGCAAAAGGTAACTAAATCAATATCATTCCTAACACGACCCTAATGGACCTCAAAATATAAATTAGCGTATACACATAATTATAAAAATGTAATAACAAGCAATAACAATGACAGGTAAACAATAATATCCTAAAATTAAGATAAACTAATTAAATTTAATTCTATATTTCAATTAACATTTAAAACATTAATTCAACAATAACAATTATAGCAATACAAACAATAATATCCTAAATTAAGATAAACTAATTAAATGTAATTCTATATATAAATTAACATTTTTAACATAAATTCAACAATAACAATTATAGCAATACAAACAATAATATTCTAAATTAAGATAAACTAATTAAATGTAATTCTACATATAAATTAACATTTTTAACATAAATTCAACAAACAATAATATCATAAAATTAATAAATAAAATGAAAAAACTAAAAAACACTATACAAAACAACCTAAACACAAAACAAACAATACACAAAACTAAAAATTACTATATCAATTCAAAAAAAATTTAGGAATAAAAAATGCTTACCTTAATAGTGTGTTGAATTTAAGATTTTATCTACAAACAATACACAAAACAAAAAACACCAAAAATATTAATCATAATTAAAATAAAAAATACAAAGATAAAGAAAAAAGAATACATACCTTTTAAAACTACCACCAAAACAATAAAATCTCTTCCAAAAGCCAAATAGAAATGAAGAGGAGAAGAGAAATTGAGAAGAAGAGAAACAAAGCCGAGAGGAAAAAATGAAACAAATGGGGAACGGGGGGTTATATATCAATATTTCTAACGGAACTACTGACGGAAATTTATTGTTGTCGGTGGCATTAAATTCCGTCGGTAATACCATCGGAAATTAATTGATATACGCACCAAAAAAGTTCAAAAATCCGGCCAGACGTTTCGATCCGTTGGAAAATCCATCCGTACGTGTGCCGACAGACACGTGTCTTACATGGGTGCACTTCGGGATGTGTGTATTCTGTCGGTGATTCCGTCAGTAACTTACGTTGGTAAAGCCGTCAGTGATTGTGGAACAATCCCGTAAATTTTTTTCAACTCTCTATGAAATACCGACAGGTTATAGCCGTCGGTGACTCCATCGGTGATTGTGGCACAATCCCGTAAATTGTTTTCAACTCTCTGTGAAATAACGATGGGTTATATTCCATCGGTGTACCCGTCGGTGAAATCGTCAATATTTCTTATTTTTTTGTGTATCCCTATCACAAAATATTGAATTGCAATCTTACAGAACACACAGCACAATAACAGAGGCTGACCATTAAATAAGAATAAATTTTCATGTTCCAAAATATTACATTATAAAAATAAGGCTTTAGAACATGTTTAGTTAGTCAGAATTTTCATCTTCGTCCTCAATTGAATTGTTATCATCAGCTTCATCGCACTCTTCAATTTCGTTATCATCTTCTTCAACAACATTCTTTTTTCCACTAGTAAAGCTCAGAACAACATTCAACTCCTCTACATCAACATCAACTAGACTATCGTTGAAAACACGAAAATTCAAATTTTCTTCTAAGTCAATCGAAGGAGCAACTCAGTATGGTTCAACCAACTCACTAGCTTGAAAGACTTCATCTATCACACTTATGTCTTTGTTCTCATCCTGAACAACCTCCACACGATCCTTGGGTTTTGTTTTTAAATTGGATAACCAATCAACTCTTGATCGGTCCTTTCTAAAGAAAGGGGTGTATGTGTAATAAACTTGTTGGCATTGCTTTGCGAAAACAAAGACATTGTTTACGTTGTGGTGTCTAGCTTTTAAGTTGATTTCAACCAGACCATAGTGAGGATCTACTCTGATTCCTCTGTCAGTTGTGTCATACCAATAGCATTTGAATAAAAACACTCTATTTTGCTCGCTATGATATTACAGTTCGATGACCTCTTTCAATCTACCATAGTAGTCAACTTCAAACTCACTAAAAGTTGATCCCTTAATACAAACATCATTGTTGTATGTCTTTCTTCCATGCCCGTATTCTTCAGTATGAAAGACATATCCATTAACTTTTCTTTCAGGGCCCAGGCCTAGTAAAGACAGTGAAATAACAACACTTCCTCCCATTTGATAAACCTAGCTTGTAAATTAAATACAACAATAATCAATAAATGGATATTATGTAATATTGACTAAAATTAATTACATTGCAAGAGATAATGAGTTTGTGATAGGACTTACATGTGTTTTAAACCATGTGGCAAATTGTTCATCTTGTAATTGAAAGATCTGGGATTCGGTCAGCTGTGAGTTACTGGACAGTAAGTATCATTGATGTTGCCTGCAAGGTTGTTCCAAATTATATGAGTGTATGGTATCACAGAACATAAATAATACACTCTTGACAAAGTTTAAGTTGAACATCTACTTACTTAATAAAAGGTCTTAGCTCATCACAGTTAAATACGACATAATTGTGTGCTTGTCTGAACTCTATTTCAGACAAATATCTTCCCATCACGACATTTTTAGTTGTGGGTCATCTAAGATTGGAGAATATTGACAAGTTCCCACTTGAAGGCACTTCACCACCATCATCATGCCGTGGAACACAGTTGATCCTCGTCCTCAAATGAGGTTCGAAATAGTATGAGATAAATGTTGAGATCTCCTCAACAATATAGGCCTCACATATTGACACCTCAACATGCGCCTTGTTCTTAACTTTTTTTTTAAGATTGAATATGTACCTGCATATATATATATATATATATATATATATATATATATATAAAAAAAAAAAAAACATTATCAATTAAAAAAATTAAAATTAAAATATTTAATTAATTAATTACATAGCTCCTTTAATATCTAACCTCTCGAATGGATACATCTATCTGTATTGGACCGGTCCTCCAACTTTTACCTCAAACGGTAAATGTATGGGTAGATCCTCCATTAGGTCAAAAAATAATGGAGGGAATATCATCTCAAGTTTGCATATTGTCTCGACGATATTCTTTTCAAGCCTTTCAATGTGATCAACATTCAACTTGCTGGAGCATATATCTCTAAAGAAATGACTGATCTCCGTTAGTGCATCTCATATCCCCTTTGGCAACAAATCACGAAAAGCTAATGGGATGAGTGTTTGCATAAACACATGGTAGTCATGACTCTTCATTCCATATAATCTACATTCCTCCGTATTAACCAGCCTTGATATGTTCGAGGCATGTCCATCGGGGAAACGCAGACTTTTAAGCCATTTCTATACTAGTAGTTGTGCGTTTTTATCTAACACGAAGCTTGCTCTTGGTTTTGCGACCCGTGACTCATCACGAACCAACTCCATATTTTTACGGTTACAGAACAGCGATACATCCAATCTAGCCTTGATGTTGTCCTTTGTCTTCCCCTTCACATCCATGACGGTGTTGAAAATGTTCTCAAACACGTTCTTTTCAATGTTCATGACGTCAAGGTTATGGCGGAGAAGATTGGTCTTCCAATAAAGAAGCTTTCAAAAGATACTTCGCTTCACCCAATTATGGGTCAAACCAAAACCAGGAAACTTCTGCTTACCTGATTGGAGACCAAACACTATGTCACCGTACTCTGACACAACATCAAACAATTTTTCACTAGAAAGACGCATGGATGCAACATCCCTTTCAACTCTACCAACAAATAAATCATTTTTATTCTTTCTATACCTATGATTCAGTGGCAACAAATGACGGTGACAGTAAAAAAAGAAGAAGCTTTACCCTTGTTTGTTAGTGTGAATGCCTTGTTGTTCTCCATACAATATGGACATGCTAGCTTTCCATGCATGCTCCAACCAGAAACCATTACATAAGCTGGGAAATCATTGATAGTCTACATCAAAACCGCTCTCATAACAAAATTTTGTTTCCCCAAGATGTCATAAGTCAAAGCTCCAGAGAACTATAACTGTGTCAACTCATCAATCAACGGACGAAGACAAACATCTATATTCCGCCCCGGACTGCTTGGACCTAGTATGACCATAGATAAAAACATGAACTCCGTCTTTATACACATCCCTGGTGGCAAGTTATAAACAGTCAGTATGACCGACCAACAAGAATAAAGAGTAGCAAATGACCCGAATGGGTTGAATCTATCTGTACACAACCCAAGATGCACATTTCTTGATTCAACTGAAAAGTGAGGATGCACACTGTTAAAGTGTTTCTAGGCTTCACCGTAAGAAGGATGAATCATCACTCCATTAACCGCATAGTGTGATTGCTGCCATGTCATGTGCTCAGCAGTCCTTGGTGAGATGAATAACCTCTGCAGTCTAGGTGTGATTGGGAAGTATCTAAGTTTTTTATATGCCACGAGAGTCTTCCCTCTACCAGTTCTGGGTTTGTAATGGGAATGCCCGCATGTCATGCTCTCGTTCTTCTCAGCATTTTCAAGGTAGTATAACATGCAGAAGTTAGAGCATATATTAATTTCTGGTATCCTAAACGGAGGGGTTTCATCATGGACTTGGCAGCATAAAAGTTCTCTTTCGACCCTTCCCTTTAGGTAAAATGCTTATCGCCCATTCAATAATATTGTCATAATTGGCCTCACTCAACCCGTGATCTGACTTGATGGTGAACACCTGTGCTATGGCTGATAATTTACTGTGGTTCGTGCAGCCATCCCATAATGGTTCGTCAAAATATTTCAACAGATCAAAAAACCTTGCTGCATCTGCATTAGGTTCTTCTTCTACGGTTGGACATTCCCTTCACTCATTCTTATTGCATCCATAATCATATTCCTGTAAGGATTACTGTTCTCATTTCCAACTTTATGCATGTTGCTAGCACTAGAAGTTGACCCAACCACCTGTTCTTCCATGCTCACATCAGAAACAAATAGTTCTCCGTGTGCATACCAACACAAGTAATCCTCCATGAACCTTTTGGTTAGAAGATGCATCGTTACAACATCTTGATTTAGAAACTTTAAATTTTTACACTTCTTGCATAGACACCTAATACCGCCATCAATAAAATTCCTCGGAATAGATATTGTGAAATTAATAAAACCTTGGACACCGTTACAATAATCCATCCTCCGCAATCCTTGAGCTGAGTCCCGATACATCCATGAACGATCATCCATGACTTCTATTGAATCTTTATAAAACATAACAAAAATATTAGTTTTCCCCGACATTATCCAACAAACTAAAACAATATTTATATTAAATATTCATTATCAATTATCAACTATCAACGTTCATACATACAAATTTATACACATATAAATTTATGAAAATCACAACTTTGAATTGATAACAATTAAAAAAGACCCGTTAAACAAGCTATTAATTATTTATTTCATAACAACACATTTAATTCGGTGTAATTCAAACAAAATTTCAACAATTTGCAAACAAATAAAATTTGATAAAATCTAAAACAAACTATAACAACTACAAAATTATACATTCATACTACAAGTTTCTTTGACAAATAACAATCAAACAAGTACATAGGTTAACAAAATACATATACTAAAAAAATAATAAAATTCACATTTAAATGTTAAAACTAAAAAGGATAGATTTACTTATAAAAAATGATAAAATCCACAAGAAACGGATATTGTGACCACGTACAAAGTATAAGAAACTTGAGTGCTTGTTTTGAGAATAGTGGAGAGTTGGGATGGGTGGTTGGTTGCAGTTTGGGAGGGGAGAGCTGGAATGGGAAAGAAGAAGAAGGAGAAATAGAAGGAGTGTCGGTAAAGGGGGTGTGTATATAATGGCTTTTACCGATGGAATCACTGACGGAATCTATCCGTCGGTATTTCCATCGGTGATAGTGCCATGTCACTGTACGGCTATCTCAGTTTGCATCCCTCAGTCATTTCATTAGTAAAATCGTCTGAAAAAACTTCATGTCACCACACCGTTGCATCTTTCCAAACAAACTTTATAGGCTGTTGGTGATCCAGTTGGTATATACCGACGCTATCTCTGACAGATTTATTTCGTCGATATATAACGACAGATTTTGAGACATAATTATTTCCGTCGGTAATTCCATTGGTTTTCGCTGGTTTTCTGGTAGTGTAGTGAACATGCAGCGTCACAAATGATGTTCACTTTAACTAAATTAGATGGACAATTATATATATATATGTGTGTGTGTGTGTGTGTGTGTGTGTGTGTGTGTGTGTATGTTAAAAAAATTATCAACACTAACCAAATATTAATCTAGGAAGCTTAAAACAGGCATAAATAATTATATTCGATCCAATGTTTAAGTTGGAAGTTCAATCTTGATTGGATCATGGTTGGCTGCATAGAAAGAATGATCGCTAATGTTTTTAAATGTTTGTTACAATCTTATTAACAAGTACCTAAAAGTGTATTTTTATTCAGGTTTTATATAATCATATTAAACTTAAAGTATTGTTAAGTTCTCTAAATTAAGCATGTTTTATAATAACAAGTTTGATTATATAAGATATCTTTAATTTATGATAAATGCTTCGTTCTAAATGCAGGTTTATAAAATAGACATATCTCATAATTCAGAGAAGTGATTGATGTGTTTAATTATTGAAATTGAGATTTATGTGAAGAGACAAAGAGAATGCTAGGCTTAGAGAAGAAATCCTAGTTGAGCTAGTTCTATTCAAACTCGAACACAATTTGATTTTTAGGATATATCTGGAGCTATTAACCTCATATGACCTCCTATTCAGGTGTGGTTAGCTTTATGAAAAAGGAGAATGTAGACCTAAAATATTCATGAAGATCTCAAGACTCAATACTATCATTTTTAAGTTCAAATCTTAGCAACAAAAGAGAAGTCTAAATTTGCATGTAACCAAGATAATGTTCGATGTTCATCCTATATTTGGAATTCTAGAAGCCCAAATAAGCACATTCTTTTTGGGTTGGAAATATGAGACAAATATTTACAACTTTCATGAAGATTATCTATTTAGATTATGACGTTATCAATGATATTTTATCCAGTCACCAAATCAATAGATATCAACCATATCGATAGTTCTAAATTTTAGCCTATAAAAGAAGGCATTGGCCATACATTTAGACGTATTTGTTTTGAGTTTAAAATCCATTTATAATAGCTACAACTTTCATGAAGATTATGTATTTAGATTATGAAGTTATCAATGATATTTTATCCAGTCACCAAATCAATAGATATACTTATCATTTTCCTTATTACACTTAGTTAATTTTTATCATACCTATGCTCTCATCTTGTTTATTTATATTTTTCTTCATAGTTATGTTTAATTAAGTTTCTTTTTGCTAAATGTTATACTAATAGTGTAAGAATAAATATAGTACAAACTCATCATGGACTTTAATGTTTAAATTCAAGAAAATTTGTTATTAACATGTGGTGTAATTGTTATCTTAATCAATCTTAATATCCTCCTGGTTAAGTGGTGAGTCTTGATTCGTGGTGCATAATCATTGACATAATAAATTCTTGATTCTTTCATAGCCTACCACATAGAGATCCGACACTTGCTCTATGAAAGAATCTTGATTTATTGTCAATATAAATTAGCACCATGAATACTTGACAATATTTATAAGTGTTAATGTTATTCAGATAAAATAATAAAGATAATTAATATGATCATGTTAATAACTTAAAATGAGATATTAATGATAAATCATTTAATTGAAATCTTCTTTGTGTGTCCCGTTGAGTAATAGAAAGAGTTTAGACTATACTTATTGAAAATACAATTAGTAGATTCTCTAACCTAGACAATTGTTTTATCTTTGTTAAATCATTATATTAATATCGCATCTTAAAGATCTCTTTAACTCAATTTTTTGTTCATTAATTATGGTTATGTATACTCAACTTAGATAGAATGTATCCTTATTCCATAAGTTTTAAATTCCCAAACTTTATGTTGTTTAATGGTTAAGGGTCAATATGTGCTCAAGAACATATAACTAGATTCATCTACCAATTTAAAAAAGTTATTAATTTTGAATTTCCAAAGTTAAGGTTGTTCCTAAAAACATAAAAGTGTTGGTCTAGGACTCCTGGATTTTTTTTTTAATGATTGCATAACAAGGTTTAGAATGGGAATCGAGAAAAAATTTGAAGGGATATATATATATATATATATAAGAGTTTATTAAGAGAGGAAGAAGAGAAGAAGGTTCTAATTTATGGAACTTATCATCAAGAAACAATATATGTAGATGTTGAAGAGTTTATAAATAATGAGCCAATAGTTTGCAATGCATTAACAAAGAACAATGCTAAATCTTTAAGAGCATTAAGGTCAAATGAAGAATGACATTATTCATTTGATATAAATCAAGCCATCCTACTAACAAATGTAAAAACTTCAGGAGATTTGTTAGAGGTAGAATAGTGAAATGAGAGATGAACCTCATGAGGAACAAATACAAATTCTAGAATTAACAAACTTGGATGGACTCCTTAGATATAGAATAATGCAAGGAAGACGACCTATACCAGCATAAAAGGTTGAACGTGGATGGGTTGACTTATCTAGAAGGAACCCCAACACGAAATATGGTCACACGATTACTAGAAGTAGAGGTGTTATTCAAAGATATGAACTCATTGCAAAAAAGCATATGCAATGACTGCAGATCAACCATGAAAAAAGAATTGGTGTCTTGGGGTCTAGATACTAAAAAACACTTACAAGTTGGCATGGTTTCTTCTTCAAGGTGTATTTTGAAAGGACAGTTCACACTAGTTCATTCTTAAATGAAAACCAATGAGAATTAAAAAAGAATGAAGGAGTTGATGCAATTATATTATTTGATAGTTTTACCCACATTTATCTAGTATTTTTGCCTATATTTTATGTTAAACCCCAGAATAAATCTATATGGAATGGAAAATAAATATTTGTTCGATACAGTAAATTGAATATTTACCTTAACAGGCGTGGTATTGGATTTTTTATATTATTTGGAAAAATTATTTTATGTACACACCGATGTAAATATTATGATATAAATGTAAACCTACAAGGATAATGAATTAAATATTACACTGAGCATGTCAAATTTTTATTTACCTTAGAGGAATGATATTGGGTCAAGAAATTTGGACATAAAAGTTTTTGTACCGAGTTTAAAAAATGGAAACTTGAAAAATATTGAAAAAATAAAAAAAGACTAAAATGAGAATAACAATTATATGAAAGAAAAAATAAATAAAGAAAAAATAGTCACATGTAATTTAATGAAATATGAATTCACCAGTTTTAAGTTTGGTATAAATCGACATCAGGACCTAGAAAACATTACCTATGAAAAATTAAAGGTGCAAGGCAAGGACATAAAGGGAATTTTTAAAATTTATTGCCTATAAATAGTTGACCGAAACTTATAGAAATGTTTAGGAATGAAAATTATTCATCTTTCTTAGTTAGATAATAGGAAAAAAAAAACAAAGGAGATCATGGATTTGTGAGGAGGTTTGTGAGATTTAATGATTTTAAACACTTATACACTTGTGATTAAGATAGGAAATTAAGAGAAACTAGAGTTTAGTGAGAGAAGATAAGGAAAGCGAGGGAAGAAAAGGAAAACTTGGAGCAATTTTAATTTGGTTAGGTTTTGGAGGATATATTAGTGATTGGTAAGATATTCTAAACTTAATTCAGTTGATATGTGAGTAAATATGGTCATTAGTGTAGAAAATATGATATATGAGTAAAGTTTGGAATGGAATGATATATAATATCAAGGTTAACTAATATATTTGAATTCTAGTAATGTAAGTGAAGAAAAGAAAGATTAGAGGAAATATGTTAAGGAGTGTGTTTGGTTATGTAATATATGGAATATAATTTGTATTTTAGACTATGTTAGAAGTAAAGAAAAGAAATGGAAAAAGGCTTTATGACCGAAAATAAAGAATTTGTGTAGGAAAAGATTTTAGTGATGAGTTGGTGTGTAGTTTGATTCTTGAGTATTTATATATAAATATATTCAGAAATAAAAAAAAGGAAAATACCGAATATGACTTTAAAACTATAATTTGTAAATGAATTAAATGTATCTAGAAGAAAATTGGTCAGCGGTTGGTTATTAGTACACCTTTAGGGGAAGAACTAGAAATAAATGAATGTTATGAGGGTTGTACTATATTATTAGGGGGTTATGAGTTAAGGGTAGATTTAGTACCACTAGATATGGTTAAGTGTGATATCTTTTTGGGAATGGATTGATTAAGTTTGTATCGTGCTATGGTAGATTGTTATGTTAAGCTAGTTATTCTTATAATGCCAAATGGGGATGAAATAGAGTTTAAAGGGGAGAGAAATGGAGTGTGTAATGGGTTGATTTCAATGTTGACTTCTAGAAAATTTATGTATCAATTGTTCTTGTTTATAAGGTATGTATGATGGATGGATGAATTGTGTAATGTGTTGAGTTATGATGATAGAAGTGAGTTAAGGATGGTTGGACTATGTAATGATGGTGGTTTGGGTAATTATAAATTAGTCGATAACTTGGTACGTTCTAAATACAAAGGAAACTCTGTTAAATTTTAGTAGACTCCTTCTATTTTGAAATGTAAATATGATAACGTGTTAAAGTGAAGCTTTTATAAAAAAAAATCCTAAAGGAGTCATATTACTATGATTAATGGACTTAATATGTTATGGAAGGTAGGGTGTTACATTTTATATATAAAATTCCTTAATATTTTTTGTTTTATGTTTTTAAGGCACTTTTGGATATAAGATTCAAAAGGAAGTAAATTGAAGATAATTGACAGAATTGATCTCCAATCAATGTTTTGTGCAGAGCTTAAGCTCTAAAAGTCAAAACGAAGTAATTTTAGTAGCATTAGAAAGCTAACATCCATACCTTTCTATACATATATGGGAAGAAAAAAAAGAGAGCATGGAAATTGCAGCCTTCAAAGTCAAATCTCTCATTCTGCCAATGTTGACATTCGGCAATTCCAACTTGAATATCCTGAGCTATAGAAGTCCATTTGATGCAAACTCAATTTTGTTGGATTCCTAACTTGAAGACCTATTAGCCTGCCAAGTTTCAGGAAAAAAAAAGTTCATGAGAGAGATATGATTTTTCTAAGATGACACATGAATTCTGTAAACATACAGGTTTTGTGAAGAAACAAGTCTAAATTACATCCCAAAGCATCCAAACCGACATCCAAGTCTTTATTTTGGCAATTTAGCTCCTCTAAGTCAAAAGTCAAAACTTGAAGATTTTATGCAAGGTTATTTCTCTTTTTTTAGAAAAATAGTTATTGAACTACTTAAATGTAAATTGTCTACTTAGAAAAGAACTGTTTTGTAGAAAAGGGATTAGGGTTTCTTAGGATATAAAAAGAAAGAGAGAAACGAAAGAAGGGCAACTAGCAAAGGGAAGAAAAACACCCTTTCCTCCAAAAGAACCTGAAATCATGCATTCTTCTTTGTTTTTTATTACTTGTTCAATAGATATGCAAAGCTAAACTCTTTTTCTTGGTTGTAAGGATATGGAAACCTTCGAATTTAAAGAACTATAAGATTTATTTTACCTTTTATTTTCAGTATATGATGAATAAATATGTTTGTTTTCCTATGTTTATTTCTTAGGATTGTTTATTTTAATTGCTAGAGTGGACTTTAAGTTATTATTCTGAACAATCTATTGCTAATTTGCTATCAAAACTGGAGTTGTGGTATATAAACTTATGAAGCAACCAAGTTTAATAATTGTGGTGGATCTACGTTATTAATCTTAGGGAGAACATTCGATCAAATCAAACATGGACTGCGGACAGTTATGTTTTCTTGATTAATCAGCTTATCTAGTTCTTAAGACTACCATTAAATTAAATTACTAGTGCGGACATTGTGATTGTTTGATAGTTAGGGTTAGTTATATGGCGGATTCGTTAACTAACCAATGTTAAAAAGAGATAAGTATTCAGAATATAAATTGATGTTTCGTTTCAATGATCGGTTCTGATTTTCATAGGTGGACATCTACTTGAAACCAAGGTTTGTTCTCTTGATAGTTTTCTGATTTATTTAATTTAGCTTGATTGTTTAATTCTATTATAGCCTAGATAACCTCACCCCCCCCTCCCCTTTCATATCATATAGCATAAAAATCTAAAGATTTGATTAAACTCTTGACTAGTTTAATTAATCAAATCAAGGGCTTAATTGGAGAATTGATAAGTTTTGAGACTTAATTGAGCTTGAAATTAATTTAATTAATCTAATCAAGGGTTTAATTGGAGAATTGATAAGTTTTGAAACTTAATTAAGCTTGAAATTAATTTAATTAATCAAATCAAGGGTTTAATTGGAGTTGATAAGTTTTAGACTTAATTGAGCTTCAAATTAATTTATTCAGGGACTTATTGAAAAATTATCAAAGTATAGGGCTGATTCTGGTCAAATTTGCAAGATATTAAAATCCAAGGACCAATGTGTAAATGATGCTGAGGTGTAGGGGTTCAATTACAATTTACCCAAGGACTGGACTGCAAAAATTCAAAAAAACTTCAAGGACTAAATCAAATATAGCAGTCGAATGGAAAACGAAGTCGTTTCTTGGACAAAACTGTTCACTGTCTTCTTCCTCCGTTTCATCTGTTTGCAGCCAACACTTACGTTTCATCATTGAAGGCGCTTAAAGGGTCGGTTACATGGCATTTAGGAGGCCGACCGTTACCACCGCTTTTGGCCTTATAAAAGGAGAGGACGAGCAACCTCACGGGAAGAGGGAAGGAGGGGAAGAAGAAAACAGAGGGGAAAAACCCAGGGCGGAGAGAAAAAAAACAGAGGAGAGAAATGGAACAAAAAAAAAGAGGGAGGAGGAACAGGGCAGAGTGAACAAAAGGAAGGAAACAGAGAGCTAAACCCAGCTTTGGTTTAGTCCCAGAATTGAAGCATAACATACAAATAAAAAACAGAGAAAAGAGAGAGAAAAACAGGAGATAGACAGAGTAATGAGAGAGTGACCAGGGAACAAAAAAAAAGGAACAAAGGAAGAACAAGAGGACGACATAAGAGCATACAAAGGAATCGAAGCAGAGCTTTAGCCGGTCATCCATCACGCCTCCGTCTCCTAAATCAAAGAGACGGAGGCGCGAGGTAAGTTCTGCTTTTCCTGCTTTGCAATATCATTTGACACTGTTGCCGTGAAATTTAATTAGCACTTCACTGTGCACCCACGCGTGGTGCATGCCTTTGCCCTGTCACTGGCCCTGGCTGGATCCAACTCAGCCCATATGAGCTGAGCTGGCCCCAACTCTAAAAAATAAATAAAAAAAAAAAATAAAAATAAAAAAATAGAAATAGAAATTGCATGCATTAGAAATAAGAAAATAAATGTATTTTAATTGATTTTATTCACTAATTCCAGAATAAAAAAAATAATTTTAATGATTTTGTTTAGTTACGAATTTTTACCAACGCCAAAGTTGGAATTATTTGTAGTTGAGTAATTACCAAAGCTAGAGTTGGAATTACTCGGAATGAAATATTCACCAACACCAGCATTGGAAGTATCTTAATTAAATATTCATTGATGCCAGAGTCAGGAATATTACCGGTGAACTATCATAGCATAAATCAACAAATTTTTAGCAATTTAAGACAAAACCAACAATGCAGCTTACCTCACGTAGGGTGCGCTAGGGGTGCTAATACCTTTCCTAGCCACAACCAGTCTCGTACCATAGAATCTCTGTTGACCAGTTAGGGTTCATAGTGACCATAATACTAGGTGACGACTCCTTGAACAACATATTTTCCCCTAAAAGAACAAGATGCCAGAAATATGTTCTTTCCTTATAAAATTTTAAGGCCGCCGCGATGTCGGGTGCGACAGAATGACGACTCCACTAGGGAATTTTTAGGATTAAGCTTTGCCTTTTGTCTTATTATTGCTATCTTGCTTGTTGTGTTTATTTGTTTATTTTTCATGCATTTACTACTTAACATGCATCCTTGTTTATATTGTCATGCATCACTTTGAGAGCACACACTTTACAATCTAGGATAAGTGGGAAAGTAGCGGTACCCCAATGGCTTTAGCCTAGTTAAGACTCGTGAAACCATCCAACTCTCGCTTGATTGTTTACTTGGAAGTGGTTGATATGTCAAACTGATATTACTTAGGGCCTCTATCTTCACACTACTTGTAAGCCTCATATCAACCTTTCAAGGACGATCACTGAGCATGCAAGAGACCCTTTGAAACTAGATAATGACCAACCCCTTGATGCACTCAACAATTAGGATCTTCCTATTAGGTTGTCATCCCGTGAAGGGTGAGTCCGCATTTTATATGCATTTTTAATTGAATCAACATTTTTGCATAAATTGCATGATTTACATTACAAGTTGAAATATAAGTTCCCCATTGAAACCTACCTAGAACATTCATTTGAAAAAGAAAAAAAAATGGAAAACGAAGAAAGAGCCCAGTTGGAAGTCCAACACAAAAGGAGGTGGACAATCTTAAAGAAGAAGGTGCAAGGCTCACTAGTCCACTCGAGCAGGCCTTGAGAGACAAATCCGGAAAAGCAACACATATAGCTCAGCCTGAACATATGCTCGTAAATCCTTTCAATCCATAGAATCTGGGGGCAAAAGGGTTGTCATGTGATTTTCAACAAGCCATGCATTTCCAACCAGCATATCCTATAAGAATGTCGTTTACCATTGGTTCTACAAAGAAGGAATCTCAAAAGGGCAAGATGGTAAAAGAAGAGGGTCTAGAAAAATGGATTGCCCTAGAAGAGAGGGTAAGGGCAGTTGAGGGAAACCATTTGTGTGACCTGGTAAAAGCTGCCAAGATGTGTCTGGTACCTAACGTAGTCATTCCTAAGAAGTTTAGGGTGCTAGAATTCGTTAAATATACAAGAACCCAATGCCCCGTAACTCATCTCAAGGCATACTACAATAAAATGAATGGCTGAGGTGGTTAATGATGAGAAATTGCTAATTCATTTCTTTCAAGACATCTTGAGTGACGCTGCCCTCACTTGGTATATGCCTTTGGACAATACCAAGGTTAAAAAAAGTATAAGGATTTAGTTGATGCCTTCATGAGGCAATATGAGTTCAATATAGACGTGGGTCCTGATCGGTTAAGCTTGCAAGCTATGGAGAAGGACAACAAGGAGTCCATAAGGGAATACGCCCGAAGATAGAGTGAGGTAGTTCCACGAGTTAACCCTTCCATGTTGGAAAAAGAGATAATCGGTTTATTTTCCAACATCTTTAAAGCCCCGTACTTTGAATACCTGGTTGGAAGCTCTGCACAACATTTCACTGATCTAGTTGTTATAGCTGAGAGGATTGAACAAGCCATTGGGATAGGTAAGATTGCTGACCTGATTGAGAAGAACGGTTTTAGTTGGAAAAAGGAGGGACACTGAAGTTGATTGCCAAGACACCTACCCTTCCTATAGCTAATTTTTAAATGTATGAATAATGGTATATAGTGAATTCGTTGCTCATGATTTATGAAATGCATCTTTGCAAAGACCAAACCATCATACTGAATGAGGTCAAAGTTTATTAATCTTAACTGCTTGCGCATGAAATGAGGAAATGCCATTTTTGTTATTCCTTTCATGTTCTAAAATAAGTACATCCCTTGCTATCCCTTTTTGAGCCTAAATAATTTTTCTTTCATAAAAAAAAATCCTGACTAGGATCACACCCCACACTGAGGGGCAAGATAAAATTTCAATGAGAAAAGAAAAAAAGCTGTGAGAAAGCCAAAAAAGACATAAGAGCTCAAGAAACTCAAATGCTAGGGATCATGCCCAAATCACTAGAAAAAGTGACATCCAAGATATAATGAGTATGCCATAGCAAAACAATAAAAAAGAAGGGGAAAATCAAAGAAGAGCGGCAAAATAAAATATGAATGACGTCAAGAGTCAAACTATTAATAGTGATCCTAAGTATTTGAAACCATAAAACACTCTTTGAGCCTTATGAATCCTTTTCTTTCATATCCAAGAACCATAACCTACATTACGTGCCTGTAGAAGTCCTTTCTAATCAAGCAAGCAAGCAACCTGGGACAATAAACAATGCTCTTAAAATGCAAAGAATATTTTTTCATAAGATTCATGACATCAAGAACAAACTACTCATTATTATTCATGTTGATAAAAATGAGTGTTAAAAAAGAGACAAGTTTTTCTCAAATAAAACATCGAGCTTTTTCTCGAGCCCTTCACTTTGAAAACCTAAAAAAAACAAAAGGTCACCTCATGATGTATTTTCACTGAAGACCTCATTGCTAAACACAAGAACATATAATCTCTTTTCCAAGAAATAAAATAACCAAGGAGTTGCAACATTTCAAAAGCAAATTGTTTTAGGCTCACATCGAAACAATTTTTGTTTTCAAAATGCAAGATCAAGATTTCAAGCTTTATTCTCAACCCATATTCCTTCACCAAAATGAAAAGAAGATAAATGAGAGATTGGTCTCTTAAAACCATTATTTGTCTAAGTCACTGACAGAGCACACTTGGGGGTAATGACCAATCCAAGAGGGCAACATTGTATTTAGAAGGAAAAATTCTAGAAAAAGAGATGGTAATTTCCTTCAACAAGACAAGGGGGCATTCTGGTTTACAAAAGACAGCTTGATCCTTTCAACAAGGGACACCGAATGTTTTTAGCAGTGAAATGAGGAGTAATGAGTGATCCTCTCAAATTATATGACGAGACAAAAATCTCTAGCAAGATAGTGGGTCATGATGGGCATCATGAAGGCTGAGTTGTGTAAACAAATCGGAAAAAAGAGTTACATGAGCCAGCTCGAGTGGACTAGAAGCCAAACGATGAAGATGACCCAAATCAGAGATAACAAGTCCTCATCAATCAAAGCAACAAGAAGATCAAGAAGAAAAGGGGGCCTATAATTCAAATCAGGTAAAGATGCATGCATATTATCTAAACTTTGAGACATTGGACAATGAGTTTTGCAAATTTCATAAGAGAAATTTCTGTCGGGATCCATCAAATGGAAGGCCACCTTGAAATGGCTAAGATTCAAATTATTGGGCAGGCCGCCCATGAAAATTAGGCCACTTGAAAAATCTTTGTATTTTTCCACCACCTTTCATTTTACATTCCCGAGGTAGTGCATTTCCTAACCCTACCTCCCTTTTCGAAAGCGCCTTTAAGCCCTTATCTCCTTTTCAAGTGCGTCTTCAAGCCTTCATCATTTTTCAAGTGCGCCTTTAAGCCCTTGACCATCTAAAGTAGTGTGTTTCCTAACCCTACCTCCCTTTTCGAGAGCGCCTTCGAGCCCTTGACCATCCAAGGTAGTGCGCTTCCTAACCCTACCTCTCTTTTGAGTGCGCCTTCGAGCCCTCACCTCTTTCAAGCGCGTCTTTGAGCCCTCGCCTCCTTTCGAGTGCGATTTTGAGCCCTCGCTTCCCTTCAAGTGCGACTTTGAGCCCTCGCTTCCCTACGAGCGTGCCTTTGAGCCCTCGCTTCCTTTCAAGCGTGCCTTTGAGCCTTCGAACATTCTTTTGAGTGCGCATTCGAGCCCTCACCTCCTTTGAGTGCGCCTTTGAGCCCTCAACCATCCTTTTGAGTGCGCCTTCGAGTCCTTATTTTCCTTTCTCTTTTTACTTGGGTAGGTCACCCATTACAATGAGACCCTTTTCTTTGTATTTGTAAAAAAAAAAACCCTCATTTTATTTTTCATCAGGGAGGTAGCCTGGAACAATTAGACCACTCACGAATCCCTTTTCGCGTCTTATTCTTCCTATCGGGTAGGTCGACTGGAACAATTAGACCACTTGCGAAACCCTTTTCGCGTTTTATTCTTCATCGGGCAGGTCGCCTGGAACAATTAGACCGCTCGTGATACCCTTTTTGCGTTTTATTCTTCCTATTGGGCAAGTCGTCTGGAACAATTAGACCGCTCACGAAACCCTTTTCGCGTTTATTCTTTATCGGGCAGGTCGCTTGGAACAATTAGACCACTCGCGAAACCTTTTTCGCGTTTTATTCTTCCTATCGGGCAGGTCGCCTGTTACAATCAGACCACTCGTGAAATTCTTCGTGTTCTTTTATCATTGGGCAGGTTGCCCAAAACAATTTGATCCATTTAAAAGAAAAACAAAAAAATGGGTCATCTTCCAAATGACTTGTTTCTTTATTTTTGCATCTCTCTGTAAAGTCATTTGTCAACCTACTGTTTTCAAAGTTTTCAAGACTCTAAAAAAAAAAGAGAAGCGAAAGTTCTTTTTGTATCTATTTTTCTTTATAAATTTATTACACAAAGCTAAAATAAAATGAAATTTTCTAATATCTTTGCATAGTAAATATTATAAAAAGGGGGCAACTATCATAACCCAATTTTTTATCCTTTTATTTTAATTATTATTATTATTATTTTTACTGAAAAATGATAAAAAGATGATGAAAAACAATTAAAAATAAAATAAATGAAGAATAAATTAAAATTTAGGTCAAGGGCAACATGATTGGAAGTTTAAAGATTTAATTAAACTCTTGACTAGTTTAATTTATCAAATGAATGGCTTAATTGGAGAATTAATAAGTTTTGAGACTTAATTGAGCTTGGAATTAATTTAATTAATCAAATCAAGGGTTTAATTGAAGAGTTGATAAGTTTTAGACTTAATTGAGCTTGGAATTAATTTATTCAGGGACTTAATTGAAAAATTATCAAAGTATAGGGCTAATTCTGGTCAAATTTGCAAGATATTAAAATCCAAGGACCAATGTGTAAATGGTGTTGAGGTGCAGGGGTTCAATTACAATTTACCCAAGGACTGGACTGCAAAAATTCAAAAAAACTTCAAGGACCAAATCAAATATAGCAGTTGAATGGAAAACGGAGCCGTTTCTTGAACAAAATTGTTCACTGTCTTCTTCCTCAGTTTCATCCTTTTGCAGCCAACACTTATGTTTCATTATTGAAGGCGCTTAAAGGGTCGGTTACAGGGCATTTAGGAGGCCGACCATTACCACCGATTTTGGCCTTATAAAAGGAGAGGACGAGCAACCTCGCGGGAAGAGGGAAGGAGGGGAAGAAGAAAACAGAGGGGAAAAACCCAGGGCGAAGAGAGACGGAGAGGAAAAAAAACAAAGGAGAGAACTGGAACAAAAAAAAGGGAGGAGGAACATGGCAGAGTGAACAAAAGGAAGGAAACAGAGAGCTGAACCCAGCTTTGGTTTTGTCCCAGAATTCAAGCATTGAGAGAGTGACCAAGGAACAAAAAAAAAGGAACAAAGGAAGAACAAGAGGACGACACAGGAGCATACAAAGGAACCGAAGCAGAGCTTTGGCCGGTCATCCATCACGCCTCTGTCTCCTAAATCAGAGAGCAAGCCAGGCGAACAAACACGAAGAAGAGCCAGAGAACAAGAAAGAAAAGACTAGAGGAAGGGAAAGCAAGAAAGAGGCTGGTCGATCAACAACTGTGTGCCTTCGCTTCCAGCAGACCAGGTAAGCTCTTCTCTTCTCGCTTTGCAATATCATTTGACACTATTGTCGTGAAATTTAATTAGCACTTCACTGTGCACGCACGTGTGGTGCATGCCTTTGCCCGGTCACTAAGTCTGGTCCAGCCCAGTCCCAAAAAATAAAATAATAAAAATAAATAAAATAAAAATAGAAATTGCATGCATTAGAAATAAGAAAATAAATGTGTGTTTATTGATTTTTTTCACTGATGTCAAAATAAAAAATAATAATTTTAATGATTTTGTTTTATCAGGTGGCGACTTCTTGAACAACACATTTTCCTCTAAAAGAACAAGATGCCAAAAATATGTTCTTTCCTTATAAAATTTTAAGACCGCCGCGATGTCAGGTGCTACAACTCTCATCCCTAGGCAGTTTATAAATTAGAATACCGGAAATACAAGATTGGAAGGAGATGTTGTTGACAACTCTTTAACACCCTATGAAGGGATAACAAAGGAAGTTGATATATGCTTTGATATATGCTTAACTTTTTTAATTCTCTAATTGCTATAATTATAATGTTATATAATTGTTTTTTTTATATTATGGAGAAATTATGATTGATGTAATGATTGTAATGGTTAAATTATCCAAGATGATTGGGTTAAAGAATGGAAACCTATATAGAAGTAATACATATTGTTGTCAATAACTTGGAATAATTTAAATATAGAGGAACTCTATCTAAATTTTGATAGAAATTCTAGCTAGGGATTTCTGATATAAAACAATTCCTTGTATTCTATATATTAAAAGGTATGTTACATCCTGAAAATTAGGGATGTTACATCTCTTATCAAATTCATATTTGATTATATTTTTAAATTTTCATAACTAAAATACTTGAACCAATTTTTTAAAATGAAAGTAAATTCTTTATCTATAATATTTTTGCTTCTAAAAGATATAAATTGTTACATCTTAATTTGCTCACTTTTAAAAAATTTATAAACCAATCTTTTTCACTTTTATTTTACTTGTGTACTTTTAAATTATTAAACAATTCTTGAATAAAAATAAATAATGTTATTAAATAAAAAAGTTTATGTTTAAATTCATATAATTACTTACACTTTTCTATTGCTCAACTATTTTTATTATTTTGAAAGATTTACCAAACCTATAAGATTCGTAAATGCTAATATCTGCATGATTGAGGGAAACGAAGTGGAGAAAACAAAAATTAATATCATTTTAATATTAATAAAAACATTAAAGAGTGTGTCTAAATCATTGTAATTACACCACAAAATATTATTTATTATAATAGAATTTTGTTTTTTGTCTATTTTTTGTTTAGTTTTTTTTTTCAATTTAACCATTTAACAACCCAATATTTTTTTAGTTATTTATTTTTCAATTTCATCCTTCAATATTAAGTTATTTTGGGAATTATGCTTCGTAATTTTAATTTTTTTATGTTCTATAGAGTTATCCTGATCTCATGACCTGGTTAATGGGTTCGACAGGTTAACCTAAGTCGACCTAGTAGGTTTTTGTTTCTTTTTTTATTTAATTTTTTATTTTAACATTGGGTTGATTAGGAATAGGCTTTTATAATTTATTTTGATTTGTTTTTTATAGAGTTATCACAATCTTATAACTCCGGTTATAGAATATTTGAAAGGTTAACCTGAGTTATAAAAACAAGCAGAATGGACTATAATATTTTTGCCAAAATTTAGGTGGGATTTCTGAAATAAACCAAGATTCTGAGCAAGATAAAATCTATTCTAATTATTTTTTTCCAGTGGAACAGGATACCGGACATTTACAAAAACAAAAAGAAATTGACAAGTCGTTATGTAACGAGCAGACAGTACTTTGGGAATAAAGTGTTCAAAGTTCCTTGGGAATACGTAAAAAATCCTTTGTGCAATCTTGGAACTTGAGATTAGGAAGGGAAGCCTGTGACAAGGATATACATCTTTTCGACAAAACACAACTTGAGATTAAGAGGAAGGAAAGAAAATTATTGCATTCATTCTTGGCTAAAAAGTAGTGCTAGCAAATTTGGACTCTGAGAACCCACTTGATCAAATATCTTAATTGGGCATACCTTATAAAGGATGATTCCTTGAATCATGCTGCAGATCCCGTAAGTCACAAATCTGTCAACAATCAAGCATGTAACAGCTAGGAAATAAAAGGAATAATTATCTGTGTATGGTAACTTTGCCTTTTCAATTTTTGTAACCGTTAGGCAGAATATCCTTAATTTTAGTTTCCTTTGTTAAGAATAGATTATGCAGACTTTGTATATATATAGTACACTAATCTCTGTATTAAAATATACAAGCAATACAATATTCTTCTGGCAAAACAATTCTGTGCACTAGCCTATCTTCATTATGGTATCAGAGCTTCACTCCACCGAGAACTTGATTCCCAACCCTGAAAATTTTCTTCCGCCCATCACAAACCCGTATTCCACCACAGAAGCTCCACTTATTGCCCTGAATATTGCAACCCAAATCAATGAGAAACTTACACCCTCAACCTTCCCTCAGTGGCGTGCACAGTTTGAAGCCCTTTTAATTGGCTACAATCTCATTGACTATGTTACTGGTGATAAACTATGTCCTCTCCAAGACAACTCCTCTGTTTCTTCTCTTCAAAAATCTCATTGGGTCCGGCAAGACAAGCTGATTCTAAGTGCTATCTTAGCCTCCACTACACCCACCATAACACCATTTATCTCTGCTGCAACAACATCCCAAACCGCTTGGTGTAAATTAAACACCATGTATGCCAGCAAATCATGCAGTCGTGCCATGCAATTAAAAGAGGAACTTACTTTAATCAAGAAAGCCAATCGATCGATTCAAGACTACATGCACACTGTCAAGGCTCTTGCTGATGAGATTGCACTCATCGATCATCCCATTTCAGAGGATGATCTTACTCTTTACATTCTAAATGGTTTGGGACCCGACTACAGAGAAATTGCAGCACCAATCCGGGCACGGGAGCGCCCACTGTCTTTTGAAGAACTTCATGACTTGCTTGTCAGTCATGAATGCTATTTGCGTCGTCTTGATGCCACAACACAGCAGCTCATCGCGACAGCCAATTTCTCCCATCGTCGCTCGTCTTCTAGCTCTTCAAATGGAGGTAATGTTTACAGGAGCTTTAACAAACCAGCCAAAGGAGGCTACTCTAAATATGATGGTCCTCCTGTTTTGTCTCGTTATAATGGTAACCCACGTGACCATAAGAAGCACAACCAATCTAATGGTCAACGCCGGTATTCACCAAAATGCCAAATATGTGATCAATTTGGTCACACTGCTAAGCATTGCCCGCAATTCAACTCCTGTAATGCCACAATTAATTGTGCCTCCACATCACAAGTCAAGGATACTAAATGGCTTGTTGACTCTGCTGCTTCTCACAATATCACCGGCGATCTTGCAAAATTATCTGTTCACTTCGAATATGATGGTACTGATGAGGTTGTCATTGGTGATGGATCAGGTTTGCGTGTCTCACATACTGGATCATTAGCATTTCATTCACCCACTCGTACCTTTCATATCACTGATACTCTTTGCGTTCCGAATATACACAAAAATCTTATTTCTGTTCACCATTTTACTCTTCGAAACAATGTTTTCATTGAATTTCACCCATTCTTTTTTCTTGTCAAGGATCAGATCACGGGGGCGGTTCTATTCAAAGGTGTATGTGAAAATGGTGTTTACACACTTCCAGACTCACTGGTATCCTCTCCAAAAATGGTTGCAAATGTGCATGAATGGACGTCACTTGATGGGTGGCACAAACGTCTAGGACATCCGTCTCAAAAACTTGTTACACAAATTATCAAGTCTTTTTCCCTTCCAATAAAACACAAAGATCAAGTACCTCATCTTTGTACATCTTGTTCAATCAATAAAGCTCATAAGCAACCATTTCGTCCAACTAGTCTTGTGAGTCATGCACCACTTGATCTCATTTATATCGATGTTTGGGGACCCTCCAATACAATTGGTCTTGATGGTTCACGATTTTACTTGATTTTGGTTGATCATTTTACCAAATATATATGGTTTTACCCCATGTCAAATAAATCTTGTGTCAGCACCCCATGTCAAATAAATCTTGTGTCAGCCGTATTTTTCCTCAATTTAAAAATCTTGTTGAAAAAAAATTTTCCACCAAAATAAAAAAAGCATTTATTCGGATAATGGTGGTGAATTTGTTGCACTCAAACAATATTTTTCTATACATGGAATCAGTCACTACACCACTGCCCCTCATACACCTCAACAAAATGGTGTATCGGAACGTCGTCATCATCACTTAGTAGAAATTGGTCTGACCCTACTACACGATGCATCCCTTCCTCTATCTTATTGGCCTCATGCATTTCCCACAGCTGCATATCTCATTAATAGGCAACCAACTCCCCTGCTCAACAACAAAACCCCATTTGAAATCTTATTTTATCAACCCCCTAATTATCTCAAATTAAAAAAAATTGGATGTCGTTGTTTTCCCCTCACAAAACCGTATAATACCAATAAACTTCAACCCAAAGCCACCATGTGTTTGTTTCTAGGATACTCTACAACTCAGAATGCATACAAGTGTCTAGATCTATCCACCAACAAACTCTATCTCTCTCGCCATGTCCTGTTTGATGAAAGTCACAGCCCATTTCACACACCTTCCCCTGTATCCAGCTCCCTCACTCCCTCCTCTTCGGCAGCTGTGCCACTCATCGATGTACCCGCTCCACCGCAACCTTCACCAGTGATCTTGGATCGTACTGCCATTTCTGCATCACCTTCAGGTATCGCCTCTACTCTTCCCTTTTCTGTTGAAGAAAATTTATCATTTCATTCTCCATGTTCTAGCCCTACTATAATTCATCATGGTGAGGATATCATCTCCTCACCAATTTTACCATTAACACGGGCTTCTCCTTCACCACTCATCACCGATGTTGCTGTCCCTGCTCCTCTTCCTTCCACTATGATTGATGTTGTTCCTGATCCTCAACCCCAGCGAACTCATTCCATGATTACTCGGTCATTGAATAACATTCACAAACCTAAGCAGTTTCATGCTGTTACAAAACATCCCCTCCCTCATGCTATTGAACCCAGTTGTGTGAGCCAGGCATTAGGTGATCCACGGTGGCGACAAGCCATGTCTGCAGAGCTTACGGCTCTGATGAGACACAACACATGGACCTTAGTCTCTCCCCCGAACCATTGTCTTCCCATTGGCTGTAAATGGGTGTTTCGGGTTAAGAGGAACGCTGATGGGTCAATTGATCGCTTCAAAGCGAGACTTGTTGCAAAAGGATTCCATCAACGCCCTGGTCTAGACTACAAAGAAACATTTAGTCCGGTTGTGAAACCGGCTACTATTCGGTCTGTATTGACCATTGCTGTCACTCAAGGCTGGCAAATGAGACAGCTTGATGTTAATAATGCATTTTTGCATGGTTTGCTAAATGAAGATGTGTATATGGTTCAACCCCCGGGTTTCAAAGATGATATCCACCCTAACCATGTCTGTCAACTGAACAAAGCAATTTATGGACTCAAACAAGCCCCACGGGCTTGGTATTCCACTCTCAGGGGTGCCATTTTAGACTTTGGTTTTGTAAACTCAAGAGTTGATTCCTCCTTGTACATTTATAAGACAACATCTGTTACTTGTTACTTCTTGGTGTATGTGGATGATTTGGTTATTACAAGAAATAATTCTGTCTTTGTCTCATCTATCATTGCTCAACTAAGTAACCGGTTTTCTGTCAAAGACATGGGTCAGCTACATTTTTTCTTGGGCATGGAGGTTATTCCTACTACCACAGGCCTTTTTTTGTCCCAGCATAAATACATCAGAGACCTATTAACAAAGCTGAACATGCATGGCGCCAAAGCGGTTATCACTCCATTATCCACCACTACTGTCCTCAAGCTTCTTGATGGCACATCCTCGGTTGATAGCACTGAATACAGGAGTATTATTGGTGCCCTGCAATACTTATCTCTCACCCGACCTGACATTTCTTTTGCAGTTAACAAGCTGTCCCAATTTATGCATAAACCAACAGCTACACACTTGACAGCTGCAAAACGATTGCTTCGATACTTGAAGCATACAATCTTTCATGGCATTCATATTCGCAGAGACATGGCCCCCAAATTCATCACCTATTCTGATGCTGATTGGGCAGGTAATTGTGACGATCGAAAGTCCACTTCAGCATACATATGTTTCCTTGGTTCTAATCCTATTTCCTGGAGTTCAAAAAAACAACGAGCTGTCGCACGATCATCTACTGAGGCCGAATATCGCGCCCTTGCCAATGCTGCCTCTGAAACGTTATGGCTTCTAGCACTTTTTACTGAACTTGGCTACTCCACCTCAGCTCCTCCACAGCTCCTCTGTGACAATTTGGGTGCCACACATTTAAGTTTCAATCCGGTTCAACACTCTCGGATGAAGCACATTCAGATTGATTTGCATTTTGTTCGTGATATTGTCCAGAAGGGTACTCTCCATGTTCATCATGTCAATACACATGATCAGCTTGCTGATCTCTTGACGAAACCTCTACCTCGTCAACGGACAGAACTCCTTCGAGCCAAGATTGGAGTAACCAATGGTGACTCCATCTTGCAGGGGCGTATAAAGGATGATTCCTTGAATCATGCTGCAGATCCCGTAAGTCACAAATCTGTCAACAATCAAGCATGTAACAGCTAGGAAATAAAAGGAATAATTATCTGTGTATGGTAACTTTGCCTTTTCAATTTTTGTAACCGTTAGGCAGAATATCCTTAATTTAAGTTTCCTTTGTTAAGAATAGATTATGCAGACTTTGTATATATATAGTACACTAATCTCTGTATTAAAATATACAAGCAATACAATATTCTTCTGGCAAAACAATTCTGTGCACTAGCCTATCTTCATTATACCTAACCCATACATATTTGTTTATTTCTCCAATATTTTATATTATTGAAGCACATGCATTGCATGTTGTTTAAATTATAATTATTTGTCGGCCCGTGTTTTGGTTTGGTTTCAGATTAAATGGTGTGGAAGCTAACCCTATATAAATCGATCGATCTAGTAATTCTAAACACAACCTAATTAAAACTTGGTTTAACTTCAAAAAACATTCTTCAGGATAGTATTGATTTAACCTTTTTTTAAAAAATATAAGATAAAATAACAATGTTTGGAATCAACACAGGTAAACCCAGATTGACCATCGAACTTGCGATCGGGTCATGGATCCAGTTTGGTCTAATAATTTTTTCAATTTATTTTTTATTTAATTATACAATAATAAAAATATAAGGAAAGATATCAAATAAAATTAAAGGGAATCATGAAGGGATGTATAAAAAGAGTATTTGCTAATGTTATAAAAGATCTAAGAAACACTCAAACCCCAGTAAACACATTTAACCTCAAAACAACCATTAGTTTATTAAAAAAAATTAAAAGTCAACTTGAATTTTAAAATGTATGACTGATCCCCCATTTTCGAAACGCATGCAGCAGCAACCATGTCCCTTTGGACGTGAAATACGTATTTGAGGGGCAGCTTTGAGAACAGGAGATCGTGTTTTCAGCACATTGAAAGATCTCTGGATGACGTTGCTAAGAAAAGAGTGTCGGTGATTAAACAGTTCCTGTGGATTTTTAGGCAGCCGATTGGCACCTCTAAATTCATGAAGGTGATAGCGAACTTCTGGATATGGAGCAATAAAACCTTCCAGAGGCAGGTTTGGGTTTCATCATTTTGACACCTCAAGAGCCCAAAATCCCATTTAACTCTATTTATAAGGATAAGGATGTAATTAAAAATAACTAAATGGTAAAATGAAATTATTAAAAATAAAAAACAATATTTATATGAAAGGATGCCCGCAACATCATTTTATATTGTGTTATTTTATTTATTTTTTGAAATGTTAAAGTAAAAATACTAAAAAAATTAAATTTTAGGCAAACATAATTTTAGTTGCACTGTAAAACACCTTCTAGATGCTCATTCCAACTTAATTATTATCGACACTTATCTTTGGATAATAATTTATCCAAATTACTTGCTTTAAATCCATTGCTATATTGTTCTTGACAATTGTATTTATCTATGTATTCACTAGGAATCATTTTGAAGATGCAAATGTTGCCCCTCTCCCCTCTCCCCTTCCCTATAAATAACGTCCCTCAGGTCTCTACGTCACTATCCTCGATCAATCATCAATCTACTTATTTCAAAAATGTCTCCAGCCATTTCTGGTGCTCCATTCCTGATCCTCTTTCTAACTCTCCCCCTCTACATTTCCTTTTCCACTGCTGTCCATTTACCAGCCAAAGTGCCCAGCTTCCTTCTGGGCGATAATTCTCCACCTACTGAGAAGTATTGGTTCTCAAGGTTGCCCAACACTCCATTGCCAAAAGCCCTTCGAGATACTCTACAGCCTGGTTATTATCCTTCAGTGATCAGAGATTTCGCTAATGGTCAAAATATTAGCGTTGATGATCGTCAAAAATATGGAAAAGACTATGATGGAGCAGATAGCCATAAAAAAACCGCAAAATCTGCTCTCCCCGACTCAAAAATATTCTACTTGTACAACGATCTCCATCCAGGTAAAAAGATGAAATTGCTTTTTACTAACAGTGGAACCAAGGTTAGTTTCTTGCCTCCTCGAGTCGCAGAGTCTATACCATTTTCAAGTGACAAATTTCCGGAGATTTTGAAGTACTTTTCTCTACAAGTCAACTCGGAAGAGGCTGAGATTATTAGTGATGAAATAGGATACTGCGAGAGCCCGAACATGGAAGGAGAAGAAAAATATTGTGCTACATCTCTAGAGTCATTAATTGATTTTAATGTTGCGAGGCTTGGCCAAAATGTTCAGGTACTCTCAACTGAACCAGGCAAGAAGCAAGAGTATACTGTTTCGGCAAAAGCGGAAATGAGGGGAGAACATAAAGCAGCGGTGTGTCATAAGATCAGATATCCTTATGCAGTACATTATTGCCATGTAATCGAAGGCACAGAGGTTTATGTGGTTCCATTAATCGCTGCTGATGGCGCAGAAGTGAAAGCGGTAACCGTATGCCACCTGAACACATCAGCTTGGAGTCCAGAGCATATGGCCTTTGAAGTTCTCAAAATTAAACCAGGACCGGCTGTTTGTCACTTTCTGGCTACTGATACTCTTATTTGGGTTCCAAAAAAGGATCAAGACATGACTCCATGATCATAGGTCAAAGCTAGGTATTGTGGTGGCTGCTTTTAAATTTGCTTAATAAGAAGGTCCTGAAAAACCTTGTCTTAGCATGCTTGGATTGTCTTTTGAGAGCACAGAAATGTGATTGTATTTTCTAGCATGGAATGTATCATTTGGTTTGCTTAATAAGATGGTCCTGAAAAACCTTGTCTTAGCATGCTTGGATTATCTTTTGGAAGCCCAGAAATGTGATTGTACTTTCTAGCATGGAATGTATCATTTGGAGCACGGCAGAGCCAGGAATTTTTCCAGTTCTGGGCCATGATATAAATACATATAAATTATGTTTTAAGATTGTCATAACCCAATTATGGGTTGTTCCCTAAAATTCATTTTTTTTCAAAATAAAAATAAAAAAATAAAAATAAAAATAAAAATAAATAAAATAAAGACTGGCAACGTGAAGAAATCAAGGCCGGGAAATCAAGCTGTAATTTTTGGAGAAAATTCAAGGCCTAATTGTACCCCATTATGCTCAAAATAGAGAAAAAAAAATGCAAATTCAAGGTCAAATTAAATGATTATTAAACGAATTTGCATAAAAATTAAGTCCAATGACATAATTAATTTTTTAATAGACCAATTTGATTTAATCATGGACCAAATTGAATTTTAATTATGTTTAAGAGTTAATTTGGGTCCAATTGAAGGATTTAATTAAGTGCAAGGGCTTAATTATACTTTAAATGGGTCAAATTAATTTTATTTGGGGCTTAATTGGTGAAAAATTAAGTTTGGGAGCCTAATTTGGGCTTAATTGAGAAGATTAAAATTTTAAGAGACCAAATTTATTTTTTACCAAGTTAATTGATTAAAATAAGGGGCCAAATCACAAGAAAATTGAAGTTTTGGGGTCAATTAGGGGTTAAATTGATAAAATCCACAGTGAAGGACCATTATGCAACAGGCGGCACAATATGGGGGCTCAATTGACAAAAAGCGGGGGTGAAATTGAAGAAATTGAAAGTTTAATGGTCAATTAGGAGTTAAATTGCATAAATCTGAGACCAAAGACCAAATTGCAAAATCCGCGTAAATTTAGGGCTGAAGTTGAAGTTCCGCAGAGACCTACTTGCATTAAATCAAAGTTCAGGGTCAATTAAGGGTTCAATTGAAACCAATTGAAAGATGGAGGACTAAATTAAAACTAAGTAAAACTCCCTAATTGAATCCAAAACAACGATGTTTTGAATATATAAAAGAAGACCAGACAACGCGTCGCTCGGTCACTGTTCATTGTCTTCCCCGATTTTGCCCGAGAATGTTGACCGGGTGGCTACGTTTCAGTGCATTTAATGCTTTATTTCTCCATCAAATCTAACAAAACATGCACGCAAATGATCCCTTGCAGTTGCTTTACAACCCCAACTGAACGTTTCAGTCTGAATGGCAACGAGACGGCACCGGCATCGGCCTAAACAGGCCAACTCATGCAACATTTTTCTGCAAATTGAACAACTCATGATGCACATTTTGAGCCAACGGTTGGGATGCTTCCCAACCAAATCAAGGGCTGAAATTTTACCCCGGTGTAGACGAGAATACCCTCTTCCACCACCTATAAATAGAGGCTCCATTGATGACTTGAGGGAGAAGCAAATCGAATGCAAAGTTGGCCGAAAGCCAGCCTTCCCTGCTTAGTTTTCCTGCAACCGGTCCTTTCTCTTCTTTCTCTCTCCATTGTGGCCTTCAGCCACCACCATCCTCATCACCTGTCTTCTCACCATCTTCTCCACCTCAATTAGCCATCCAACCATCTCATGTGGTGGTTGCACCACTTCTCTCACTCCTCTATAAAACTCTTCTTCTCTGCCACCGCGACCCCAGCAGCAGTAGCAACAACCACCTTGCCTAGAAGCTTTTGTCCTTCCCAACGACAGCAGCTCTCTCCTCAGTCACTCCAACAGTTCCAACCGCAAGCTTCCCCTCTCCTTTGCAGGCCTCTTATTCTTCTTCTTCTAGTTGCAACCAGAGCCAGCCTCCGACCTCACCACCTCCAGTCACACCATGCGCCACCAGTCAGGCCGCCAACTCCCTCAACGCCAGGTAAGCCTCCCATTTTTTTCTTCTTCTTCCTCCCTTCTTAGTTACCACTGCATGCAAACAGTGGAATGTGAATTATAATTCACGTTCCACTGTTCATACACTTAGCTATAAACAGTGCAACGTGAATTATAATTCACGTTGCACCACTAGTGCAACTTAGTCACTATGTCAGTGACTAAGTTACTTTCCACTGTTCATACACTTAGCTATAAACAGTGCAACGTGAATTATAATTCACGTTGCACCACTAGTGCAACTTAGTCACTATGTCAGTGACTAAGTTACTTTGGGCTGGACTTGTCTTAGCCCAGCCCAGTTGGCTTGGCCGGGTCTAGCCCGTCCCTAAAATTAGAAGAAGAAGAATCTGTTTGGCCAAGTTTGCCCAACCGTTTTAGGTCGAGTTTAACCCCTCTATTTTCTAGACTGAGTTCGGCCCAGCTATCTAGGTCGGCCTAGTCCACATATTTTGTAATATATTAATATAATAATATATTATATATTACTATTATATTTAAAAATAATAATGATAAAATCCAAAAAAACTTTTCAAGGGGCATTTTAAAATATTTGTGATTTTCTCGAATATTTTTCTATCAATTTTGCATAATATCGGGTTGTATATTTACACTGTAAAATAAAAATCCAGTATTAAAATACCTGGTTTTCTCCAAAATATTTTTTAAAAAAATTCAAAACATTTAAAAAAATCTCAAAAACTTTTAAATCAATTTCCCTTTTCAAAAATAAAAAATTAAAATATTTTTTTTTCATGCATACGATCAAATTCTAAAATTTTTCCAAGCATATTTTTCATAAAAAAGAAAAAATTGCATTTTTCATGTTTTAAAAAATCCAAAAATGGATATCGTAACTAGTTTATGATTATCCATTAGGATTTGGCCAACATGTAAAAAATGTTTTTCCAATCTTTTATAGGATCCAGATGTAGACTTTAATAATTGTGGGGTGTAAAATTATGCAATAAAGTACACCTTCAGGTATTAAAGATATAAGTGTAAATAGATGCGATGCTAAAATTCAGACTTTAGAACGGTTAGGGTTTAACCCGATAAAGTAGAGACTTCCTCATGAAGAAAGATCTGCTTTGAACTGTAGAGAAGACCAACGAATAGAAACCCAACTTAGAAAAAAAAATTCAAACAACAATGAAACTTACCTTAGGTAGGGTGCACTGGGGGTGATGCGTCTTTCCCTTACACAACCAGTCCCACACTCTCACATACCATAAGTTCCTAGTGACCATAATACTAGGTGGCGACTCCTGAACATTGATCATAATTTTATGATTAAATCCAAAAACTCTTCCCAACACACAACACCTCACAGCAGGAGGCACGACAAAAGCCTCCGTCGTCGCGTCGCTTGCGCCGCCGCGACGAAGATCAATCATTCTCTCGGATATATAAATTTTTCAAATTAACAATAAAGTTTTAATTCAAATACATAACACAATATATATATATATATATATATATATATATATATATATATATATATTAAAGTATGTAAAATTCAAAATAAAAATAAAAATAAATTATACTATCAAAGTTACACCCTTCGATGTTCTGTAGAATAGAATTCATCTATGATCGAATTCGAATCAATATCTTTAACAAACTTTGGTTCAATGTAAATCATCATAGAATCTACTAAGAACTCCTCTTCCATTTTATTGCAAAGCACAGTTTAAATATGTTTCATAGCTTAAAATGCCCGCTCTGTAGTGGCAGTGGAAACATGCAAAGTCAAAACAAAACGAATCAACCTGTCAATCAAATAATAGTGCTGTGATTTATTTATTTCAGCTAATCCTCAACATAATTCAGAAATGATAGACATATTATAAAAGCTCTCATGATGAATCACATCAATCTGATAATGCTCTAGCTGAGATCTCAAATAATACATCTCTTATTCATTGGAATCTTCTAGATAAAATTTCTTAGCAAGCTTGTAAATAGCATCAATTTTAAATGATTTAAAGTTGTCCTTAGGTTCTAAAGTAGAGCTAAGTACAAGGAGTTCCATTGTCCCATAACTAAATCTAGAATTCAATTCTTCCAACTAAAAATCTATTGTTGAGTTAAATATATCATAATGATAATGCTCGTAAACTGTGACTGAACTTTATTGTTGACATGAACGACCTGTAGTCTTTTTATACAAAGCATTCATATGTGGTATGTCAATCTCATATTTTGTGCAAACAGATTGCATATTTGCAAGGAGAAGATCAAATCTGGCATCTCTCTATTTTATGCATCAAATATAAGATGAATATAAATTCAAAAGATTTCATCACAATCAAACAACCACCAGCTTCTCCATGTATAGAGTTAGAAGATCCTTCTTGAACCATACTTTGAAGCACAGTAATAGTTGCACCATACATATCTATTAAGCTGCAAATAGAATCAAAATGAGAGCTTAAGTGAGTAGTTCCACTTCGATGTAAATTACCGATTTGATTAGCCCCTCTACCAATCTCACGTTCTCTAGTAGCTACCATATGTGTAATTTCTATAGCTCAAGCATAATGTAACTCGGTATGACGTTTGGGAGAAGCACTAATAAGAATGATAATAGTTGTCAATTTTGAGAAAAATAACCTGGAATGATTAATTAATATAGGTGTGGATGCCGTACAAAACACAATTGATCGCAATTATTTTTTTTTAACCGAAACTGTTCATGTTTTGACACTTTTTAGTGATATATAGTTAGTTTATTTTTGGGTTTCAAAAATATTTTTGAAAAAAATTAAATTTGTTTTTTGCTTCAAATTAATTTTTTTGGTGTTTTCATATAGTTTTGATGTGTTGATGTCAAAACTGATTTTTAAAAATAAAAAATGTTATTTTGATATATTTCTGAGTAAAAAGTACTTTGAAAAGCAACCACTACCACAAACACAAACACCCCTAATAAAACAAAACGTATTTTACAATTAATTACGTATAAAAACAATTATTTTCCACGGGTTGCAATTATATTACTTTGTCCTTACTTTTGTATGTACTCCTCCTCTCCTCTGTATATTTTTGTGTTTAGAAAGCCTCACAAATCATAAAGGTTCAACTGTTCAACGGTGTGCACCTTTTTTTTATTGGGCAAAACATTATTTGTTACCTGGGCTACAGCCCACTTGAGCCTTGTAAAAGGCTCTGCCCTTGATTTGGTGCATTGGTGTTTGTTGTCTTTTTTGTTATCTACTAATCACAAATATTCTGTTGAGAAAGTTTGGCTACAAACACTTACCTATTTAAAATGGCAACGACATAGTTATATAAAATGATACCAGTATTATTGTGAAGCCGGTAAAAATGAAATTAAAAAAATGCATGAATAATAACTTTGCATTGTTTTAAAACTTTAATCATGCAAATTTACATAAAAAGGAACAAAAGCAAAGTGGAAAGAATGGTTATTAGTGGTTGGTCAGAGGTGGGGAAGTATTTTGAGTGTTTTTCTCTCTCTAGAATAGGATCCTTTCTTTATCCCTTGTCAGTGACTTCTTTTCTCTGCTTTCTTCGTAATTTTCACCTTCCTTTTCTCCTTTATACCATCTACAACTCTTTGGTTCGAAGTGAATTGGTTTGGTGATCTGAAAACCAAGTTTTCTCTCTCTACTTCAATTCAGGTTTTTTTTGTGTTTGGGTTGGTTCCTTTTTTTTCTCTTCTTGTAAAACCCCATTAAAAAAGGAATTGACCCGGTAACTACTCGGAAAAAACATGAGAAAACCAGCTAATAAACACTAAAAAAACATCAAGATAAGAGAACACAACATCCAAACATGACCTTACCTCATTTAAGAGGTGGTAAAAATACATTGGGAAAGAGAAATATTGACTTTTTTTTTTCATAGCAGGCTAAAAACAACCCTAGTAGCCCCTTCCCTTACAAGTTCTACCAACAAAATCCCTTGCATGCCACCCATACAAGATACTTAAGTAAGAGAAGAGTAGAGGTAATGTGAGGAAAATTGAAAACATTGAAGTAGTGAGGGAGCGAGGAGCTTGGCTGGAACAACAATGGAGGAAGAAGGAAAAAACAAAAAAAATAAAATGAAGAAAATCACCAAAACACCTCCCTAAATTTTGGTTAAATTTGTGTGGTGAGGATGACCCCTACTCTCACATTTATTATTTTGAGATTATAAGATAAAATGAGAAGAAAACAATAAATAAGGTGACCTAGGATTCTTACATCTCTTGTTTGTAAAGGATGAAATAAAGAGGTTAAAAGGTTGGGATGAGAAGAGGATATTTTCATATTCTATAACAAAAGAAATTGGTGCATGCTAAAGAAGAAACCCTAGCTAAGGTCGGCTTATTAAAGAAGTGAAGGGGGAATAGGATGGAATGATACAATTTATTAATTTGTGACATTAACTACTTGAGATAAGGTGTCTAGGTAGAAATAAAATTTTAAAATGTTAATATTCTTGTTTTTCATTATGAATTGTAAAAGTTATTTAATTGTAAACATAGTGTAACACCCCCATAGATGATGTTAAACATGAGAATACTATAATAATTTCACATTTTCAACCGAAAATGATTTTTTTCATTTTCTTATCATGAATTTTTTTTTATTTATACACGTAATCATGCTCCTTTATTGATAAGCAACTTTATTGCAAAATTGACAAAGTTTTCTTTATAAGTGAGCATACCAAGTTATCAGTTATCTCATTCATTTCACAATCATTGTCACCACATAGACCATTTGTCTTAGACTTTAGTCCATATCATCTCAACCACAAGTCAATCCTAAACTTAAATATATTCTTTTCGATAACAACATTGTATCCATTACACAAGAACTTAACTATAAATTGATGCTAAGAAAGAAATATATCCAATCTCATATACCTGTTAACTTGAAATACATAGAAAGAGAAGAAAAATCTCACACACATCTCAAGCTTGTCTTTCTTCATGCACATGCTCTGCTACCTTACTAGGCCTTAAATTAATTCTTTTACTACCTTTATATGTGTTTTATCTTATTTGAATTTAATCAAATGATTGGTATAGAATATGAGTAATTGATTTATACACATTATGGGAATTTATACAAAAAATACATATATATTGTCTTGCATAATAATATTTTACTTAAGAATATCATTACATAAATCCAAACATAGATAGAACAATGTCATTATGAAAGGAGAGATAATAGAAAGATCTTTTAATTTAGTTTACAAAAAATTTTACATGTACAACAAAATTTCTAAAATCCTAGAGTTCGCCTACCACTTAACTACTTGGCCCGCCAATACGCGAAGGTCTTGCAACAAAGATTTATTAAGCATAAATTCATATTTCAAACACAATTTTTTTCTAAGTATGCATGATAATGAGGGTACCCATCCTTTTTATCCAATCCTATAAAAGGTTTCATGAATAACAGTTACACTTCGACAGTAATACCACGTTGAGGTATTCATACTTGACATGAGTACGACCTACCCTAGATTTTAAATTGGTTAGTATGCTTTGATTTACATGATTATCAAATATGTCACAACGACTTCTCGCTAACCTTAAGAATATCCTTCAATTCAATTTATTATCATTCTCAGGGTAACTTGGGTAACCACACAACATTTACTTATACATTCATAAAACAACCAAAATATACTTAATCCTCAACAATTTATGAAGATTTCACCATAATAGTTTTTTCATGGCCAACCATCTCCATCCCATTGATTTCCACATAGTTTATGGAGAAACACTCTCAACATCAAACTTTCACATATTACGAAAACAACCCCAACATATTAGTTTCTGAACTTCAGAAACGGTCACAACATTAGCTTTTGTACCTTGCAAAAGCAACTCAACCACATTGGTTTCCGAGAGCTTTGAAAATGACCTTATCATTGGCTTTCATTTATTGCAAAACGAACTCAATTATATTGGTTTTCAAAAACTTTGGAAATGATCTCAACATTAGCTTTTGTTCATTACGAAAGAAACTCAATTACATTGGTTTCACATCACATTTACAATTCATCTATATTCTTTTCATTCTTAGCATTCATGATTTCAACCAAAAGTTTAAATCAACATCATAAGTTGTAAGTGAGATTTTACTTACATCTTTCTCCGGTGGAGTAAGCTTCACCGATAGAAGATCTTGTTCCCGATGTTCCCCCTAGACCATATTAATAATTTTTGTTAGTACAATATTTAAAATCTACATACTCATTCTTTGCACAAGAAATACTTCTTTTAAACTTCATATTAAAACTCATTATGTTCAACAATATATGACAATGCACTAAAACATTGTTTAGTGTTTCTATCCCCCTTAGAGTTGTAGAACTCAGTTTTATCTGGGGTTTATTTATACTCTAAGCTAAGACACAAATACTAAACTTTGGTGAAGAGGGTTAAACCTACTTCTTCCATTTACACACTTAAATTCATCAAAATACAATGGCACGTGAGTTTTTCCTATAACATACAACCTAGCCTTTCTTTAGTGTTTTATCCATAATACTCCCTCAATTTATTTTGTTTTTGGTGTTTAATCTTCACTCAAACCCCTTACTTTCTCTCATGGATTTGCTTGCATGTGTTTTATCTACATTGTTTTAGAGAAGGTGTTAAAGAGAAGAATGGCTCCTCCCTTTTCCTTCCTTCCTTTATGTGCTCAGCCCCTCTTTTTTTCCTAGGGCTGACAATTTTCTCTCCTTTTTTTCTTTTTTTCCCTCACTTGTTCATATCTTTTCAATTTAGTCTCCTTATCCTTTATCGTTCCCATATCAGTCCCTAATTTCATCCTTATACACTTAACCTTTTTTTTACTTATGTGTATCTTCATACTTTGAGTTAAAACTTTCGCATTTCACTAATAGGTTCTTCTTTATTTATTTAACTTCATGCATTTATTTTCTAGGGGCTTACATATAGGATTGATGTATGATTAATACATGTTAACATAGACATATTTGGAGTGAAAATGATTATTTATGTGAGTAAACTTGAAGGAATTGAGATAACATGTTCGACCAAGAGAAGAAAATGAAGGAAACCTCCTTGTATGATGAACATCTTTAGAAAAATAAATAAGATAGTAGAAATTGAGTTCATACATAATATGAGAATAGTTATTAGCTTGTGTTTAATGAATTGAAATGAAATGATTGAGAATGATTTGAACAAATACTTCTCCATGTGCATACCAACACTAGTAATTCTCTATAAACCCTTTATGTAGAAGTTGCATCATTACAATAGTTGGATGCAGATACTTTTTATTTTGACACTTCCTGCATGGACACCTAATACCGCCTCTAGTAAAATTTCTGGGAATAAATGTTGAATTGAAATGAAATAGATGTTGTAAAATTTCTGCAATTGTTGTGATGTCACGGTTGCACAAATTAATTACCCTAGCTTCAAACACAACACACAAGATAGTATAGAGCAAGCAAGGGGTCGATCCCACAAGAAAGATTCAAGTCAAATTTTTATGCTAGATGATATGCAATTTGGGGGGGGGGGGTTGGACGTTATCTAGGCAAAGCAAAAGAAAACAAAAAACTATCAAACAAAATTTAATAAAATCAGAAAATTATCAAGAGAACAAACCTTGGTTGCAAGCACACATCCACCTACAGAAATCGGAACTGATCATGGAAATGAAACATCGATCAATTTATATTTTGAATATTTATCTCTTCTTAAGATTGGTTAGTTAACGGATCCGCCGTATAACTAACCCTAACCATCAAACAACCACAGTATTCGCACTAGTAATTTAATTCAATGGCAGCTTTAAGAACTAAATAAGCTGATTAATCAAGAAAACATAACTGTACACAATCTATGTTTGATTTGATTGAATGTTCTCCCTAAGATTAATAACGTAGATCTGCCACAATTATTAAATTCAGTTACTTGACAAGTTCATATACCACAACTTCGGTTTTGATATCAAACTTAGCAATAGACTGTCTACAATAATAACTTAGAGTCCGTTCTAGCAATTAAAATAAACAATCATAGGAAAAATAAGCATAGCATAACAAACATATTCATCATATAAACTGAAAAGAAAAGGTAAAATAAATCTCACAGTTCTTGAAATCCGAAGGTTTCCGTGTCCTTGCAACTAATAAAAAGTGTTTAGCCTTGCATGTTTGTTGAACAACTAATCAAAAAGAAGAAAGAATGCATAATTTCATGTTTCTTAGAGGAGGGGGGCGTTTTTCTCCTCTTGGCTGGCTGCCCCCCTTCTCTTCTCTCATTCCTTTTATAACCTAGGAAACCCTAGTCTCTATTTTACAAAATAGTCCTCCCTTAAGTAGACAGTTTATATTTAATTACTTCAATAACTATTTTCCTAAAAAAGGAGAAATAACCTTGCATGAAATCTTCAAGCTTTTACTTAGAGGAGCTAAATTGCTGAAATAAAAACTTGGATATTAGTTTAGATTTTTCAGAACGTAATTTGGACTCGTTTCTTCACGAAACCTGTTTACTAGCAGAATTTAGTTATCATCTTTAAAAACTCATATCTCCCTCATATGACATCATTTTTTGCTGAAATTTGGAGCCTTTATATGTATTTGAGTCAGGAATAAAAAAATGAGTTTGAATCCATTGGGCTTCTGTAGCTCCAGATATTCAAGTTGGAATGGTCGAAGGTCAACATTGGCAGATTGCGAGATTTGACTTTGAAGGCTGTGATTTCCATGCTCTTTCTTATTTTATTTTCTTGCCTTAAATGTCTAGAAAGGTATGGATGTTAGCTTTTTAATGTCACTGGAATCACTTCATTTCAACCTCTAGAGATCAACCTCTAGAGCTCATCCTCTGCACAAAACATCGACTAAAGGTCAAATTTGCCAATTATCTCCAATTTACTCCTTTTTGCATCTTTCATCCAAAAGTGCCTCCAAAACATAAAACAAAGAATATCAAGGCATTTTATATATAAAACATAGGCAAAGCACTAGTTAAATGTGGGTGAAACTATCGAATAATATGGTTGCATCAGCAATCCTTGGGGTGAATCTCGGTACATCCATGAATGATCATCCATGACTTATATCGAATCTCTAAAAAATTATGATGACATCATGTATTAATTAACTAAGTTAGGTAAATAAACTTGCAAAAATATTAATTTACCTCGAGATTATCCAACAAACCAATCACAAATTCTCATAAATATTAAATATTCATTATCATTTATCAACGTCCATACAAATTAATATATATAAATTTATGAAAATTGTCATTCCGCAATACCATTGATAAAACTTAAAATGGACCCATTAAGCAAGCTATTAATTATTTCAAAACAGCACATGTAATTTGATAATTCCATAAAGTTTTAACAATTTACAAACAAATACAATCTTACAAAATCTAAAACAAACCATAACAGGTATAAAATTATACATTCATATACTACAAGTTTGTTTGAGAAATAACAATAAAACATGTACATCTACTAACAAAATACATATACTAAAAAAACAATAAAATTGACATTTAAATTTTAAAATTTAAAAAGATAGAATTACTTATCAGCATTCATGTTCTGATTCAATTCAACCTCATACAACAAATTCAACCACCACGACACTCAATTTATCAGCATTCATGTTCTGATTCAATTTTATTGATGATCCTCCACTTTAAGTAAGCAAATATACCTTTTTTTTATTAGAACTCAATTTTAAAATGTTAATTTTTTTTTGTATATTTTTGTAGTATATGTATTTTGTATGGGTGTTTACTTGTTTTATAGTTTTGTCTCATACAAATTTGTTTTATGGATTTATGATTTGTACATGTTAGGGTTTGTTTTAGATTTTGTAAAATTGTATTTGTTTATAAATTGATGAAGCTTATGTCAAATGTTTTACTTAGATGTTTTGTGATGAAATTAATAATGGCTTATTTAATGAGTCTGTTTTATATTTTGTCAATTTTATTTCCAACTTGAAATTTTTGATAAATACGTAGAAATTTGAGTTTATATAGATAATTGATAATGAATTAAAAGTACTATTAAAATAGATTGAATAAGTTTGAGCTAAATCAACAGAATTAATTAATACATGTTGTCATCATAATTTTATATAGGTTTGATATAAGTAATAAATGATCATTCATGGATATATAGAGATTCAGCCCAAAGGTTGCAGAGAATAGATTATTATAATGAGATTCATGATTTTATTAATTAAGCACTATCAAACCTAAGAAATATTAGTGGATGCGGTATTAGATGTTCATGCAAGAGGTGTAAAAATAAAAAATTTTCTCGATCCAGATGTTGTAACAATACATCTTCTATAAAGAAAAGGGTTCATGGTGAAATTCTAATGGTGAAGCACATGACATGACACCAATCACATTATGTGGTGGATGAAGTGATGATGCACTCTTCTGATGGTGAAGCATGGAAATACTTTAATAGTTTGCATCCTTAGTTAAATACAAACATGTTCAATCCATTCAAGTCATTTGCTGATCCTTATTCTTGTTGGCCGGTGATACTTACAATTTATAACTTGCATTTGGGATATGTATAAGATCGGATTTTATGTTTTTATCTACGGTACACCCGGTCCTAATAGTTCAGGTCATAACATATATGTTTGTCTTCGACTGTTAATTAATGAGTTGAAGCAATTATTGTCATTTGGGGCTTTAACTTATGATGTATCGAGGAAACATAATTTTTTGATGAAGACAACTTTGATGTGGACTATTAATGATTTTTTAGCTTATGGAATGGTGTTTGGTTGGAGCATGCATGGAAAACTAGCATGTCCATACTGCATGGAAAATAACAAGGCATTCATGCTAACAAATAACAGTAAAATGTCTATTTTTACTACCACTAGTGGTTCTTGTTAACGGATCACAAGTTTAGAAAGATTAAAAAGGACTTCATTGTTGATAGAGTTGAAAGGGATGTTGCATCGCCACTTTTTTCGGGTGAAGAATTGTATGATGTGGTGTCGGAGTACAGTGACATTGTGTTTGATTTTCAATATGGTAAGTAGAAGTTTCTTGGTTTTGATTTGACCAACAATTGGGTAAAGCAAAATATTTTTTGGAAGCTTTCTTATTGGAAGACCAATATCCCCCGTCATAACCTTGATGTCATGCATATAGAAAAGATCGTATTTGTGGACATTTTCAACACGGTTATAGACATGAATGGGAAGACAAAGAACAACATTAAGACTAGAATGAATATAGCTTTGTTTTGTCACCATAAAAATATGGAGTTGGTTTATCTTGGGTCACGGGTCGCAAAACTCAAAGCCAACTTTGCCTTAGGTAAGAATGCACAATTACTTGTCTACTAATGGCTTAAAAGTTTGTGTTTTCTTGATGGACATGCATTGAACATATCAAGGTTTGTGAATTTGAAAGATTGTAGATTGTATGGAATGAAGAGTCATGACTGCTATGTGTTTATGAAAACACTCATTTCATTAGCTTACTGGAATTTATTGCCAAAAGAGATATGAGATGCACACATTAAGATCAATCACTTCATTATAGATATATGCTCCATAAGTTGCAGAGACAACATACACTACCACAATCTTTATATTTACTAACGGATTTTTCCATCGATATTTGCACTATCATTCCGTTGTTAATTAATTTACCAATGAAATCACCAATGGAGATGCTCCATCGCTGAATCTTTCATCAGTAATTTTTTGTCCATTGGTAAGTCTGTTAGTAATAAAAAAATATTATTACCGATGGATTTTCTAACAGAAAAGGCACACAAAAAAATTTATTCGCTTCATTCAGTTGGTATTTCCCTCGGCAAAATACCGTATGTAATTTCGTCGGTAATTATTTAAAAATATTTAAAACACACACACACACACACACACACACACACACACACACACACACACACATATATATATATATATTACAAAACTAGAATATAATTAAATTAATATAAATCAACACTTCTATAATACTCAAAATGCTTGGAAAAAAGAAGAAGAAAATCAACTCAAACAAATTTGCAACAAATAAATAGCATGAAAAAATAAATTCAACTAAAACAATTCATATGAAAAAAATTTAAAAATCCTATAAATAAATCAACTAAAAATTGATCTCATATGAAAAAAAAATCCTACAACAACATTCATACAATTATTAAGAACAAAAACAATTAAAAATAAAATAAAAAACAAATATAGTGAAAAACACATGAAAAAGAAGAAAAAAGAAAAATCTTACCTTAATGTAGTTGCAAGTGAAGCTAAAAAGAGAAAAAAAACAAATTAGTAAAGTATACTAATGAAAAAAAAAACTGAGAAGAAAAAAGAAGAAAGGAGAAGAAGACATACCTGAGCATGGAGGAGAAGAGAAGAAAAAGAAATGGATATTGATGTTTTTTACATATGGGGAGGAAGAAGAAGAAGGAAGGAAGGAAGGAAGGAGACAAGTTTGTTGTGAAATTGGGATTCTAGGCTTTTTATTGGGGTGTTTTACAGATGGATAATTAAATGTTAATATTTTTAATCATTTCATTGGTGATTTCGTCTATAATATTTAACATAAAATTTTAATTTAATAAAAAAATTTCAGAAACCGTCAAATATCATCGATGACTTTTTAATCCCTCGGTGATTCCGTCTATAATATTTAATTTAAATTTTTAATTTAATCTAAATTTTTCAGAAAACCGTAAAATAACATTGACGACTTTTCAATCCATCGGTGATTTTGTCTGTGAAGAACAGTAATTAACAGTGCAATTGGAAAGTGAATAGTTCCAGAGCTCTCTAAAAAATACCGATGAAATTTTTCGTCAGTGATTTCCTTTGCAACTGACATGATGAACAATGTTCACAATTTACTAATGATTTTACCGACGGATTTCCTTTGTAACCATAGTTTTTTTTACTTTATTTTAATTATTTTTTCCACTGTAATTCCCTCAGTATATACCGAGGGAATATATCCGTCGGTAAAATTTGTCGAAAAATTACCAATGGAAATATTCCCTTGGTATTTTCGTTTGTATTATCAATTTTCTAATAGTGATATGGAGAGGCTTGAAATGAATATCGTCCTAACAATATATAAACTTGAGATGATATTTTTTCCATCATTTTCAACTAGATGGAGCATCTACCCATGCATTTACCATTTGAGGAAAACGTTGAAGGCCTAGTCCAATATAGATGGATGTATCCATTCGAGAGGTTAGGGATTACAAATACATCGTAATAAAAATTTCATTGTCTTTCTTTGCATATTTTAAATAATCCATTTAATTCCATGCAAGTACTTGTTTAACCTTAAGAGAAAAGTAAAGCGCATATTAAGGCTTTGATATGTGAGGCCTATATTGCTTAAGAGATCTCAACATTTATCCCCACTACAACATTTAACAGTTTTACCAACAAAATATTTCCGTCGACGTAAGGCACGTATTCCATCGGTAATCAATTTACCAACGAAATCACCAACGGAAATGCTTCATCGGTGAATCTTTCATCGGTAATTTTTTGTTCGTTGGTAATAAAAAAATATTATTACTGACGGATTTACTAAAAGAATAGACGCCTTAAAAAACATTATCCACTTCATTCCGACAGAATATCCCTCGAAAAATACCATCAGTAATTCCGTCGGTAATTATTTAAAAACATTTTAAAAAAAATCCATTTTATAAAATTATAAAATAATTAAATTAACATAAATCAACTCTCTATAATATATACTCAAAATGCTTGGAAAAAGAATAAGAAAATCAACTCAAACAAATTTGCAACAAATAAATAAAACGAAAAAATAAATTCAACTAAAAAAATTCATATGAAAAAAATGAAGTTGCAATTGCTAAAAATTAAAAAATCCTATAAATAAATAAACTAAAAATTGATCTCATATGAAAAAAAGAATCTCACAACAACATTTATACAATTATTAAGAACAAAAACAAATAAAAATAAAATAAAAAACAAATATAGTGAAAACAAATCATGAAAAAAGAAAAATCTTACCTTAATGTAGTTGCAAGTGAATCCAAGGAGAGAAAAAAAAAATTCGTAAAGCATATTAATTATTGTGATGTGAACTGGTGTTATTGTGTTATGTGTGCAATTGTAAATTTAAGTATTTGCAAGATAGATAAGTAGGGAATATAGATATAATTTAGCATCAGATATTGTTTTACATCGATGGAAAAACTAATAAACTATACATTGCATACTGGTATACTGACATAATGTGTTCCTCGGTATATTCCAGTGACTATATAAACTGTTCCTCTTCTCTCTGGCACTATTCATGGTGTTCATTACATATGAGTATAACAACATAATATTAATGTTGGTATATTCTAATGACTATGAGAACTGTTCACTTCTCAATGCACTGTTAATTAATGTTCTTTTGACTATTCACATTTTTCCCAACGATAGAATGAAAAGTTGTCGGTAATATTTAAATGGCTTTATGAAAATATTAATAGTTAATTTTTCATTTGTGATTCTAGTTGTAAAACTAAATTAAAATATCAAAATCAAAACAGACAGGGCTTCATCTTCTTCTTTGTTCTTCTCTTTTCTCCTCTTAAATAGTCATTTTTTTTTCTCTCTCTCCCCTCTTTTCTCTCTCTCATTCTTAATCGAAATCAAGCATTCTCTTCTCTTCTCATCCTCAGGTATGTATTTCTTCATTTTCCTTCTTTTTATTGGGTTTATTAACAATCTCTTTTCTTTTCTTTTTATTTTTTTTAATTAGCAGTTGAAGTTAAGCACGCCATTAAGGTAAGAATTTTCCATCCTTTTTTTTCCATTTTTTTTGTTTTGTTTCCATTGTTTTTTTTTTTTTGTCATTATTGTTTTTCAAAATTTTGTTCTTCATAATTTTATGAATTAATAAATATGTTGAATTGTAGTTGTTATTTAAATATTTTTTGTATTATTTTGTTGAATTTTAGTTTTTTTTCAATTTTGCTATTCTATTTCAATTAAATATGTAGGATTAATTTTAATTATTATTTTGAATTTTTGAAAATTTAGGATTAAAAATGTTATCACATAGAAAATAAAACTTTTCTATGAAATTAATTATGCTAAATTGTTAGAAGTAATTGAATAAAATGAACTAGTTTGTGGCATATATGTTGTGTATTTGCAGGTTTAAATTTTTTTGATAGTTTTCTGTATAGGAGAGGTGCTGTTAATTTTTTTAAAAAATAGAAATTGTTTAATTTTTTTATCCGTTAATTTGTGTAGATGTCTAACATAAAGTCTATTGCATGTTGCGAGGATAGGATCACTCCTAGTTCTTCTAGCAGCGATGGCGATGCAGACGACCATGAGTCTTTAATTAGGTGTCAGCCAAAAACAAGCACTTGAGGCATAAATATCGACTTATGACGTCAGCTCGTCGAGTGCAATGCCACAATATCAAGGGAGAGTCCCTTAACAGCAGGGATGACCTTTCAATGTAAGTTTGTTTTGTTTTCACAATGACATGTTTAATAATTTTTGAAAAATAAATTCATTTAACGAATACAATTTTAGGTTTACAAACATTAAAGCTACAAGAACAATAACATTGACCTTTAAATTGTTGATCGGTCTCCAAGGCTTTTTTTACTGTTTGATTTTTTTCAATTTTGTTTTCCGGTTTTCTTAATTTAATCGAGTTTTTAGTTTTTTTACTCATCTCTAGTGTTTTTAGCCAATGTTCCTCCTTTTCCTTCTTTTTTTCCCGACCCATTTAAGTAATGGCCTGAACGAACTCCAGTTTGTTTGACTATTTTTTTTAAAAAAAAAAATTTGTTCACCATCACCCGGTATAATGACATATTTTTTCACATAAGAATTACAATCATATCCTAATATTTTATATTTGTGATAATCTTTTATTAAAAAAATTTATATAATTAATTGAAAAATGTTTATATTAGAGTTTGTGACATTAATTAAAAATATAAAAAAATTAGTTTTGATATTTTGCATAAATATTTTATAATAAAAATACTTATTCTCATACTATGATACTAGTCTTCTTTCCTACTCTCTCCCTCCACATTCTGTTGTCTACAAGCCACAGGACAATGTTGGTTATCAGTATCCCCTCACTTAAAAAGGTATCCAACTTCCTCCAGGTTAGTGATACTTATCCACCCATTAACCCAAAAAGAAAAACAAATTGTTAGAATAACCACTACCAGAAAACCAGCGAAAACCAACAGAATTACCGATGGAATTTTTTTGTCGGTAATTATTACCGATGAAAATAATTCAGTCTCAAAATCTGTCGGTATATACCGACGAAATAAATCCGTTGGAGATACCATCGGTATATACCGACCGGATTGCCGACGACCTATAAAGTTTGTTTGGAAAGACGCAACGGTGTGGTGAAGTGGAGTTTTTTCAGATGATTTTACTGACGGAATGACCGAGGGATTCAAACTGGGATAGTCATACAGTGACGTGGCACTGTCACTGACGGAATCACCGATGGAAATACCGACAGATAGATTTCATCGGTGATTCCATCGGTAAAAGCCATTATATACACACCCCCTCTGCCGATACTCTCTTCCTCTGTTTCTCCTTCTTCTTCTTTCCCATCCCACCTCTCCCCTCCCAAACTACAGCCAACCACCGATCCCAAGTACTCTCCCCTATTCTCAACACAAGCACACAAGTTTCTTATACTTTGTATATGGTCACAATATCCGTTTCTTGTGGATTTTATCATTTTTTTGTAAGTAAATCTATCCTTTTTAGTTTTAACATTTAAATGTGAATTTTATTGTTTTTTAGTATATGTATTTTGTTAACTTATGTACTTGTTTGATTGTTATTTGTCAAAAAAACTTGTAGTATGAATGTATAATTTTGTCGTTGTTATAGTTTGTTTTAGATTTTGTCAAATTATATTTGTTTGTAAATTGTTGAAATTTTATTTGAATTACACCGAATTAAATGTGTTGTGATGAAATAAATAATTAATAGCTTGTTTAACGAGTCTTTTTTAATTGTTATCAATTCTATTTCAAAGTTGTGATTTCTGTAAATTTATACATGTATAAATTTGTATGTATGAACGTTGATAGTTGATAATTGATAATGAATATTTAACATAAGTGTTGTTTTAGTTTGTTGGATAATCCCAATATTTTTGTTATGTTTTATAGAGGTTCAATAGAAGTCATGGATGATCGTTTATGGATGTATCGGGACTCACCCCAAGGATTGCAGAGGATGGATTATTGTAACGGTGTCCAAAGTTTTATTAATTTGGCAAAATCTATTCCGAGGAATTTTACTGATGGCGGTATTAGGTGTCCATGCAGGAAGTGTAAAAATTTAAAGTTTCTGCATCAAGATGTTGTAACGATGCATCTTCTAACCAAAGGGTTCATGGAGGATTACCTGTGCTGGTATGCACACGGAGAACTATTTGTTCCGGATGAGAGCATGGAAGAACAGGTGGTTGTGTCAACTTCTAGTGCTAGCAACATGCATGAAGTTGGAAATGAGAACAGTAATCCTTATAAGAATATGGTTATGGATGCAATGAGAATGAGTGAAAGTAACATCAGAGAATTCCAATCGTAGAAGAAAAACCTAATACAGATGCAACAAGGTTTTTTGATCTGTTGAAAGATTTTGACGAACCATTATGGGATGGCTGCACGAACCACAATAAATTATCAGTCATAGCACAGGTGTTCACCATCAAGTCAGATCACGGGTTGAGTGAGGCCGGTTATGACAAGATTATTGAATGGGCGAGAAGCATTTTACCTGAAGGGAACAGGCTAAAAGAGAACTTCTATACTGCCAAGTCCATGATGAAACCTCTCGGTTTAGGATACTAGAAAATTGATATATGCCCTAACTTTTGCATGTTATACTACCTTGAAAATGCTGAGATGACCGAGTACATAACATGCGGGCATTCCCGTTACAAACCCATAATTGGTAAAGGGAAGACTCTCGTGGCATATAAAAAACTTAGATACTTCCAAATCACACCTAGACTGCAGAGTTATTCATGTCACCAAGGACTGCTGAGCATATGACATGGCACTAATCACACCATATGGTTGATGGAGTGATGGTTCCTCCTTCTGACGGTGAAGCCTGGAAACACTTTAATAGTGTGCATCCTCACTTTTCAGTTGAATCAAGGAACATACATCTTGGGTTGTGTATAGACGGATTCAACCCATTCGGGTCATTTGCTGCTCCTTATTCTTGTTGGTCGGTCATACTGACGGTTTATAACTTGCCACCGGGGATGTGTATGAGGCCGGAGTTCATGTTTTTATCTATGGTCATACCAAGTCCGAGCAGTCAGAAGGAGAATACAACATGAAAATTAACTAAGAATATAATAAGAAAAATAATAAGTATAAATAAGAGATTAATGAGAATACAACATGAAATAAAACCTGGTATAATAAATTCAAAAAAATAAAGAAAGAGAATGGATCTTAAACTCAAAACCAATATATCTAAATATATGGCCAATGCTTTTTTTTATAGGTTAAAATTTAGAACTATTAATATGATAGATAACTATTGATTTGATGGCTGGATAAAATATCATAGATAACATCATAATCTGAGTAGATAATCTTCATGAAAGTTGTAGATATTTGTCTCATGTTTCCAACTAAAAAAGAATGGGCTTATTTAGGCTTCTAGAATTCCAAATATGAGATGAACATCGAAATTGTCTAGGCTGTAGACAAATTCATACTCCTCTTTTATTACTAAGATTTGAACTTTAAAATTGTAGTATTGAGTCTTGGGATATTCATGAATATTTTAGGCCTATATTTTTTGTTTCCATAAAGCTAAACCACACCTGAATCTGAGGTCAATAGCTCCAAATATATCCTAAAAACCAAATGATATTCTAGTTTTGAATAGAACTAGCCCAACTAGGATTTCTTCTCTAAGCCTAGCAATCTCTTTATTGCCTCTTCACATAAATCTCAATTTCAATAATTAAATGCCTCAATCAGTTCGTTAAATTGTGAGATATGTCTATTTTATAAACCTGCATTTAAAATGGAGCATTTATCATAAATTAAATATATTTTATATTGTCAAACTTGTTATTATAAAACGTGTTTAAGTTAGAGAACATAATGATACTTGAAGTGTAATATGATGATATAAAACCTAAATAAAAAAGCACTTTTAAGTACTTATTAATAAGATTATAACAAACTTTTAAAAACATTAGCAATGGTTCTTTTATGCAACCAACCATGATCGCTTTTTTTTTATTGGTTTGCTTTATGTGAATGACTTTTTATCATATTATTAAATAGCAAATAGTTTTCAAAAAGAAAAATTAAAGTTATTAAACCCAGTCAGGTTAGTAAACTAGTTCGCAAGCTTGGTAGGCTAACCGAGGTTAATCCGGTTTAATCCAAGATGTCTAATATAACCATATTATTCGATAGTTTCACCTACATCTACCTAATGTTTTGTCCATGTTTTATATATAAAATGCCTTGATATTCTTTGTTTTATGTTTTGAATGCACTTTTGGATTAAAGATGCAAAAAGGAGTAAATTGGAGGTAATTGGCAGATTTGACGTTCAATTGATGTTTTGTGCAGAGCGTGAGTTCTAAAGATCAAAATGAAGTGATTCCAGTGGAACTAAAAAGCTAACATCCATACCTTTCTGGAAATGTAATGCAATAAAAATAAAAAGAGAAATACCATGGAAATCACATCCTGCAAAGTCAAATCTCGTGTTTTGCCAGTGTTGACCTTTGGCCATTCAAAATTAAATATCTAGAGCTACAGAAGTCCAATTGCTGCAAACTAAATTTTCTGGGATTCCTAATTGAAAGACCTATCCACGCTCCAAATGTCAGCCAAAAATGATGTCATATGAGGAAGATATGATTTTCCAAAGATGACAACTGAATTCTGCCAGCAAATAGGTTTCGTGAAGAAACGAGTCCAAATTACATTCTGAAGCATCTAAACCGACATCCAAGTTTTTATATCAGTAATTTAGCTCCTCTAAGTCAGAGCTTGAAGATTTCATGCAAGGCTATTTCTCCTTTTTATAAAAAATAGTTATTGAAGTACTTAAATGTAAACTGCCAACTTAAGGATGGACTATTTTGTAAAATCAAGACTAGGGTTTCTTAGCATATAAAAAGAAAGAGAGAAGGGGCAGCAGCCAGCAGAAAAGAGGGAGAGCAAAAGGAGGCAGTAGCCAGCAGAGAATAAACACAAATTCTCTCCTCTACAATCCCAAAAATCATGTTCTCTTCAATCTTTAGAAGTAGTTGTTCAATTGTTATGCAAGGCTATGCTCTTTTCTTGGTTGCAAGGACGCAAAAACCTTCGAATTTCAAGAACCATGAGATTTATTCTTCCTTCTATTTCCAGTTTATGTTATGAATGAGTATGATTGTTTTTCTATGCATATTTCCTACGATTGTTGTTGATGATTGCTAGAGCGGACTCTAAGTTATTGTTGTGAAAAATCTATTGCTAAGTTTAATATCAAAACCGGAGTTTTAATATATGAACTTGTGAAGCAACTAAGCTTGATAACTGTGGCGGAACTACGTTATTGAACTTAGGGAGAACATTTGAACAAAGTGACACAAGCTGCGGACAGCTTGTATGTTAATCTTGATGAAATTATCTAGTTCTTAAAGCTACCATTAAATTGAATCATTAGTGCGGACACTTTGATTGTTTGTTGGTTAGGATTAGTTATACGGCGGATCCGTTAATTAATCAACGTTAAGAAAATATAAAATTTCAGAATATAAACTGCAATTTTCGTTTCAAGGATCGGTTCTAATTTCCGTAGGTGGATGTGTGCTTACGATTAAGATTTGTTTTCTTTATAAGTTTCGATTTAATTGATTTTGTTTGCTAGTTTAATTGCTGTCATAGTTTAGATAATCACAAACCAAAACCCCCAATTACATAACATACAACATAAAAATCTGACTTAAAACTTCCTTGTGGGATCGACCCCTTACTTGCTCTATACTATCTTGTGTGTTTTAAGCTAGGGTAACTAATTTATGCGAACATGACATCGCAACAAATTTTGGCGCCGTTGCCGGGGAGGTAATTTTAGTTGATTCTTATGCTTGTACTGTTATTTTTTTTTTCTGTGATTCAAAAAAAAAAAGAAACAGAATTTTTGCTTGCAGCGATACTGTTCACTTGCGGTAGCGGTACTGTTCAAAACATAATTTTTAGTGGAATTAGGTTTTGACCTTTTGTTTCCTAAAAGGAAACGACGTTCTTAACAAGACTTGCGGTAAACCACTAGCCCCACTCGATCGAGGCCAAATTCCATTGTTTTCTAGTGTTTTTAGGCAGTTTTAGTTTTCTACCGTAGGATTTTCGTACAATTTGCATTGTTTTCGATCTCTTGTGTAGGTGGTTTATTTTGAGTTTTCTTAATGATTTATGCCAGTAACCCATTTTACTAAACAAAGTCAAGTGCAGTTGGATCTCGAAATAGAAAAAACTTTATGTAGGTTACGAAAGGAAGCTCACCTCAACACTATGGCTATTGCACGCCAATTGATCTCAAACATGGCAGCCAACTCAAAACAATTTGGCACTAGTGGAGACTTCTCCAACAAACGAGTAAATGAGGTAAGTATTTCTAACGTTGAAAATAAAGTTAATGATCTTACTTCTCTTGTGTGTTCTTTGGCTTGTGGAAATGTGCAGCGGGTGAAAGTTTGTAGCATATGCTCCTTACAAGGACATGCTTCGGATATATGCCTAAAAATGCAAGAAGATTACATTGAACAAGCTCATGCAATTGATGGAACATTCAACGGACAGCCCAGCGTAAATATGATCCCTTTTCCAACACCTACAATCTCGGATGGAGAGATCATCCCAACTTACGCTACGACAACCCATCCCAACAAGGCAATCAAGGCCGACAGTTCCATCCTCATGGATTTCAGCCCCAACAAAATTATCAAGTAAGACAACCCCTTCCATTCACAAACTCCAATGTTATGGGGTTGTTATCCAATGATGATCTTCGTGAGATGATGAAAACTTTGGCTTCTAATACAATTACCTTGCAACAAAATGTCATGTCTTTTCAACAAAAAACAAGGTCAAGTATTCACAACTTGGAAAAGCAAATGGGGCAAGTAGCTTTAAGTGTAGGGAAATTGGAAGCACAAATGAATGGAAAGTTGCCCTCCCAAGCATTGAATCCAAAAGAGAATGTTAGTGCTATCATGCTGTGAAGTGGGAAAGAACTTGAAGAGAAAAGGTTGAAACAAATTGAGATGGAGGAAGAAGAAGAGATAGAAACTGAATTGAGTACAAAAAAGGAACATCCTCCTCCTCCACAAACAGAAACAAAGACCAACACTCCAAAGGTAACTCCTCACTCAATTAATTCCAGTTTTAAAACAATCCCACCCTTTCCTGTGAGTTATTTTAGGTCAAAGAAAGAAGATAAAGAAAAAGATATTTTAGAGGTTTTCAAGAAAGTGGAACTCAACATTCCTTTGTTTGATGCTATCAAGCAAATTCCCAAGTATGCCAAATTCTTGAAGGAGTTGTGTACTGCCAAGAGAGCTTTCAAACTGAAAGGTCATGAAATGGTAAGTATGGGTGAAGTTGTATCTACCGTTGTTCAAAAGAATCTGCCTTTGAAACAAAAAGACCCAGGTGCGTTTACTATCCCATGTGTTATTGGTAATGCTAGTTTTAAAAGAGCTTTATGCGATTTAGGTGCATCCATTAGTGTTATGCCTAAACATGTTTATGATTCTCTTAGTCTAGAGCCTTTGAATAAAACTAGTATTGTAATACAACTTGTGGATCGTAGTTTTGTTTACCCAGTTGGTATGATAAAAGATGTCCTAGTCAAGATTGATAGTTTGGTTATTCCATGTGACTTTTATATTCTTGATATGGAACATGATTCTTGTGATTCATCAACCAACACTCCTATATTGTTTGGGAGACCATTCTTGAAAACTACCAACATAAAGATTGATTGTGGTAAAGATACCTTGTCTATGGAGGTAGGAGATGAAAAAATTGAATTCAATTTTCATGATGCAATGAAATATCCTTATAACAATATTTATTCTATCATATGTTATGACCAAATTGATAAATATGTGCAGCAAGTTTGTGATTTTGATTACGAAGATGGATTAAGCATAACGTTGAGCTATGGCTATGATTTCACCAAGATATAAGAGATGGAGAGGCACATGTGTGTTCCTCAAAATGTGCACGAATCAGTATTGGCCTTACAAGTTTTGCAAACCGTTCCCCATTGTAATGTCTTTGTTGATTTAGTACTCTCACATAAAAAGCTTTTGCCATCTATTTTATAGGCCCCCAAGTTAGAATTAAAACCTTTGCCCGACAACAATACACTTCCCGTTATCATAGCAAAATGTTTGACAAGTATGCAAGAGGAAAAACTTGTGAAGTTTTTGTGTGATCACAAGACAGCCATTGGATGGACTTTAGCCGACATCAAGGGCATTAGTCCCTCAATGTGTATGCATCACATACTATTGGAGGACAACACAAAACCAACAAGGGAAATGCAAAGAAGGTTGAACCCACCTATGATGGAGGTAGTGAAAGCTGAAATTTTGAAACTGTTAGATGTAGGAGTCATTTACCCCATCACTGACAGTAAATGGGTCGCGTCAATCCATGTGGTGCCTAAAAAGAACGGAATCACGTTGGTGAAAAACAAAAATGATGAGCTCATTCCTACTCGCATCTCGAGTGGATGGAGAATGTGTGTTGATTACAGAAAGCTCAATCTTTCTACATGCAAAGATCATTTCCCGTTACCATTCATGGATCAAATGCTTGAATGCCTACCAGGTAAGTCTTTTTATTGCTTTCTTGATGGATATAGTGGATACAATCAGATTGTTATTAATCATGAGGATCAAAAAACGACTACATTTACATGTCCATTTGGTACATATGCATATAAAAGAATGCCTTTTGGTCTCTGTAATGCTCCTGCAACTTTTCAAAGATGCATGACGAGTAGTTTTTCTGACTATGTTAAAAGAATAATCGAGGTTTTTATGGATGATTTCACTGTGTATGGTGATTCTTTTGATAAATGTCTAGAAATTTTATCTTTGATCTTGAAAAGGTGCATTGAAACTAACCTTGTCTTGAATTATGAAAAGTGTTATTTTATGGTAGAACAAGGAATAGTTCTTGGGCATGTTGTGTCTTCACGTGGATTAGAGGTTGATAAAGCTAAGATAGATGTTATTTCATCATTGCCTTACCCCTCATGCGTGAGGGAAGTGCTTTCTTTTCTAGGCCATGCAGGTTTCTATCGACGCTTTATCAAAGATTTCTCGAAAATTACAGCACCCTTCTGCAGACTATTAGCCAAAGAAGTAGATTTTGTGTTTGATCAAGCATGTAAAGATGCTCATGATGAGCTTAAGAGACGTGTCACATCCACCCCTATCATCCAACCACCAAATTGGGATGAACCTTTTGAGATAATGTGTGATGCGAGTGACTATGCGGTAGGAGCTGTGCTTGGGCAAAGAATTGAGAAGAATTTGCATGTTATCGCCTATGCTTCTCGCATGTTGGATGGAGCACAATGCAATTACCATACAACTGAAAAAGAACTTTTTGCAGTGGTGTTCACTCTTGAAAAATTCAGGTCATATCTACTTGGTACAAAAGTCATTGTTTTTACTGACCATGCAGCTCTCAGGTATCTTTTGAAGAAGAAGGAGTCTTATTAGGTGGATCACTTTTACAAGAATTCGATCTTGAGATCAAAGACAGAAAAGGTGCTGAAAACCATGTGGCTGATCATTTGAGCCGACCGAGGACCGAGGATATACAGATCGAAACAATAAGAGAGACATTCCCCGATAAGCAGTTGTATATGTTGCATTCCTCTACAAGACCATGGTATGCTGATTTGGTAAACTATTTAGTCACCAAAGAATTCCCTCCAGGTTTGTCTAAACCCCAAAAAGATAAGTTACGCGCTGATGCTAAATATTATTTTTTGGATGATCCTTACCTTTGGAAATTTTGTGCGGATCAAGTAGTTAGGAGGTGTGTACCACAAGATGAATTTCATTCCATTTTCACTTTTTGTCATTCTCATTCTTGTGGTGGGCATTTTGGAGCAAAAAGAACAGTCCACAAGGTACTTGAAAGTGGTTTCTATTGGCCTTCTATTTTTAAATATGCATATCACTTCTGCAAATCATGTGAAAAATGCCAAAGAACAGGTAATATCACTCATAAAAATCAAATGCCTTTAACGAATATTCTTGTAAGTGAAATTTTTGATGTTTGGGGTATTGACTTTATGAGTCCATTTCCTTCTTATTTTGGCAATCTTTATATTCTTCTTGCTATTGATTATGTGTCCAAATGGATTGAGGTGAAAGCCACACGAACTAACGATGCTAAGGTTGTTTTAGATTTTGTCAGGACTCACATATTTGACAGGTTTGGAATCCCTAAAGCTATCATTAGTGATCGTGGCACTCATTTCTGCAATCGTTCCATGGAAGCATTGCTATGCAAATATCATGTGACTCATCGAACTTTCACAGCATATCATCCTCAAATGAATGGCCAAGCTAAAATTTCAAATCGAGAAATCAAGTCCATTTTGGAAAAAACAGTGCAACCTAACCGGCGAGATTGGAGTCTACGTCTTGGAGATGCACTTTGGGCTTATCGGACTGCTTATAAATCACCTATAGGAATGTCACCTTATAAAATGATTTATGGGAGATTAAGAGATTGATCATAGTTATTTTCAATTTGATTTTATTTATCCTTTCTCGAGGACGAGCAAGAGCTAAGTGTAGGGGTATTTGATGTAACCATATTATTCGATAGTTTCACCCACATCTACCTAATGTTTTGTCCATCTTTTATATATAAAATGCCTTGATATTCTTTGTTTTATGTTTTGAAGGCACTTTTGGATGAATGATGCAAAAAGGAGTAAATTGGAGGTAATTGGCAGATTTGACGTTCAGTCGATGTTTTGTGCAGAAGCGTGAGTTCTAGAGATTGAAATGAAGTGATTCCAGTGGCACTAAAAAGCTAACATCTATAACTTTAAGGAAATGTAATGCAATAAAAATAAAAAGAGAAAGATCATGGAAATCACATCCTGCAAAGTCAAATCTCGCATTCTGCTACTATTGACCTTTGGCCATTCAAAATTTAATATCTGGAGCTACAGAATTCCAATTGATGCAAACTCAATTTTATTGGATTTATAATTGAAAGACCTATCCATGCTTCAAATTTTAGCCAAAACTGATGTCATATGAGGAAGATATGATTTTCCAAAGATGACAACTGAATTCTGCCAGCAAACAGGTTTCGTGAAGAAACGAGTCCAAATTACATTCCGAAGTATCTAAACCGACATCCAAGTTTTTATATCAGAAATTTAGCTCCTCTAAGTCAGAGCTTGAAGATTTCATGCAAGGCTATTTCTCCTATTTAGAAAAAATAGTTATTGAAGTACTTAAATGTAAACTGCCAACTTAAGGAAAGACTATTTTGTAAAATCGAGACTAGGGTTTCTTAGCATATAAAAAGAAAGAGAGAAGGGGAAGTAGCCAACAGAAAAGAGGGAGAGCAGAAGAAGGCAGAAGCCAGCAGAGAATAAACATAAATTCTCTCCTCTACAAACCCAAAAATCATGCTCTCTTCAATCTTTAGAAGTAGTTGTTCAATTGTTATGCAAGGCTAAGCTCTTTTCTTGGTTGCAAGAACGCAAAAACCTTCGGATTTCAAGAACCATGAGATTTATTCTTTCTTCTATTTTCAGTTTATGTTATGAATGAGTATGATTGTTTTCCTATGCATATTTCCTATGATTGTTGTTGATGATTGCTAGAGCGGACTCTAAGTTATTGTTGTGAACAATCTATTGCTAAGTTTAATAACAAAACCGGAGTTTTAATATATGAACTTGTGAAGCAACTAAGCTTGATAACTGTGGCAGAACTACGTTATTGAACTTAGGGAGAACATTTGAACAAAGTAACACAAGCTGCGGACAGCTTGTATGTTAATCTTAATGAAATTATCTAGTTCTTAAAGCTACCATTAAATTGAATCATTAGTGCGAACACTTTGATTGTTTGTTGGTTAGGATTAGTTATACGGTGGATCCGTTAATTAATCAACGTTAAGAAAAGATAAAATTTCAGAACATAAACTGCAATTTTTGTTTCAAGGATCGGTTCTAATTTCCGTAGGTGGATGTGTGTTTGCGACCAAGATTTGTTTTCTTGATAATTTTCGGTTTTAATTGATTTTGTTTGCTAGTTTAATTGTTGTCATAGTTTAGATAATCACAAACCAAAACCCCCCAATTACATAACGTACAACACAAAAATCTGACTTAAAACTTCCTCGTAGGATCGACCCCTTGCTTACTCTATACTAATCTTGTGTGTTTTAAGCTAGGGTAACTAATTTGTGCGAACACGACATCACAACAATGTCATCTCTCTATATTTTAAAAAATATTTTGTCTTGAAATTTTTTTAATCAAGCTGGTTTTCATTGATCGGTTATATTTGGACTTACCATGAGGATCGGTCTGCAAGGCATTTTCATGTGGAAAATACAGTACTTGTCTTTTGCATCTTCTTCATAGTATTAGTAAGAATGGAAGAACTAAATCAGGTGAGAGCAGAGAACAACAATCGAGAAATCGGTTAAGGACCAAGAACGATTGAGTATGAACTAATTTGGACGGAATCGAATGATTACGATCATAGACAATGAAGTAAAGCCAAGAGGGGAGAGCACTTAGACAATATAGTTAAGTCTGCTGGAATGAATTTTTCAGGACCTAGCTTAAATAGAAAGCGCAGGAAAGCCGATTGACGGTAATCGGACACTGGTTTTCAGGGAGCTCTCAACGGCTGAAGAGGAACTAGAAAAAAAATTTCTCATCACCGACTCAGACACATGAAAAACAAGACTGGACTTCTAATTTAAACATTGGATCGAATAACATAATTTAATATTTGGGTAGTGTTAATAATTTTCTTTAACATTTATTACCATATATATATATATATATATATATATATATATATATATATATATATATAATTGTCCATCTATTTTAGTTAAAGTGCACATCATGTTTTGAATTCACAATTAATATTTTTCTTTCTTCTAGCAATTATTCTAGCAATCACTGACCTGGAGGAAGGTGGATACCGTTTTGGGTGAAGGGACAATGTTAGCCGCCATTGTCCTGTGGCGTGTAGACAACTGTGTAAAAGTTAATGTCGAGGGAGAGAGCAGGAAAGAAGACCAGTATCAATGCATGAGAATAAGCTGGAGATATTAATTTTTTGAACATGTGGATTGAAGATAGTGTAAAATAATGATTGGTAGATAATGTAATAAAATGTCGAGAATACAATTATTGCTCTTGTGTTTTTGGAATATTGGAAAAAAGAAAAAGAAAACTAAAACTAAAACAAAGTTTTTAATTTTTGGAATTTATATCGATTTTGAAAAACACATTTTAGAGGTAATCTACAAATTTCCTCTTTTCAAGTTTTTTGTATTTTCAAAATAAATAAAAGACAAATTAACAATTTTTTTTCTTTTATATACAAGCATTATTTAGCAATGTAAAATATTTAAACTAATTTTTTATATATATTTATATTTAATTAATGTCACAAACTCTAAGTATTTTTATTATAAATCTAATATAAACATTTTTCAATTAATTATATCACAAATATAAAATATTAGGGCTTAACACATGGTACCATACATTGAGTTTTTTCCTGTGATGGAAAACTATTTAAAAATTTCAAGTTAAATATTGTCTATCGCATGGCCCCATCCACAAACATATACATATATGTCTTGAAAGATGAGAAAAGGGAGTAAGTGATTAGTACTTAAAAGTATATTTTTATCAAGGTTTTATATCATCATTTTGCACTTGAAGTATCAATAACTCCTTTACTAAAGCATATTTTATAATAATAAGTCTGATAATATAAGATAACTTTAATTTATGGTAAATGTTCATTTAAATACAGGCATATTTCACAATTCAAATGATTGATTGATGTGATTAACTATTAAAAGTGAAAGGACAAAGAAAAGGCGAAGCTTAGAAAGGAGATATCGATTCAATTCAAATTGGAACACTGTTCAGTTATTGGGTCATATTTGGAACTGTAGATCTTGGATTTCAATTTAATTTGTATGGATAGAAAGCTAAGAAATAGGCCTACAATGTTTATGAATAGTGAAAGACCCAAATTTGCCGTTTCAAATTCAAAGTTTGGCCACAAAAGAGAAGTCAGAATCTGTTCTTCAATCCAACCCAAACACTGCTCAGAATTTTACTCATATCTGGAGTTCTAGAAGGCAAAATGACGTTACATTTGGTGGGTGGAAGGAAAAGATAATTTCCAACAACTTTCATGAAGAAGACCTGCTCCAATTCTGATGGTAACAATGACATTTCATCCATACAAGAGCTTGAGAGCTATCCACCACGTCCACCAACAGCATTACTCAGTATTTTAGTCATATCTCGAGCTCTAGTGATCCAAATGCTCTGAAAGTTTATGGGTGGAAAGATAAGATGATTGCCAACAACTTTCATAAGGAACACTTTGTCAAATTCGGATTGCATCAATGTCATTTCATCCAACCAAAATGCTTGAGTGTTGTTGTCCACCAAGTCAATTAAATTAATAGTTGGCTACTACATCAATAATCAATTACTAAATGAATAGTTCCGAATTTTAGCCTATAAAAGGAGGCATTTGCCATTTATTTAGAAATCTTGGTTCTTCATATCAAGATCATGTTCTTGCTCTCTCTTTATATTTTTGTAATGCTTAAGTTTTGCTTTCATTAATCTCTTGTTCATGCTTTTCATTTTCTTTACTATACTTAGTTAACTTATATCATGTTTATATTCTTATATTGTTTATTTATGTTTTTCTTCTTCATAATGTCTAGCTAAGTTAATTATATCAAGGTGAAAAGGTTTCACTAATGGTGTTAGGATAAGTATAATATAAACTTAACATGAACTTTAATATTTATATCCAAGAAAGTTTGCCATTAACATGTCTTATCATTTTTATCTTATTAATTTTTAATACCTTGCTTGTTAAATGGTTAATCTAGATTTGTGTTGTATAACACTTAGTACATCAAATACTTGATCCTTCATAATCTTCGGCCGACATCGTTGTTATGAAAGGAATTTGATTTATTGTCAACATAAGTTAGTATCATGAATACCTGATAAAATTTATAAGTATGGTGTTACGTAAATAAAATGATTAATATGATCATGTTGATAATTTATAAAGAGTTTATACTTTACTTATCTCTAATAATATTAGTGGATCCTCTAACCTTGATATTTGTTTTTATCATTGTTTAATCTTCACATTTATCTTACATCTCAAAGTCCTCTTTAACTCATCATCACCATCACCATCACCATCATCATCATCGTTGTTGTTGTTGTTCTTATTATTATTATTATTTATATAGTTCACCTCCCTATGGTTCGATCCTAGTCTTGTCGGGTTATTTATTACTTTGACACTCTTGCACTTGGGATAAGACATCAACTCTTTGATCGTGTTAGTAAGATAGAAACCAATCTGCATAATTCTTGATAAACAATAGAAGAAGAAAAAATTCTCCGGTCCCAAAAAATTACAATAATTCAACAAGCAGGTCAAAACATAGACAACTCAACCGTAATGTGACAGCATGAATCTTCATAAATCTCAAGATGAAACAAATATTGACCTATCAAAATCAAGAATCTAAACCGTGAAACCAGTTTTAAATCCAGCAAGCAACTAACTTTCCTCATCTTCCACATCCAAAAAACTACAACAATTAAAATAACTCAATGCAAGTACCATGTTAAATATGCATAATCCTATAATAAAAGCTACAACCAACTCATTCTCAAAAAGACATAAATCACTTCGCAAGCAACATCATCTTCAAAAAATCCTGATGATTGATCTATTGTTTTCAAATTAGCAATTCATCTACACCCAATCTAAACTCTACAACTAAATGCTTTAATAACTAACTGAAGATAGACATTGCTAAAAGAATGGAGCTATGACCACGGAAAAAAAATAGAAGGCACTGACAAAAATGCAAACCTAGCAAAGGAGAGTTTCCAATAATGAAATAACCAAGAGGAAGAAATAATGGCAGCAAGACAACCTTAGAGAACCCAACATCAAAATAAAAGAAAACAAAACTAGGCAAATGAAAAGCAAGGAAGAAAGGTTTGTTAAAACCAAGAGGAAGAACAATGGCAGGAAACTAAATGGATTTTTTTGTTTTTTCAAACTCATAAAATCGGTTTGAGTTTAACCTGATTTTACAAGTTTGACCCGATTTTGCGAGTTTTCGAGAGATAACAATAAGGTATCAATTGAATAAAATCAATGTAAATAAAATCTCTATGATATGATCTGCTGCTTTTACTGATTTGATTCCAAGTTACGCTCTTCTATAACAAAAACTTCCTTGTTATCATGGATCACCATCTTGAGGTGAGTTTAATGTCGTTGGGACTCCTTCATCAGTCAACTTCTCTTCACTAACATAGGTTGATTTGTGAGAGTGTTCATCCTTGTCACTCTAATTGTCTCAGTCTCCTTGTCACTCAAGTTACTCCCACAAATCATGCTAGGATGTCGGGTTCCGCTAATGTTAACATCCTCCATCAACCTATATCGGGGCTTGAGGCAAAGTTTTCCTTTAATGTAGCTCAGTGAAACCTTTAACATAGTTTTGGTGAAGATGTCGACTACTTGATTATTGAGATGTGTTGAGTGGTGAGAAGTCCAAGTGCAACTCGTTCATGCATAAAATGATAATCCAACTCGATGTTTTTGTTGCGAGCATGAAACACTAGATTAATTATCATATGAAAGCACTGAGATTGTCACAATAGAGGATTGATAGAGAAGAGAGTGGAATGTGAAGATCTTTTATAAAAAAGGTTATCATCGTAAGTTTTGTTGTTGTATTGGTCATGACTCTATATTATGATGCAATGCTTGATCAAGAGGTAATATGTTATCTCTTTGCACACTAGGAGATGTGGTTTCTTCTAAGAAATATGCAGTATCTAGTTGTGGAACGTATTATGGTGGAGTAATCTCCCCAATTTGCATATGAGAAAGAACAAAGATCAAGTGTAGCATCAGAAGTAAAATATCGGCCAATATAAATGGTTCCTTTCACATATCTTAAAATGTGATGACCCATTTTTAAATATATAACAATCAAAGCACGCATGAATTGAGAGACAAAGTTAACATTGTATCAGGTCGTGTTAGATTTAGGTACTGTAAGGCACCAACAAGTCCATCAAAAGAGTGTGGATCTTCCAGTAACCTGTCATTTGTTGTGATCCTAGTCTTAGCTTAAAATGGTGTGTTCATGGGTTTACATTCCACCATATAAGCTTTAAGGCAATCTAGTGAGCCATCGAGTTTGATTTTTGGTTTGAGAAACCATCCAGAGCTAATGAGATGCATGGAAGTTGTGCGACGAACAAGTTCCCAAGTTTGATTTTTTTGGAGAGCCTCAAGTTCCTCTTCCATGACAGCCTTTCTGCTAGGGTGAGCTAAGATAAACCAAATATTGTGAGGTTCATGTGGAATGGTTATTGAATATTTAAGGGAACTTAAAGCATATTTTGGTTTAGGCTTGACAATACCTCTTTGTGATCTAGTAATCATGGTATGTGGTGGAAGAGGTGAATGTGGAGAATGGAGTAGTGTCTGAAACGAAATCAGACTGTGAAAAAGATGGGTATTGCTCCAGCATTTTAAGCTCAATTTCAGGTGGTGCTAGATGCAACTCAATCATGGGTTTAGTTCTATCAAACTGTCAAATGTCAATTTTGTCATGTTGTTGATTTATTTCAGACTTATTTCCAGGTTCTGCTAGTTGTAGTTCAGTTACGATTTCAGTCCCAACATGTTAACCTTCAATTTTATTTAGAGTATTAACAGGAGCACAACCTACAACATCATGTGAATCAAGATAAAAGTGTTGGAATGGCTGGTAAGGAGCTTAAGCATGGTGGAGTAGTTGTTGTGGGTTGTATGTCTGCAACAAAATTAGAATTAGTATGAAACAACCATGAATCAAATATGCTAACAATTTGCGATGCAGAAGACATAGTGTTCCAATTCTGATATTTTGTTTAAAAGGACAGAATAACTCATCAAAGACTACATGAAGATAAATAAATATTTTAATTGGGCATACCTAATATCTGTTATTATTGAAGCATGCATTGTATGCTGTTTAAATTATAATTATTGGTCGCACGTGAATATTTGCTGTGAGTGGGATGAAAAGATTTTTTTAATGTGTGTATTAATTAAAATAAATTAAAAATTATATATATATATATATTAATAAACATTAAAAAGTGTTGTTAATGTTAATAAGAAATTCAGAAATATATATATACACTGTCATAGGAAGCCCTTCAAGTTTTTTCATTTAATTATATGAAAAAAGCCTATATTTTCTTTTTGCTCAGGTGCCAAATTCAATCCCCACATTTTAGTTGTTATGAAAGTAATAAAATTAAATTTTATTTTGTAAAATCGATTACCTTCTTCCCGATTTGAAATCTCAAGTTCTGAAACTTTTTTTTTTTAAATAATTGTGATTTATAAGGAACTGCTTTTATTTACATCTTTGTAGGACACAATGATAAACATAAAGAATACAAATATTTTCATCTTTCTAGTAAAAGAATAATTGATCAAGTGGGTTCTTAGAGTCCAAATAAATTTGCTAGCTCTACTTTTTGCTTTCCTTCCTCGTATTCTCAAGTTGTGTTTTGTCGAAAAGATGTAGCAAATTCCAAGATTTCACTGTTTGTCAGTACACAAATGAATTTTTATGTGTTCCCAAAGAACTTTGAACAACTTTATTCCCAAAGTACATAGCAACTTGTCAATTTCTTTTTGTTTTTGTAAAAGGCTGTCATATTTGTTATAGAAATTTAATCCAAATTCTGGCTCCGGTTTTATTCTAATTATTTTATTCCGGTTAAATAATATTTTTTTAAAAAATAATATACAGTTTTATAATATCAATTATATGTCTTAACTAACTGTTAAATTGAGTTAAAATTTTATAAGAAATCTCATGATATATTGATACGTGCCATAAAGAAATCAGAGATTAGAAAAGCAGATTGCTGATGACATTCTTATGATTTTGTTCAAATTCATAATTTTGTTTAGAAAATTCATTTTATTGTGTTCTTTTATATTAAATTTTTTTCAATTTCATTATTCAACAATGATTTTATTAATAATCGAGTTTCATAATCTTTTATGATTTGTTTTATTTGGGGTTATCATGGTCTCATGATCTAGATTATAAATTTAAAAGGTTAACCTAAGTTGACCCGAGTCGATCTAATATATTGTCATCTCAATATATTTTTTTAAAAAAAAGATGTTATCTTGGAATTTTTAAAGTTAAACTATATTTTTATTAGTCGTCCATGTTATTTTTGGACCCGTCAAGTGACACGACCAAAAGATTGATGTCTTCTCCCAAGTGCAGGAGTGTCGAAGTAATAAATAACCCGGCAAGACCGGGGTCGAACCACAGGGAGGTTAATTTTATAAATTATAGATAACAATAATACAACAATAACAATAACAACAATAATAATAATAGTGAGGAAGAAGAGGAAGAAGTTGATGAGAACTTTGAGATGGAAGATTAACGTAAGGATTAAACAATGATAATAACAAATGTCAAGGTTAGAGGATCCACTAATGGTATTTCAAACAAGTATAGTATAAACTCTTTTTATTCAATTGGAAACCACACACAAGGAGGTTCCAATCATATTATAAATTGTTAACATGATTACATTAGCTATCATATTCGAATAATGCTAATACTTGTAAATGTTTTCAGGCATTCATGATTATAACTTATGTTAACAACAAATCAAGTTCCTTTCATAGCTCAGGTGTCGGTTATACCATACAGTATGGGCTATGAAAGTGCCAAGTATTTGTTGTACCAAGTGTTATACAACATAAATCTAGATTAACCATTTAACAAGCAAAGTATTAAAAGTGAACAAGATAACAAATATAAAGCATGTTAGTATCCAACATTAAGGTCCATGTTAAGTTTATATTATACTTATTCTTACACCATTAGTGTACCCTTTTCACCTTGACATAATTAATTTAGCTAGACATAATGAAAGAAAGAAACATAAATAGACAAGGAAAGGAAATGAAAAGCATAAGCAAGAAATTAATATAAGCAAAACTTAAGCATTACAAAATATAAAGAGAGAAAGCAAGAGCATGATCTTGATCTGAAAACCAAGATGCCTAAATACATGGCAAATGCCTCCTTTTATAGGCCAAAATTCGGAACTATTGATTTGTTGACTAATTGATGAGTGGGTGGCAACATCTTGACTTGGTGACAATTCTTATCTTCTTGTCTGCCAAAAACGTCATTGATGACGTCATAATTTGAACAAACTTGAATCATGAAAGTTCTAGGAAATTGTCTCATCTTTCCAGGGTAAAAATTTGAGATCATTTGGACTTCTAGAACTCGAGATATGGGCTGAACACTGAACAATGTCTGGGCTGCAGGACAGATTCGGACTTCTTCTTTGTTGCTACAATTTGGACTTGAAAACGGCCTTGTTAAATCTTGGGATCCAAATGAAAGTTGTAGGCCTATGTCTTATCTTTCCATCCATATAAAATGGACCTAAATCCAAGATCTACAGCTCCAGATATGACCCAATTACCGAACTGTGTTCCAGTTTGGACTGCACCAGCATCTCTTTGGCCATCTTTGTGTCCTTTCAATTTCAATACTTCAACTCATCAATCAATTCTTTCATTTATGTGATAGGCCTGCATTTAAGATGAACATTTACCATAAATTAAAGGTATCTTATATAATTAGATATGTTATTATAAAACATGCTTTAGTTAAGGAGTTATTGATACTTTAAGTGCAAAATGATGATATAAAACCTTGATAAAAATGCACTTTTAAGTACTAATCACACCCCCCAACCAGCTTATTACTAGTCCCTAGTAATTAAAGCGTTAAAGTAGAAAAACAATTTGCAAAATCCACAAAGCAAGGCATTCATCATTCAACTTCCATTAATCTATCCAGATAAACAAACTCTCATTAAATTTTATATATCTGCTCAATACCTCTTAAACAAAATATTAATAAACCTTCCTTGTTATGTGCTCAATGTATGAAACATAGATGATGGGGCTTTTGTTGGAAGAAAACAATATTTTGTTCTAATGTTTAAGGTTAACTTCCTTAGGTTGGGATTATTTTATTTTATTTTACTCTTTTTTTTTTTTTAATATCTATACATATAACATAAAACACAATGCATCTTTAACCCATGTAACGAGCTTTCGGCTAATGACTCCCAGACCAGTTGATCTTAGGGCATTAGGTGTTGAGACACCCCTACGAGCTTAGTAACTCGGGTTGCAGATACTGATACGTAGATAGTGCAATGTTTGATTCCCTTAAGCTTTTCTCCTTAACCCATGTAACAAGCTTTGGGCCAATAGCTCCCAAGTCAGTTGACTTTAGGGTATTAGGTGTTAAAACACCCCTTCGGGCTTAATTGCTTAGGTTAGGGAGGCTACAAAACCAAACTTATCTACGTTTTTATTATCATCATTTTTTGCTCTTTTTTTTTGTTTTTTTTTTCTCTTTTTTTTTCTCTTTTTTTTTTTTTTTTTTTTTGCAAATTATAGACTATCCCTATCCCTTAGTTGTTACCTTTAACAAAAGAACATAAATAATGTAATAATCCAATGTGCAACCCACAATCATATGTTAAAGTGTGTGTGTGAAAATGAAGGTTTACGAATACTTGTTAAATGAGTATATGAGCAGAATTAAGTGATAGCAATGCGAGAGTTTGTAAACCTGAATATTTCAAGAAGTATTCTAATAGGCCTTGTTATGAATATTGCAAATAACCATTAGAAAATGTTTACTAAGATGCGTCTCAAGAGTCATTCCCCCTTACTCTACCATCCTAGTAATAACAGTTTTGCCCAATGGTTTTTAAACAAAAACAGTTAGTTGGTTTTTTTTTTTTTTTTTTTTTTTTGAAATACTACTACCCTCTCCCCCCAACCAAAACGAGACATTGTCCTCAATGTCCTAAGGTAGAAAGATAGAGTATAGAAGACATCACCTGAAACAACGAACACTGACAAACCTGAAACACTTAAACAAATATAACAAATAACATAACAAAATACTATGTGAGAAATAAAACCAAAAGACACAAGGATTCACAAACGAAGGCTCAAATCCAATCTAAGCTTTTTACGGCTTTCTGTAGTTGACCAATTGTGCGACTCATGGAAGGATCAATTACAGGGGTGAAAGATTGTAGTTTGTCGATCAATTGTTCAGCCGTAGCAGCAGAGATTATGATTTGTCGTGCTGAAGATGTTAGAAATTCCTGTTCCACAGCTTGATCAAGAAAAGACAACAAAGTATCATAAAAACCATTAACATTGAGCAAACCTATAGGTTTATAGTGAATGTGAAGTTGGGCCCAAGAGGAAATATGAAAGATCTCTTCCAATGTGCCCAGACCACCTGGTAAGGCAATGAAGGCATCAGCATGGTTAAACATTGTATTCATTCGATCAAACATTGTGGAGACCTGTAGTTCCTCTCCAATTGTTCTTCCAATGATGTCCCCTTTTGTTAAAGCTTCGGGGACGACCCCCAAAACTTGACTACCTCCTAAAAATGCAGCTATTGCCACACCCCCCATTAACCCAAGGCTGCCTCCCCCATACACTAAATGAATCTTTTTCTCAGCTAGTACCTGACCAAGATGATTTGCTGCTTCTAAAAAAGCTATTTCCTTCCCAGGACTGGATCCACCGAAAACACAAATATTTTTGATGTGATAACTTGAGGGACCTGCCATTTCTACACACTTCTATATCTGTCTAATGTAAGGGATAAGTAGAAATGAGGGGAAGGAAGAGAAGATTTTATAGATGAGAAATTGAAGATGCAATCATACCACCTATATGTAGGCCAGCTGGAGTCTCACACTCTTTCTCTCTCTTTATTTATTTATTTATTTATTTTGAAAAAGCATGTGTATGTACAGGTAGTTGTGATTGTGGCTCACATCTTCCCTTGGTTTTACGTCCAAGAACGGCTTAAACGCCCTCTATGGGTCGGGGATAGGCTTCCCATCCAGTTTTCTTAAAAACTGGCAAACAGGGTCTTTTTTAGTCAGATTCCCAAGACTAAGTCTATCATGTTCTTTATGAAAATGGGGCCATAAATCATGAATTGCACGATGCACATCTCCACTAGGATGCGTCTCAAGGGTCAACAAAAGATTATCTAAAGACCCCTTACTCAGGCCATCCTTAATGAATTGTATTTTATCTTCACGGTTTATAGATACCATTCCTAAAGAACGACATGTTGCATTACAAGTCCATCTGGCACATCGGTGACAGACTTTCAGTCGTTTTGCACGACGTTTCTTTGCAAAAGTGCTTTTACCTATTCCAGGCATGTGTGAAATGAAAGAATTGGAGGACTCACCTGATAATCGGACCTTTGCTTCAATCAACCAACGAATATCTTCAGGAATTCCATGATCCATTAACAACTTCAATCTTGCACACCTAGCACGATAAATTTTTGTAATCGCATTCTGAGGCAGAGCGGGAAAGTACTTTTTCAATTTTTCAAGAATGGTGTCCATTTTGAAATGAGAATTGGAGAAGAGATTCAAAGAAGAGAGAAAGAGCAAAGAATTGCACAAATATATACAAATATCAATTATTATGGGAAACTGAAAGAACCGACTGAAGTCACGGAGTACCGTTGTCCGCCATTTGACCGGGATGAGAGACTAGTAAAACAAGAGTCACACTAAAAGGAAACACAAAAACAATGTGAGAAAAACAAAATAATCAACCTTTATCTACAGGATCATTCAAACCAATGGATTCATTTTCACTAGGAAAATTATCAAAGTAAGTTTTCAAACGATGTCCATTTCTCTTAGAAACATTGTCATTCTTTGAATTCTCAATATCAAAGGCCCTATAAGGATACACATGTTTCTCAATAAATGGACCGCTCCATCTTGATCTTAACTTTCCAGGAAATAAATGGAGTCGAGAATTATAAAGCAAAACTTTTTGACCAGTATCAACTTTTTGACAATTTTCACAAGTTTTGCAGAATGCATGTGTGTCTTTGAACATGGTGGGCCAATAAAATCCATTTTGAAAGATTTTTGCAATGGTCTTTTTTGACGAGAAATGACTCCCACGTGCTTCAGAATGACAAAATTTAATGACACTACTTACCTCATTGTCCGCAATGCATCTTTGAAATATTTGATCAGGACAATGTTTGAATAAGTTAGGGTCATCCCAATAAAATTGCTTCACTTCGTTCAAAAACTTACCTTTGTCTTCGGTACTCCAATGAGTTGGCAAGTCTCCTGAGGCAAGGAAATTGATATTTTTAGCAACCCAAGGCATTGAACTAAGAGAAAGTAAGGATTTGTCAGGAAAGTAATCATCGGTTGGTGTGATGTTAGATATCGAATCTGTTGTCACTCTTGACAAAAGATTCGCATCAACATTTTCAATGCCTTTTTCATCCGTGATTTCTTCCTGAGAATAAGTCATTTGCAAATCTTCAAATTCATCAAACTCAGTATTACTCAAAGTAGATTCAAATTGATCATAAACCAATTCTTCAATAAAATCTACTTCTTGTAAATCATTATCATCTCGAGGTTGCTTGCAAATGTTGAAAATATTCATCTCCAATGTCATGTTCCCAAATGATAGCTTCATCAGTCCATTCCTACAATTAATCAATGCATTAGAAGTTGCAAGAAATGGACGTCCTAAAATAACAGGAAATGAATTGCATGCTTCAACAGGTTGTGTGTCCAAGACAATAAAATCCACAGGATAAATGAACTTATCGACTTGTACTAACACATCTTCAACTATTCCTCTAGGCACTTTTACAGATCTATCGGCAAGTAAAAGAGTTACAGAAGTTGGTTTTAACTCACCTAGATTGAGACTTTGAAAAACTGAATATGGAAGTAAATTCACACTAGCTCCAAGATCAAGTAAGGCTTTTTCAATTTTATGCTCTCCAATAAAGCAAGAAATTGTAGGACAACCAGGGTCTTTATATTTCAATGCATTATTGTTCTGAAGAATGACACTTACTTGTTCGGCTAAAAAGGCTTTCTTTTTCACATTCAGTTTTCTCTTCACAGTGCACAGATCTTTCAAAAATTTAGCATAAGAAGGAACCTGTTTAATAGCATCCAGCAAAGGTATATTGATCCTTACCTGTTTGAAGGTTTCAAAAATTTCAGAGTTGTAATTGACTTTCCTTTGTTTGGTCATGGCATGAGGAAATGGAAGTGCTGGCGGAGAATCAGTCTTGTCTTTGCAATGATCAGATTCAACCTCTTCCTTACCCTCAGAGATTGATTCATCATCATTCTCACAAGGTTTAAGAATGGGTTTTTCAATAACCTTACCACTGCGAAGAGTGATGACTGATTTTACGTGATCCATGTGTTGGCTTCCCGAACTACTTACATTCGCATTGTATTGCCTCTTGGGATTTTGTTGTGGTTGAGATGGAAACTTACCTTTCTCTTGGAAACTGAGAGCAGATGTCAATTTTGCAAGAGTATCTTTAAAATCTGTCATGCTTTGAGCAAGTTGAGTGTTAATTGCCTCTTGCTTTTCCATAAATGCATGCATTGTTTCCTCAAGATTTCTTCTAGGAGGTGGAGCATAAGGAGGTGCATATCCATGAGAATTTTGGAAATTATGATGTGCTTGAAACGGTGGCTGTGAAGTTTGAGCATTATTGTTCTCACTCTTCCAACTAAAATTTGGATGATTTCTCCAACCAGGGTTATATGTTTGCGAATATGGGTTATGGTTGGGCCTTTGAAAACTGTTTAATGCATGGGCTTGTTCATGGAGACATTCTTTAAAAGAAGGCAAGGTTGGACAGTCATTGGTTGAATGTTCGTTGGTTTCACAGATTTGACATGCAATGTCTTGAACAGATTTTAGTTGACCACTCTTTTTTAATTCCAATGCCTCAACCTTTCTAGCTAAAGATGCAAACTTGGCTTGGAGGTCATGATCTTCCCTAAGGTTGTACATACCTCCACTAGATGTATGAGGTTGGGTTTTACTTGGTGCCTCATAAGTACCTGTGGTGTCCCAATTTTGCGCATTTTCAGCTAGCAAGTCTAGGTATTCCATTGCTTCATTAGGGTCTTTATCCTCAAAAGTTCCATTGCACATCAATTCAACCATTTGCCTATCTCTAGGAGTTAACCCTTCATAAAAATGTGAAACTAATCTCCATGTTTCAAAACCATGATGGGGGCAAGTATTAAGCAAGTCTCGATACCTATCCCAACATTGGTAAAATGTTTCTCCTGGTTTTTGAGAGAAAGTAATGATTTGTCTTTTGAAAGAGTTTGTTCTGTGGGATGGAAAAAACTTCTTTAAAAATTGTTGTTGCATTTTATCCCAAGCACGAATGGATCCAGGTCTCAAATTTTGTAGCCATGTTTTAGCTTTATCTTTTAATGAAAAAGGAAAAAGCTTCAATCTAATGGTGTTCATGCTACAATTTGAGTCATTATATATGTTGCAAACCTCCTCAAATTCCCTTAAATGCAAGTATGGATTTTCTAAATCTAAGCCATGAAAAGATGGTAAAAGTTGAATAATGTCTGTCTTAAAATTAAAATGAGATGCATCAGGAGGAAAAACTATGCATGAGGGTGCACTTGTTCTTGTGGGATTCATGTGGTCTCTAAGAGTTCTAACCCGAATATTCTCATTATTCTCATTATGAAGTGATTGGTTATCTTCTTCAGCCATATTTTCTGAAAATGATGAGGATACCCTACAAAGTCTACCACTTAATGTACGTGACCACACTCTCATGCACGTGTAGGAGAATAAAAGGAAGAAGAAAATAAAAGAAAGAGAAACAAAACAAAAGAAACAAAGTTAGATACAAGAAAAAGAGAAAATAAAAAAGAGAAAATAAAATAAATACTATAATTTGTACAAGAATTTACCTCCCCGGCAACGGCGCCAAAAACTTGACACGACCAAAAGATTGATGTCTTCTCCCAAGTGCAGGAGTGTCGAAGTAATAAATAACCCGGCAAGACCGGGGTCGAACCACAGGGAGGTTAATTTTATAAATTATAGATAACAATAATACAACAATAACAATAACAACAATAATAATAATAGTGAGGAAGAAGAGGAAGAAGTTGATGAGAACTTTGAGATGGAAGATTAACGTAAGGATTAAACAATGATAATAACAAATGTCAAGGTTAGAGGATCCACTAATGGTATTTCAAACAAGTATAGTATAAACTCTTTTTATTCAATTGGAAACCACACACAAGGAGGTTCCAATCAGATTATAAATTGTTAACATGATTACATTAGCTATCATATTCGAATAATGCTAATACTTGTAAATGTTTTCAGGCATTCATGATTATAACTTATGTTAACAACAAATCAAGTTCCTTTCATAGCTCAGGTGTCGGTTATACCATACAGTATGGGCTATGAAAGTGCCAAGTATTTGTTGTACCAAGTGTTATACAACATAAATCTAGATTAACCATTTAACAAGCAAAGTATTAAAAGTGAACAAGATAACAAATATAAAGCATGTTAGTATCCAACATTAAGGTCCATGTTAAGTTTATATTATACTTATTCTTACACCATTAGTGTACCCTTTTCACCTTGACATAATTAATTTAGCTAGACATAATGAAAGAAAGAAACATAAATAGACAAGGAAAGGAAATGAAAAGCATAAGCAAGAAATTAATATAAGCAAAACTTAAGCATTACAAAATATAAAGAGAGAAAGCAAGAGCATGATCTTGATCTGAAAACCAAGATGCCTAAATACATGGCAAATGCCTCCTTTTATAGGCCAAAATTCGGAACTATTGATTTGTTGACTAATTGATGAGTGGGTGGCAACATCTTGACTTGGTGACAATTCTTATCTTCTTGTCTGCCAAAAACGTCATTGATGACGTCATAATTTGAACAAACTTGAATCATGAAAGTTCTAGGAAATTGTCTCATCTTTCCAGGGTAAAAATTTGAGATCATTTGGACTTCTAGAACTCGAGATATGGGCTGAACACTGAACAATGTCTGGGCTGCAGGACAGATTCGGACTTCTTCTTTGTTGCTACAATTTGGACTTGAAAACGGCCTTGTTAAATCTTGGGATCCAAATGAAAGTTGTAGGCCTATGTCTTATCTTTCCATCCATATAAAATGGACCTAAATCCAAGATCTACAGCTCCAGATATGACCCAATTACCGAACTGTGTTCCAGTTTGGACTGCACCAGCATCTCTTTGGCCATCTTTGTGTCCTTTCAATTTCAATACTTCAACTCATCAATCAATTCTTTCATTTATGTGATAGGCCTGCATTTAAGATGAACATTTACCATAAATTAAAGGTATCTTATATAATTAGATATGTTATTATAAAACATGCTTTAGTTAAGGAGTTATTGATACTTTAAGTGCAAAATGATGATATAAAACCTTGATAAAAATGCACTTTTAAGTACTAATCATCAAGTCAATCGGGTCATATCAGTTCAACTCTTACTTTTTCTGTTATGTTTGAAATTTGAATTGCACAGTTTCAAGTTAGTTTATCTTTGGATTTGAATTGAAATTATATTTGTTGAATTATATATATAAACAATACAATCCCGAAACAACATGTTGAAACGCTTCGAAACCGAAACATATTGTTCCAATTGAAAAATAAAACTTATGACCTAGGTTAGCTCGTTCGAGAAAACTCCATAGAAATAAAATTAAAAAATAAATTATGAAGTCTAATTAATAAATATTCAATTAAAAAAGGACCCAAAAAATAAATAGAATCAACCCGGGTCAACCTGTCAAACCCGTAATCTGAGTCATAAGATCAATATAACATCATAGAAAGCAAATAAATTTTTTTTATAAAACTTAATTTCTAATCAACCCAATATTAAAGAATGAAATCAAGAATTGTTTTTAGAAAAAGCAATAATTTATTTGCGTATGAAAGCCTAATTTTGGAAAAAGCCTAATAAAAGCTTAATTTTGCTTAGAAATTAATTCTTACGAGGAATAGACAATTCTCTAATACTTAAGACAATAGATGTACGAAGAGGAAGAAAATATATAGAAAAAGAAAAAGAAAATGAGGGTTAGGGAATGCATATCTATATTTGTTTGCCTAAAGATTATATGGCCAAGCCTGGCTTGACCTGGTTTTCAATGTTGTAGCTTTAATTGGCTTTTTAATGTATTGACTATTGAGGGTGGCTTTTATGCCTAGAATGATCCTATCTTGTAGGCCTCATTGTAGTTTTTTTTTTTTTATTCACGTGGGGTGTCCGGGCCAGCTTGCGCGCACCACGACTATTCCCCACGGCCCACTGGACATCCTGCAAGCCCAGGGGCAGGTTAGGCACCGCGGGGGTGACAGGCGTGCACATAAAGGGTCGAACCCGGGACAGGGGCGGAACAAGTCACACGGTTGACCACAACAGCTAGACCCTCAAGTGCCATTGTAGTCTTTTTTACTTGCCTAGTAAGTAGGGTATTTAGACTCCTGGACTTTAGAATTTCTTCATGAAGAAAGAAATCATATTATTAGTGAAGAAATTGGCCCTAACCTTCAACTATTCATGTTAAATAAAAAAAAATTAAGTTGAAAGGAAACATCTAAATACATGTCTTATTTTTTTTCTTTTCAATAATCCATATTTGTTTTGAAGTCCAATTAAATCCATTGAGGGCTTAATTTTGGAGAAAAAAATGAAATTAAGGGCAAAATTTGGTAGTTTTGCAAGCCAATGACCTAAATAAAGGATAAGAAAATGTTTGGGTTTATAATTCATTCAATTAGAGACTTAATTGAAGAGAAATTTTGACTTTTTAGATTAATTCGACCGAAATTGCATCAATTGAAGAGCTAAGGATGAAAGTATAAAAGATGCTGATATTAACGGACTGACTTGAGTTCAATCAAGGTGAAATTGAAATAAGAAGTAATTTTGAAGGTCAATTTGATAGAAATTGCATACATTGAAAGTCCAAGGATTGAATAGAAACACTACCAGAAAATTGATAAAAACAAACAGAAATATCGAGGGAATTACCGTGGGAAAAAATTAAAACAAAGCTGAAAAAAATAATGACGTGCCATTTTTACTGACGGAATTACCGACGGAATTTATTCTGTGGGGAATAAAAAAATTATTACCGAGGGATATACCGACGAAATGAAGCGGATAATTTTTTTTATTACCAACAGATTTACCGACGGACAAAAAATTACCGATGAAAGATTCACCGATGGAGCATTTTCGTCGGTGATCCGTCGGTAAATTAATTACCGATGGAATATGTGTCTTACGCCGACGGAAAAATTCCGTCGGTAAAACTGTTAAATCTTGTAGTGAAAATGCCGCTAATGTGCAAGGACTGATTTGGTTTCAATTAGGGGTCAAATCGAAGAGAAAACCATGATTAAGGATGAATTTGACTTAGATTGAAATAATTAGAAGTACAAGGACTAAATTGAAAGTTGAGAAAAAAATCTTAAATTAAATAGTGTGTTGTTGCCTAAATGGCATCGTTGTTTTAGGCGTCCCTGGTTTCCTCTTCCCCTCCCCCCCACCGTTGGTTTGCATGGTAACAATGACATTATTGGCTTTCATTTTCATCTGTAGGGTGGTCCAAACCTTCAACCATTTGTTCTTTGTTTTACATGGAAATTATTGAGAAAAGAACCTACCCAGCTGCTCTACTACATTCATCCATCATTTTTATATTAATACTTGCTCCATTCTTCACGTGCAGAAAGAATAAAACTGGTGCCAAATGGGCTAACTCAAGCATTATTGAGCAAATCATTCAACAATGGTGGATGTTCAAGATTGTTCTAAGAGGATAAAAAAATAGATTTGTTCCACTTCGAAAGGTTTTGGAACCTTCCCTATGACAAGTTAAATGAGTTTTTTTTTTTTTCATGATTTCACATAATTTCCAAAATGTATTAAGACTATATTCTCATCCCATTTCTTGTAAAGTTTGAATATAAAGTTGAAAATACTGTGGATTCATCCAGCAATATCATACCGTTACTTTTCTTGTAAAGAATGTCTTTCAATATTTTTGACTTTCTAGAGGATAGGAGTTTTTCCCCAAATAGGGCAGAAAAAAATTGAGAAAAAGAGGAAGAATTTGCTGTGAGAAGCACATTAGAAGCACCTAGCTAGCTACAACAATACAGCCGGAAAGTGAAACCGAATAAGAGTATCAGTAGCCAGAAAGTGACAAACAGCCGGTCCTGGTTTAATTTTGAGAACTTCAAAGGCCATGCTCTGGACTCCAAGCTGATATGCTCAGGTGGCATCCGCTTCCACTTACAGTCTCTAAAAAAAATCAAAGCAACGTTTGCATATTATTTTAGCAATGTTTACTAAAAAAAAATGTGGTTTCTTTTACGAGCATGGAGTCATATTCAGCCACCCTTACATGACCATGATATAAGAGATCATTAAGTTCTATAGGAGTGATGCAGAAGATTTTCAGAGAAAAATAATCATTTGTTTTTGTAGTTATTTTTATTGCTATTTAGTTTTTAAATATATTTTTTCTTTATGATATTTTCTTATTATTTAGTTTAGGAATTTTATTTCTCTTATTAAATTTAAGCCCAAGACTAATATAAATAGTGTTGTTTAGCTTGTATTTAATTCAATAGACTATTTGAAAAATATTCAATAATAAAATTTTAAAGTATAGTTTTTATCTTGTGACCCAATTCCATAAAATTCTATGTTGTTTGTGTTTGTGTCTTTCTAGTCTTATTTATATCAACTTTTATTGATTTCAAAATTCAATAATACCTGGTGGTTAATTGCTATGTGTTGTTGAAAAATTATAGCAAAAAAAAGTCACACAAGAGAAGATTAGAAGGGGATGAAAAGATTTATTTTTGAAAAATAGAAGATATATGTAGAAAAATTGCAAAATTAACTCATCAATTCAAGGTGATGAGAATCCTAAGAGACTGTGAGGAGAGGAATCATAAATCCATGAGCAATTTTAAAAATTTTATCCCCACAAGAAACACCACAAGGAACCCATATATCATATTGTCTAATAATTAGCACACTAACATGTCTCAAAAATATCCTAAGCCAACAATAAAAAAAAAGAACAAAACAAAACAAAAACCCTTACAATGCATGCACACACATGATGATAAGATTCTCCAAGTGTAAGATCTCATGAAACCATTTGTATTCATTCTTGCTTTAATTTTCTTTAGCAGTCAACCAGGATGCTAAAGAAATACTAGGATAATTATGGCCCACCAAGCAACTTGCTTGGTGGGACAAATTAACAAGAAGGACTTGTGAATTTTGATGTTGTTGTTTATTGTAACTAGTAATTATCTTGTTATAATTGTACCTTTTGAGCATGTGAGTCTTTATGGGAAGAATATGCCACAGCTGCCTATGGAGACCACTTTTTCTTCCACTACTAGAAACAGGGGCTATTGGCATCTGAATTTAGCAACGGATAATTCCATTGCTAAATTCAGTAACAGATTTGCAACGAATTATACATATATGATTTTTTTAATATCAGCAATGGATTTTAGCAACGGAAAATTCATTGCAAACTTTACATTGAATTTAGCAACGGAAAATCCGTTGCTAATTAAAAAAATAATTATTTAAATTTTAATATAAAAATAAATGGAACTGACTATGCCTCTTTGTTTCAGTGTTGTTTTCTTTGGTATTTACTCCACCTCTATTGAGCAGCTCTATCATTCATGAGAGAGAGAGAGAGAGAGAGAGTGTGTGTGCATCAAGCTGTTTTACCATAACAGGAAGGAGGGTAGGTCTGTAGAAGATGTATGGAGATGGAAAGGAGGCATCTTAGCATTTGGCTTTGCTGATCAGAGAAGGTAAGAATAATTGACAAGGAGAAGGGTTCGCTCCCATTTTCTGTGCTCTCTTTGTTCATGCTACTTCCCATCCCATAATTTATTTCCTTTCAAGCTGCTCCTTCGTTAAAGTCTCACATCTACTTTGCCAGTTTCTGTTATGTGTGGACACAAGATGGTGGTGGTGGCAGCCATGTCAAGCATGGCTGCTGTCAAACATGGCTGCAAGGTTAGGCATGGTAGGTTACCTAACCATTGAAAATGGTGGCTGCCATATTTGACTAAAGGAGAGTGTCTCAGCTATAAATAGAGATGCTGAGAGAGAGATGAAGGGTAGAGAGAACAAGAGAGAAACACAGAGAGAGAGCTAGGGAGAGTTGAGTTGAGTAGAGAAGAATTTTCTCCTCCTCCTTGTTTTGTTGTTTGTATTGTTTCTAAGCTTGATTAATACAAACCAGTAGCTCCGTGGAGTAGGCAAGTTGTTGAACCACGTAAATTTGATTTGTTTTGATTGCTTGAATGACCCAACAACTGGTATCAGAGCTTGTTCTTAAAAAGGAGGGTGTTTGATCCAAACTCAAAAATCAAAGTTCTCAAAACGTGTTTTTCAACATACCATCATGTAGATCAAGAGGAGGCGAATTCACTGGTGAAAACCCGGCGAAGAACCGACGTCCTGCATGCCCGCACGCGCCAACACGCGTCGACGAAGCCACTGCCTACGCGCGCCCACGCGCAGCACGCTCTCCATGCGTCGTCTCTGCCCAGATGCCTGCATCTGAACCGGGTTGACCCGCCACGGCATCATCCAGTCAACAGCCACGCCAGCAATACCGCACAGTCACCTGACACGTCACCTGACACATCAGCAAGTCAACTGACACGTCATTCGACCAGTCAGCAGCCACGTCAGACACTGCCACGCCAGCAAGAATCGCGCGTGTATTTGCCACGTCAGCAAGAATCACGCGTGTGTTTTCCACGTCAGCAAAAGGGGTCCCGGTTGGCCTACGTGGAGGACACGTCATCTGGCCAGGTCATTAAAGTGGGTTTTAATCCAGTGCTTCGCAGACACTATTCTGGCCTGACACGCGGCTTCATCTGCACCGTCCGTTGATCCAAAATGGAGATTGTGGGTATAGGAGAAGTGCAGATCAAGACAATGAATGGATCTACATGGAACTTGCAAAATGTAAGGCATGTTCCTGGACTAAAGAAGAAGTTGATCTCAGTCGGACAACTTGATGAGAGTGGTCATTCAATCCTTTTTTCTGGAGGTATGTGGAAGGTATCAAGGGAGCAATGGTTTTGGCTCGTGGAAAGAAAACCGGCACCCTGTATATGACCACAAGATTTGCAGACATTATTGCCTTTACTGAAGCAGAAAATCAAGCACAGCTATGGCACTGTAGACTCGGCCATATGAGTCAAAAGGGGATGAAGATACTTCAGTCGAAGGGAAAACTGCCAGAGCTTAAAAATGTTGACCTAGACATTTGTGAAAGTTGTGTTCTTGGAAAACAGAAGAAGCTCAGTTTCTTAAAGGTTGGCAGGGCTTTAAGACCAAGAAAGCTAGAACTGGTGCACACAGATTTATGGGGACCTTCTCCAGTGGCATCTCTTGGAGGTTCTCGGTATTACGTAACTTTCATTGATGATTTCAGCAGAAAGGTATGGGTCTACTTTCTGAAAAATAAATCTGATGTGTTCGAAACATTCAAGAAGTGGAAGGCTATGGTTGAGAATGAATCGGGTTTGAAGTTGAAATGCTTAAGATCTGATAATGGCGGAGAATACATTGATGGAGGTTTCAAGGAGTATTGTGTTGTTAATGGTATCAGAATGGAAAAGACCATTCCAGGCACACCACAACAGAATGGCATTGCTGAACGAATGAACCGGACCATCAATGAACGAGCTAAAAGCATGAGGTTGCATTCAGGGCTACCTCAAACATTCTGGGCTGACGTAGTTCATACTGCAGTTTACTTGATCAACCGTGGACCATCAGTTCCTTTGGAGTTCAGATTGCCCGAGGAAGTATGGAGAGGAAAAGAGGTACAACTCTCTCATTTAAAGGTCTTTGGGTGTGTTTCCTATGTGCATATAGATTCTGATGCTCGCAACAAGCTAGATGCCAAATCCAAGAAATGTTTCTTCATTGGCTATGGAGATGAAGAATTTGGATTTCGGTTCTGGGATGATCAGAACAGAAAGATTATCAGAAGCAGGAACATGATCTTCAATGAGAAAGTTTTGTACAAAGACAGATCAAGTGCAGAAACAGATATGACTGATTCAGATACAAGTCCACAAAAATCTTAATTCATAAGATTAGAAGGCCTTCCCGATGTTACCGAGCAAAACAAAACTCAAGAGTCTTTACAAGAAGATTCAAGCACATCTGTACCCACCACTACCCAAGACGATGCAGAGCCAAGTGAACCAATTGTTTATGTTCGCAGGTCTTCAAGGACTATAAAGCCCCCACAACGGTTCACACTTCTACTGAATTATATTTTACTGACAGATGGTGGTGAGCCGCTAAGTTATGAAGAATCCTTACAAGATGGAAACTCAAGCAAGTGGGAGTTAGCCATGAAGGATGAGATGAGTTCGTTGCTGAAGAACAAGACCTGGGAGCTTACCACACTACCTGAAGGAAAGAAGGCTTTGCAAAACAAGTGGGTCTACAGAGTAAAGACTGAGCATGACGGAAGCAAACAGTTCAAGGCAAGACTTGTTGTAAAAGGGTTTCAACAAAAGAAAGGGATTGACTACTCTGAGATATTTTCTCCAGTTGTGAAGCTCACAACAATCAGAGTTGTTCTGGGGATAGTAGCAGCAGAGAATTTACATCTTGAACAATTAGATGTAAAAACAGCCTTTCTTCATAGAGAATTGGAGGAAGACATTTACATGCAACAACCAGAGGGGTTTGAAATACAAGGAAAGGAGAACCAAGTCTGCAAGCTAAAGAAAAGCCTATACGGTTTGAAGCAAGCTCCAAGATAGTGGTACAAGAAGTTTGGCAACTTCATGTGTAGTTCGGGATACACAAGATGCCAGGCTGATCACTGTTGCTATGTCAAACATTTTGACAACTCCTACATCATTCTACTATTATATGTGGATGATATGTTGATTGCAGGATCCAACATTGAGGAGATTGACAAGCTGAAACAACAATTGTCAAAACAGTTTGAAATGAAGGATTTGGGAGCTGCTAAACAAATACTTGGCATGAGAATCATCAGAGATCAAGACAAAGGCATACTACAGCTTTCACAAACAGAGTATGTCAAGAAGGTTCTCAGCAGGTTTAGTATTGATAATGCTAAACCAGTAAGTACACCTCTGGGGAATCATTTCAAGCTCAGCAAAGACCAGTCACCAAAAACTGAGCTAGAAAGTGGATACATGGATAAGATTCCATACGCCTCAGCTATCGGCTCTTTGATGTATGCTATGGTCTGTACCAGACCAGACTTGCCCATGCAGTGGGAGTTGTAAGCCGATATATGAGCAATCCTGGAAAGCAACATTGGGAGGCGGTGAAATGGATCATGAGATACTTAAAAGGTTCATCAGAGACATGTCTTACCTTCACAGCTGGTGGTTTGAAACTTGAAGGTTTTGTAGACGCTGATCTAGCAGGAGATGTTGATAGCAGAAAGAGCACTACAGCATATGTATATACTTTAGGAGGGACTGTTGTTTCCTGGAGTTCGACCTTACAAAAGATCGTCGCTCTTTCAACAACCGAAGATGAATATGTTGCAGTTTCAAAATCTGCAAAAGAGATAGTATGGCTATAGAGTTTCTTGAAAGAATTGGGCAAGATGAATGAAAAGGGTACTTTGTATAGCGACAGTAAGAGTGCAATCTTCCTTGCCAAGAATCCAGCATTTCACTCTAGGATGAAGCATATTCAGATCAAATATCACTTCATCCGACAATTGCTAGATGAGGAGCAACTGATGCTAGAAAAGATCTGCGGAAGCAAGAATCCGGCTGACATGTTAACTAAAGGAGTTACTCTTGATAAACTGAAGCTGTGTAAAGCTTCAGTTGGTCTCAGAGATTAAAAGACAGATCTAGCACCATTTGTGTCCAAGTGGGAGAGTGTTATGTGTGGACACAAGATGGTGGTGGTGGCAGTCATGTCAAGCATGGCTGCTGTCAAACATGGCTGCAAGGTTAGGCATGGTAGGTTACCTAACCATTGAAAATGGTGGCTGCCATATTTGACTAAAGGAAAGTGTCTCAGCTATAAATAGAGATGCTGAGAGAGAGACGAAGGGTAGAGAGAACAAGAGAGAAACACAGAGAGAGAGCTAGGGAGAGTTGAGTTGAGTAGAGAATAATTTTCTCCTCCTCCTTGTTTTGTTGTTTGTATTGTTTCTAAGCTTGATTAATACAAACCAGTAGCTCCGTGGAGTAGGCAAGTTGCTGAACCACGTAAATTTGATGTGTTTT